>NC_092334.1:175097500-175425000 GCF_046630445.1 Rutidosis leptorrhynchoides | reverse complement strand
GTCGTCGATGAAAACAATAACGAATTTGTCCAGATAGGGTATACACACACGGTTCATGAGGTCCATGAACACAGCAGGTGTGTTGGTTAATCCGAACGACATAACAAGAAATTCATAGTGACCATAACGGGTACGGAAAGCGGCTTTCGGAATATCAGTTTCTTTAGCCCGCAGTTGGTGATAACCGAAACAAAGATCAATCTTAGAATAAATGGACGAACCTTGAAGTTGATCGAACAGATCATCAATTCTCGGAAGAGGGTAACGATTCTTAACCGTAAGCTTGTTCAATTCACGATAATCAATGCACATCCGGAACGAACCATCTTTATTCTTAATAAACAAAACAGGAGCTCCCCAAGGGGACGAACTGGGACGAATGAAATATAGTTGCAACAATGAAGGAAGAAATATATAGAGTAGTCACATCGGTGGCATAGATATATAAGGTAATTCTCCCAAGGGAGATAACGAGGATCATGGACATTAAAGTAAATTTTCATTACATTTCTGAAAGGAAGACGTACGAAAGGTGTGATATTTCAACGAGAGTGAACTTCCTTGTACAATGAGCGAGGAAATCTAGGATTCATCCATATTCTTAAACTTATATGCGGATGAAAGGAAACGTGAATCGTGGACTATAAAGAATGGCCGACTCCAGGTGAGATGAATCTCCAAAAGTAATTTCGTGTACCTCAAAGTATTGAATCCTAGGATTGTTGTTTACGAGGGTGTTGCGGTTGACAGCGAATATTGAGAGTAGAAACTCCTCAAATGGTACAGTGTAATATATATCTATGATACCCACTATAACAACAGTTGGGGTAGAAACCCACCTAGCGCCTTTTCTACAATAGGGTGACCACCGAGTGTACCCTAAAAAATTGATTTATCGGTCCGCGTTCCGACCATGTCCAACCATAAGAGGGAAAATTTTATGAGCGCAAAGACTTTCCAAAAAATTTTATAAAACCGAAATCCAAAGTGGTGTAAGAGTTTCTATCAATGAACTTAATGGTAAATTTCATCCTTAAATGGAGGATGAGAAGAAATGTGATCCAAACACTCTGTAGAGTAATGCAAAAATTTGATAAAATCGATCAAAGGAGGTTTGAAAAAAAAAAACTTTAAATGTTTGATGTAAAAACATAAATGGAACGAAGTTCTTAGTAAATTTAGAAGTATGTACAACGTGTACCATTTTATATAAAACAAATTGACGTAGTCAAACAGCTCAATAAATTTGTGGTTTTAAAATAATTTTAAAGGTATGATTTAGTATATACTAGCCAAGATAGGTAAGGGTAAATTTATTCATTTGAATTCATACGTACATATATGATTTTATAAATTGTATACATAACAAAATATCTCATTACTTCTGTTCGTCCAAAAATCTCGTGAGAACCGCCCAATTAGACAAACGTGTAGAACTCCCGATGATAACCGAGTATCTGTATTTCAGAGGTTGCAAGTTGAAGTAAGATCGTGGAAGATCTAGTAAAAGACTTGAATCGTCGTGCGACATTTGACCAACAAGGTTACGAGGTCATGAAAACCAATGAGTTAAATGTTGTTTTGACTATTATCAGGACATGAGTCCTTGGGCCAAAACTGTTCCCGAGCGAAGCTGTTGCTAACAAGCGAGTTATGAAGGATAGAGCATGAGATAGACAATCTGGTAAAAACGAGCTTCTCGTATATCAAAAAATAAGATAATGAGTATTTTCCTTACTCATGTAATACCTCAGAATTTCTGAATGAGCGGTGTAAAAATTTTCTTTGACTCGCTTTCTATTCCTCATGTCACAATATTGGGACTTCTTTATGAATTAACGTAATATAATCACGTTGGCCTGACGCCATTATATTTCACTAATTCATAGTTCCATTCCAATAGCACTACATGAGGTCAGGATACGCGATCAACCTCGAATTTCCACACAATTTCTCTAAAACAATTTCTTAAATAATGTGCTAAGGATAGCACAAGAGACAAAGCATCATAAGTAACGAATAGGAGTAACGATGACATAGAAATGTCTTCGAAGTACCAAAAATCTCTGAAAGTCAAGAATGACATTTTCTGGTTAAAAACCAAAGCACATAGGCACAACGGCACAGAGGCACGTAATATAACAAGAATGTTATATACCTAAACATAATAGCTGACATTGAAATGCCGAGCATTTAGAAGTCAAGAATGACATCTCACGTAATATAACTCAAACGTTATATACATAACCATAATAGATGACATAGAAATGTCTAGAATTTCAGAAGTCAAGAATGACATCCCTCGGTTTCACTTTCCGAGGTGTTCTTATAATGATAAACTCGCATGAGTCGGAGAATACATTTAAATTAGAATGGGAGTTCCTCCCGGATTCAGAACATAACCAGATGTATGTATGATAACAATATACATACTAATACGATACAAATAATCATATATAATAATACATTATAGGCCGGGCTGTAGACTAGACTCACTAATGCACCCTATTGACTCGGGGTGACGACATCAATGCAGCCTAATTCCCTACAACCAAGGCTCTGATACCAACTTTAACGACCCGTCAAAGTACACTTGACGACCATCGTTATCTTGGTCCCACAGCTTGATCAGAACTCTATATTAATTTAATAAATAACCTTGCATTCTTTATTTAAAAATGATTTCCTATAAAGGAAACCTATCAAAATATGTAAGTTTAGAAAAAACCATACATTATTACTTAACCAAAAGTTGAACAAAACAAAGTCAATAGCATCCACTATCAAATGTATCAAAATAGAATGCAAGTTATTGTTTAACAAAAGCTGCCATCATAAATATGCAGACTCTCTAAGCACAGCAGAAGCAATCAATCATGAACCTGAGAATAAAACATGCGAGTAACTGTCAACAAAAATGTTGAGTGAATTATAGGTTTAATATTGCAAACGATATTTAATTTAAACCATAAAAATTTATGTTTGAAAACATAAAATCTCCTTTTTGGACCACAAAATTATATGCTAGAAAACATATAAAAACATTATTCCATTTTCCGTGAGCCACCTGGTAACCACTTAACCATTTATTTACCCTTACCAAACACAATAAATAATATACACCGAACAAGTGTATCTACAACAAAATACGAAGTACTAAACATTCCGATTATAAATTGCTAGCGCGACTAGCTCGAAATGGGGTTGTCAAACCCGATAGATCTATCCGTAGGATTCGCGTTCACTAGTAGAAACCAGTGATTACAGTTACCAGACTAGGGAATATTTTTGTTCAACTCACAATGAATAATTTAAATCAACTTCTACTTGTGTCCAAATTATAAAATAAATTGCCTCATCCCAAAAGAGTTAAAATAGAAAAATGGGACTATAACTCACCTTAATAGTAACGAAGTAACCAACACAATTAAGTGAACAGCAAAAGTAGTACAGTGATCAGAAATGATCACAACGCCGACCTATAAACAAAGCTGGTCGATATAAATAACTAACTTAGGTCAAGTCTTAGTATGATAGCTATTGTACATGTTGCAAGTAGATATTGAACAATACTCAATATGCAATGGTTTGGTTGGAACAGCTTACGGACACACACTTTCTATTTATAGAAAGTTTCTATTTTTGGCAGGTTTCCATTTTTGGAAAGTTTTTATTTTTGGAAAGTTTCTATTTTTGGAAAGTTTCTATTTTTGGAAAGTTTCCAAATTTAGAAAGTTGCTATTTTAGGAAAGTTTATAAGTTAGGAAAGTTTCCTTAATTAAAAAGTCAACAAAAGTCAACTGAAAGTCAAAGTCGACCGAAAGTTAACTCAAAAGTCAACCTTGGTCAAACATGGTCAACGTTAATATTAAAAGTGTAAGTTGTAATAATAATGTAAGTTATAATGTTTATTAAAGTTAAATATGTCCAATTATGTCATAACATAAGTTTAATTAAATTAAAATGAATTATTAAAGTTAATATAAGTTTAAATGATATAATTAATATAACATAAGTATTTAATTAATTAATTAAATATTAGTCATAATATAAGTATTATTAATTAATAATAAATTTTAAATCATATCATAAGTATTATTAATTAATAATGAATTATTAATCATATCATAAGTTTCTAATTATAATTATTAAATCATAAGTATTTAATAATTAAATAATAACTAAGCCTTATAATAATTAAATAATTAATTAATCCTTATTATAAGTCTTATTATAATAATCCCATAATGTAAGTTTAATACTTATCATAAGTATTTTCCATTAATAATAAAAGTATTATTAATCATAAGTTTAATTAAAATGTTAATTAAATCATAAGTAATAATTAAATGATATAATAAATATATATCATAAGTCTTAAATTATAATAATTACTTTTTTATATTATAAGTAATTAAATGATAATGAAATCCATTATTTTTATCATAAGTTTAATAATTAATCACAAGTTTTAAATCAAAAGTTCATCGGGTCGTATCCTGAGCCCCGGGTGTCGGTTTTCGGCGAGCCTTACATATATCTCCGCCTAATCAAACCACCCGACACTTTGGTACACTCAAGAACACACCAAGAACAGTCCACAAATCGTGGTGATCAGCCATGACACCACTTGAAACTTTAATTCAATCAAAATCGTGTTTTAGACGTAACGGATGATTCGTGGCTCGGATTTAGATGACCCGAACATGAAAGTTCGTTCCATAACTAATCCTAATACACTAACACACCCTAAAGTCACCAAATATGGTCACAAAGTCGGACCAAACCTGGTTCATACCAAAATCACATTTCAATCTTAACAAAATATCACTTTGATCATATCTAGGGATTCGGGAATCGAAACGACATGAATCCGGAGTCTAAAATTAATGTCTTGATGAGAGGAACTCATATAGATACTTTATTTTAACTTTTATATCTGTCACAATATCAGAAGTACACGAAATAGCTGCTGTCCCAATTTTATCAAACCGAAAACATGTGTTTATGAGTAATTCTATGCATACAAACACCATTACAACAACAAGTAATCATCATACTATTAAAATATAATCAAAATACAGAAAAATAAAGAAAAATTAAAAATCTAGGGTTAGGGTTTATACCATAATCAAGAATCAAA
Organism: Rutidosis leptorrhynchoides; assembly: GCF_046630445.1. Classification (NCBI taxonomy): domain Eukaryota; kingdom Viridiplantae; phylum Streptophyta; class Magnoliopsida; order Asterales; family Asteraceae; genus Rutidosis; species Rutidosis leptorrhynchoides. Next base: position 175,419,857 of record NC_092334.1, on the reverse strand, counting down.
TGATGTAGTCGCGTAGAGATCGAAGAGATGAATCCAATTATACTAAAAGCCCCTTGATCCAAGCTTGATTTGATGATGAATTGATGATGATGATGGTGAGAAGGTGACGGCCAAGAAAAAAAGAAAAGAGGAAGAGGAGAGAAATTAGGTTTAGGGAAAAACAAGGAAATGTAAAATGATAATGAAATGAAAAATGAAAAAAAATGAAAATGGGGAGGGGGTCCCATTTGGCCGAATTTTTGATGGTGTGGGCCCCTTTGTGGCCCAACTTTGATAAATAAAAGAATTCTTGTGGCCCAAATGACCGAACGAAAACCCGAAACGCGAAAACGCTACTACGCGATTGATTTTTCGGAGAGATAACAAATACGCGACGAATAAAACATATAAACACTATATATATTCATATGACATCAAAATATCATATTTAAAATAATTTGGACTTAAAAATCCTAAAAGCTTGACCGTTGGTTTGAAAACCGAAAAGATTCGCCGGATAGAAATCCACGACACGTAGAAACGTACAACTTAAAATATGAATACAAATATTCATATAACACATAATAATTAATATATTACTACAAAAATAATAATATATATCATAGAAATGACGTGGCACGAATAATAGTTAACGATCGTTAAATAATTAACGGTAAAATTTAACGAAAAAAGTAGGGTCGTTACATAACCCTTCACCGGTGTTTGCAAATTGTTTTTGTGGGTTTGGTGGGTTTCAGATTTGAAAATTTTAGCTCAAAACTTGCGGTTTTTGTCACCCATTTGCTAACCTTGTATTAGGAAAGCAACACGTCCAGTATACTTGTTCCGAATATTACCTTTCGATAAACTACCGTCCAGTTGTAAAGGAAAGCGTTGAACAAGCAACTGTTAAGGCAATGTCCCCTGACATGCTTTTAATTATGGTATATAACATGTCAGACGCAATTACTATCCTTTGTAGGAGCAATAGTAAAGCTCACCCTTATAATTTTTTCGGTCTGGCACAAGGTCCTGTCTTTGACCATGCTATTCAACCACCGTTCTTACGGTTGACACCCAATTTGGTTCAGATGACCTAATGAATTCCAGATGAATTCCTGGGATTTTACGTTCAATGGTAATGAACGCATTGAAAATGGATTTTCAGAAAACAAATCGGTTTATAATTTGATCAAAATATTTTCTCGTTCAAGCTCGAGTTTAGATATCATTGAATTCCATGAGTTTATAATTCTCAATCTTTAAGGTCAATATCTAGGATTGAGTAATATCAGTCTTAAAAGCTGATTTTTGATCTTTAAAGGAGATTAACCTTTCTGGGGATCTGATTTATTAGTTTTATCAAGCTAATTTGCACGGTGCCCCCCCATTGTACGAGATAAATCCTTCTCATGGTTAGGATAAATCTGACCACTTGGCGACCCTGTTTTATGCTGAGGTCCGTGAATTTCCTGCTGATTTTAGAGATGACTTTTCTAGATTTTTCATCAACCTACAGCTGGTCTGGACGACAACTTCATGACCTAAATCAAGAAGCGCATTTCTTTTTCGGAAGACTTTACTTCCTTTTAATGATGGAATTGATTCATCGTGTAGATCCATCTCTTCTTTTCTTTCATCGGGTAAAACAGTTTAGTTTAGTCCAAAGCAAAAGTATTTTCAGTTATTTGTTACAGCAATATGTGACATATGTTTAAAATAACTTGGTAAATTTTCCCACACTTGGCTTTTATTTTCCTTTTTATTGTCCTCTATTCCATTTTAAATGAATTCTAACATTTTGGTTTGTTTCTCAATTTATGTTCTTTCCGAGGTAACAATAATTTCGGTGTTAAAACCTAGTTTTATCATTCATAAATATGTATAAACATGATTTTGAGTTCATTTAATTGAAAATTTTGAAAAATTTTACTAGAATTGGGTAGTCAGCATATAAGACTAGGGTTGTTCTTTATTATCAGAGAGCACTAGATTCTAATACAACTACTGCTTTACTAGTATGTTTAATGGTAACCAAGTGTTTAAGATAAAAATTTTAAAAATCCGAAAGAATTTAACCCCTTCCCACACTTAAGATCTTGCAATGCCCTCATTTGCAAGAAATCAGTAACAATTTAAATTATTGAGGGTGATTAGCGTAGAAATGATTAAATTTTACCAAAATTTCTAAACATATTGTTGTTTGTGTTGAATGATAAATGGTGCACATCATTTGTTCATTCCGTCTTGTTGTTATTTCACATATATTTTGCATCTTGTCGTCAAAATTAGTTGCTTTTGCTGAACTTAATGTCAGTCTTTGAAAATGCGTTTTTTTACCCTGTTGTGTACATAAGATAAACTGCAAACATATATACATATTTTTGAAGTTTGGTATATTACCCCACATTCAAAAATTATTAAAATCTAATAATAAAAGTTAGAAAATTATAAAACTATTACAATATTAACATAAGTATTAAATGTATCAACATTACAAATAATAAAATAAATAAAACTAAGTAGACTAGGGATGATACTGATACCAGTAGGGGTTCCATGCATAACCGTATGTGTTATAGAATGCTTCGGCTGGGTTATACGTAGGATACGGTGGTTGGATTTCTATAGACCAGGGAGGAAATACGGGCGATGGAGTAGGAATATAGTTTCTACCTACATGTTGGCAATGAGCTATGATTTGGTTTTGATGAACTTGCCAATCTTCAAATGTTCGATGTCTAGCATTTTCATACTCTTGTGAAGCTATAAACCTTTGCATTTCTATCATTTCATTTCCCCCTCCCACATTACCTGGCTGTTGGTTTCTCTCAACCTGTGGATGTCTACCATGGTATTGTACTGCGGCGTTATTTCGCCTCTTCAAAACCTTCGCACCATGGTATATATTTAAACCAATTGTATCGTGGGGTTCTGGTTCTTCGACTAATAATCCCCCCCGACTTATATCCACATTGAGATACTCAACAATTAATGTAATAAATATACCACCTCCTATTATACTGTGCGGTCTCATCCCCCTAACCATAGCTGATAAATAATAACCCACGCAATAAGGTATACTTACAGCGCTTTGTGGGTCTCGAATACACATGTGGTAAAACAAATCCTGTTCATTTACCTTTTCCTTATTCTTACCTCGTTGTGTAATCGAATTGGCTAAAAACCTATGAATTACTCTTAACTCTGCTCTATCTATATCCAAATAAGAGTAATTTCCCCCTTTAAATCGGTGATGGCTAGTCATTTGACTCCATACACCATGCGTATCAAAATTTTCATCAATTTTCCTACCGTTCAATATCAACCCTCTACAATCGGCAGATGCTAACTCCTCAGGCGTATATATACGTAAGGCCTGAGCCATGTCTAGTAAAGACATGTGGCGCATCGAACCTCTTAACAAAAATCTAATAAAAGATCGATCGGTTAAACTAACTACCCGATCATTTATTTCTATACTACACAATAATTCTTCACACCATACTTTATATACAGGTCTACACATGCTGAATGATCGTACCCAATCGCTAAAAGTAGAATTACCATACCTCTGTGTAAGTAATTCTCTAATTGGCCCGGCCAATTCTACAGCTTCTAATGGTCCCCATTCTATTACCCTAGGTACTTCAACAACTTTAGAATGAAGAGTATGCAAGCCCCTTTGGTATTTTGGATAATCCATCCAACGTCTATCAAATCTCAAGTTCGGGTGCAAATCTTCCAAGTGCATATCTGAAAAAATGTCATAACTGGATGAGGTATATCTTGTTTATAATAGCTATCAACATCCTGTTGTTCAACATTCTCAGGAGGAGCATTGCGAGCATGGGATGAAGATTCACCCCTTTCAGTCTGCAAAACACATCAAACACAATTTTTGTGCATCCAAATATGCATTAGTGTCAGCAAAATCATCAATCAAAATAATTACAATGACATGTCCAATTTATATCAAACTTATGCTCATTTTCATATTTTTATCAAATCTACACTTTTTCAAATAAGCATATACGAAAATGTTCGCCAAGTTCATAAGCATTCTGAAATGTCCCGTTCTTATTGATTAAAAACGTTCCATATTAATTGATTTCGTTGCGAGGTTTTGACCTCTATATGAGACGTTTTTCAAAGACTGCATTCATTTTTAAACAAACCATAACCTTTATTTCATCAATAAAGGTTTAAAAAGCTTTACGTAGATTATCAAATAATGATAATCTAAAATATCCTGTTTACACACGACCATTACATAATGGTTTACAATACAAATATGTTACAACAAAATAAGTTTCTTGAATGCAGTTTTTACACAATATCATACAAGCATGGACTCCAAATCTTGTCCTTATTTAAGTATGCGACAGCGGAAGCTCTTAATAATCACCTGAGAATAAACATGCTTAAAACGTCAACAAAAATGTTGGTGAGTTATAGGTTTAACCTATATATATCAAATCGTAACAATAGACCACAAGATTTCATATTTCAATACACATCCCATACATAGAGATAAAAATCATTCATATGGTGAACACCTGGTAACCGACAATAACAAGATGCATATATAAGAATATCCCCATCATTCCGGGACACCCTTCGGATATGATATAAATTTCGAAGTACTAAAGCATCCGGTACTTTGGATGGGGTTTGTTAGGCCCAATAGATCTATCTTTAGGATTCGCGTCAATTAGGGTGTCTGTTCCCTAATTCTTAGATTACCAGACTTAATAAAAAGGGGCATATTCGATTTCGATAATTCAACCATAGAATGTAGTTTCACGTACTTGTGTCTATTTTGTAAATCATTTATAAAACCTGCATGTATTCTCATCCCAAAAATATTAGATTTTAAAAGTGGGACTATAACTCACTTTCACAGATTTTTACTTCGTCGGGAAGTAAGACTTGGCCACTGGTTGATTCACGAACCTATAACAATATATACATATATATCAAAGTATGTTCAAAATATATTTACAACACTTTTAATATATTTTGATGTTTTAAGTTTATTAAGTCAGCTGTCCTCGTTAGTAACCTACAACTAGTTGTCCACAGTTAGATGTACAGAAATAAATCGATAAATATTATCTTGAATCAATCCACGACCCAGTGTATACGTATCTCAGTATTGATCACAACTCAAACTATATATATTTTGGAATCAACCTCAACCCTGTATAGCTAACTCCAACATTCACATATAGAGTGTCTATGGTTGTTCCGAAATATATATAGATGTGTCGACATGATAGGTCGAAACATTGTATACGTGTCTATGGTATCTCAAGATTACATAATATATAATACAAGTTGATTAAGTTATGGTTGGAATAGATTTGTTACCAATTTTCACGTAGCTAAAATGAGAAAAATTATCCAATCTTGTTTTACCCATAACTTCTTCATTTTAAATCCGTTTTGAGTGAATCAAATTGCTATGGTTTCATATTGAACTCTATTTTATGAATCTAAACAAAAAAAGTATAGGTTTCTAGTCGGAAAAATAAGTTACAAGTCGTTTTTGTAAAGGTAGTCATTTCAGTCGAAAGAACGACGTCTAGATGACCATTTTAGAAAACATACTTCCACTTTGAGTTTAACCATAATTTTTGGATATAGTTTCATGTTCATAATAAAAATCATTTTCTCAGAATAACAACTTTTAAATCAAAGTTTATCATAGTTTTTAATTAACTAACCCAAAACAGCCCGCGGTGTTACTACGACGGCGTAAATCCGGTTTTACGGTGTTTTTTCGTGTTTCCAGGTTTTAAATCATTAAGTTAGCATATCATATAGATATAGAACATGTGTTTAGTTGATTTTAAAAGTCAAGTTAGAAGGATTAACTTTTGTTTGCGAACAAGTTTAGAATTAACTAAACTATGTTCTAGTGATTACAAGTTTAAACCTTCAAATAAGATAGCTTTATATGTATGAATCGAATGATGTTATGAACATCATTACTACCTTAAGTTCCTTGGATGAACCTACTGGAAAAGAGAAAAATGGATCTAGCTTCAATGGATCCTTGGATGGCTCAAAGTTCTTGAAGCAAAATCATGACACGAAAACAAGTTCAAGTAAGATCATCACTTGAAATAAGATTGTTATAGTTATAGAAATTGAACCAAAGTTTGAATATGATTATTACCTTGTATTAGAATGATAACCTACTGTAAGAAACAAAGATTTCTTGAGGTTGGATGATCACCTTACAAGATTGGAAGTGAGCTAGCAAACTTGAAAGTATTCTTGATTTTATGAAACTAGAACTTTTGGAATTTATGAAGAACACTTAGAACTTGAAGATAGAACTTGAGAGAGTTCAATTAGATGAAGAAAATTGAAGAATGAAAGTGTTTGTAGGTGTTTTTGGTCGTTGGTGTATGGATTAGATATAAAGGATATGTAATTTTGTTTTCATGTAAATAAGTCATGAATGATTACTCATATTTTTGTAATCTTATGAGATATTTCATGCTAGTTGCCAAATGATGGTTCCCACATGTGTTAGGTGACTCACATGGGCTGCTAAGAGCTGATCATTGGAGTGTATATACCAATAGTACATACATCTAAAAGCTGTGTATTGTACGAGTACGAATACGGGTGCATACGAGTAGAATTGTTGATGAAACTGAACGAGAATGTAATTGTAAGCATTTTTGTTAAGTAGAAGTATTTTGATAAGTGTATTGAAGTCTTTAAAAAGTGTATAAATACATATTAAAACACTACATGTATATACATTTTAACTGAGTCGTTAAGTCATCGTTAGTCGTTACATGTAAGTGTTGTTTTGAAACCTTTAGGTTAACGATCTTGTTAAATGTTGTTAACCCAATGTTTATAATATCAAAAGAGATTTTAAATTATTATATTATCATGATATTATGATGTACGAATATCTCTTAATATGATATATATACATTAAATGTCGTTACAACGATAAACGTTACATATATGTCTCGTTTCAAAATCATTAAGTTAGTAGTCTTGTTTTTACATATGTAGTTCATTGTTAATATAATTAATGATATGTTTACTTATCATAATATCATGTTAACTATATATATAACCATATATATGTCATCATATAGTTTTTTTACAAGTTTTAACGTTCGTGAATCACCGGTCAACTTGGGTGGTCAATTGTCTATATGAAACCTATTTCAATTAATCAAGTCTTAACAAGTTTGATTGCTTGACATGTTGGAAACATTTAATCATGTAAACATCAATCTCAATTAATATATATAAACATGGAAAAGTTCGGGTCACTACAGTACCTACCCGTTAAATAAATTTCGTCCCGAAATTTTAAGCTGTTGAAGGTGTTGACGAATCTTCTGGAAATAGATGCGGGTATTTCTTCTTCATCTGATCTTCACGCTCCCAGGTGAACTCGGGTCCTCTACGAGCATTCCATCGAACCTTAACAATTGGTATCTTGTTTTGCTTAAGTCTTTTAACCTCACGATCCATTATTTCGACGGGTTCTTCGATGAATTGGAGTTTTTCGTTGATTTGGATTTCATCTAACGGAATAGTGAGATCTTCTTTAGCAAAACATTTCTTCAAATTCGAGACGTGGAAAGTGTTATGTACAGCCGCGAGTTGTTGAGGTAACTCAAGTCGGTAAGCTACTGGTCCGACACGATCAATAATCTTGAATGGTCCAATATACCTTGGATTTAATTTCCCTCGTTTACCAAATCGAACAACGCCTTTCCAAGGTGAAACTTTAAGCATGACCATCTCTCCAATTTCAAATTCTATATCTTTTCTTTTAATGTCAGCGTAGCTCTTTTGTCGACTTTGGGCGGTTTTCAACCGTTGTTGAATTTGGATGATCTTCTCGGTAGTTTCTTGTATAATCTCCGGACCCGTAATCTGTCTATCCCCCACCTCACTCCAACAAATCGGAGACCTGCACTTTCTACCATAAAGTGCTTCAAACGGCGCCATCTCAATGCTTGAATGGTAGCTGTTGTTGTAGGAAAATTCTGCTAACGGTAGATGTCGATCCCAACTGTTTCCGAAATCAATAACACATGCTCGTAGCATGTCTTCAAGCGTTTGTATCGTCCTTTCGCTCTGCCCATCAGTTTGTGGATGATAGGCAGTACTCATGTCTAGACGAGTTCCTAATGCTTGCTGTAATGTCTGCCAGAATCTTGAAATAAATCTGCCATCCCTATCAGAGATAATAGAGATTGGTATTCCATGTCTGGAGACGACTTCCTTCAAATACAGTCGTGCTAACTTCTCCATCTTGTCATCTTCTCTTATTGGTAGGAAGTGTGCTGATTTGGTGAGACGATCAACTATTACCCAAATAGTATCAAAACCACTTGCAGTCCTTGGCAATTTAGTGATGAAATCCATGGTAATGTTTTCCCATTTCCATTCCGGGATTTCGGGTTGTTGAAGTAGACCTGATGGTTTCTGATGCTCAGCTTTGACCTTAGAACACGTCAAACATTCTCCTACGTATTTAGCAACATCGGCTTTCATACCCGGCCACCAAAAATGTTTCTTGAGATCCTTGTACATCTTTCCCGTTCCAGGATGTATTGAGTATCTGGTTTTATGAGCTTCTCTAAGTACCATTTCTCTCATATCTCCAAATTTTGGTACCCAAATCCTTTCAGCCCTATACCGGGTTCCGTCTTCCCGAATATTAAGATGCTTCTCCGATCCTTTGGGTATTTCATCCTTTAAATTTCCCTCTTTTAAAACTCCTTGTTGCGCCTCCTTTATTTGAGTAGTAATGTTATTATGAATCATTATATTCATAGATTTTACTCGAATGGGTTCTCTATCCTTCCTGCTCAAGGCATCGGCTACCACATTTGCCTTCCCCGGGTGGTAACGAATCTCAAAATCGTAATCATTCAATAATTCAATCCACCTACGCTGCCTCATATTCAGTTGTTTCTGATTAAATATGTGTTGAAGACTTTTGTGGTCGGTATATATAATACTTTTGACCCCATATAAGTAGTGCCTCCAAGTCTTTAATGCAAAAACAACCGCGCCTAATTCCAAATCATGCGTCGTATAATTTTGTTCGTGAATCTTCAATTGTCTAGACGCATAAGCAATCACCTTCGTTCGTTGCATTAATACACAACCGAGACCTTGCTTTGATGCGTCACAATAAATAACAAAATCATCATTCCCTTCAGGCAATGACAATATAGGTGCCGTAGTTAGCTTTTTCTTCAATAACTGAAACGCTTTCTCTTGTTCATCATTCCATTCAAATTTATTCCCTTTATGCGTTAATGCAGTCAAGGGTTTTGCTATTCTGGAAAAGTTTTGGATGAACCTTCTGTAGTAACCAGCTAGTCCTAAAAACTGGCGTATGTGTTTCGGAGTTTTCGGGGTTTCCCACTTTTCAACAGTTTCTATCTTTGCCGGATCCACCTTAATACCTTCTTTGTTCACTATGTGACCGAGGAATTGAACTTCTTCCAACCAAAATGCACACTTTGAAAACTTAGCGTACAATTCTTCCTTCCTCAATACTTCTAACACCTTTCTCAAATGTTCACCGTGTTCTTGGTCATTCTTTGAGTAAATAAGTATGTCATCAATGAAAACAATGACAAACTTGTCAAGGTATGGTCCACACACTCGGTTCATAAGGTCCATGAACACAGCTGGTGCATTAGTTAAACCAAACGGCATGACCATAAACTCGTAATGACCGTAACGTGTTCTGAAAGCAGTCTTTGGAATATCATCTTCTTTCACCCGCATTTGATGATACCCGGAACGTAAGTCAATCTTTGAATAAACAGACGAGCCTTGTAGTTGATCAAATAAGTCATCGATTCTCGGTAGTGGGTAGCGGTTCTTGATGGTAAGTTTGTTCAACTCTCGGTAGTCGATACACAACCTGAATGTACCATCTTTCTTCTTGACAAACAAAACAGGAGCTCCCCACGGTGATGTGCTTGGTCGAATGAAACCACGCTCTAAAAGTTCTTGTAATTGGCTTTGCAGTTCTTTCATCTCGCTGGGTGCGAGTCTGTAAGGAGCACGAGCTATTGGTGCAGCTCCTGGTACAAGATCTATTTGAAATTCAACGGATCGATGTGGGGGTAATCCCGGTAATTCTTTCGGAAATACATCGGGAAATTCTTTTGCAATGGGAACATCATTGATGCTCTTTTCTTCAGTTTGTACTTTGTCGACGTGTGCTAGAACAGCATAGCAACCTTTTCTTATTAGTTTTTGTGCCTTCAAATTACTAATAAGATGTAGCTTCGTGTTGCCCTTTTCTCCGTACACCATTAAGGGTTTTCCTTTTTCTCGTATAATGCGAATTGCATTTTTGTAACAAACGATCTCTGCTTTCACTTCTTTCAACCAGTCCATACCGATTATCACATCAAAACTCCCTAACTCTACTGGTATCAAATCAATCTTAAATGTTTCGCTAACCAGTTTAATTTCTCGATTCCGACATATATTATCTGCTGAAATTAATTTACCATTTGCTAATTCGAGTAAAAATTTACTGTCCAAAGGCGTCAATGGACAACTTAATTTAGCACAAAAATCTCTACTCATATAGCTTCTATCCGCACCCGAATCAAATAAAACGTAAGCAGATTTATTGTCAATAAGAAACGTACCCGTAACAAGCTCCGGGTCTTCCTGTGCCTCTACCGCATTAATATTGAAAACTCTTCCACGGCCTTGTCCATTCGTGTTCTCCTGGTTCGGGCAATTTCTAATAATGTGGCCTGGTTTTCCACATTTATAACAAACTACATTGGCATAACTTGCTCCGACACTACTTGCTCCGCCATTACTCGTTCCGACACCATTTGTTCCTTTCGTTCTATTAACCCCTGGTCCGTAGACCTCACACTTCGCCGCGCTATGACCATTTCTTTTACACTTGTTGCAAAATTTGGTGCAGAACCCCGAGTGATTCTTTTCACACCTTTGGCATAGTTGCTTCTGTTTGTTGTTGTTGTTGCGGTTATTATTGTTGTTGGGATGATTGTTGTAGTTGCTGTTGTTGTTGTTGTTGTTGTTGTTGTTGTTGGGCCATTTGTTGTAGTTGCGATTGATGTTGCGATTGTTGGGATAATTGTTGCGATTATTGTTGTAATTGCTGTTGTTGTTGTATTGGTGATTCTTATCACCGTTTTCCTCCCACTTTCTTTTGACTTGCTTCACATTGGCCTCTTCAGCAGTCTGTTCTTTAATTCTTTCTTCAATCTGGTTCACTAGTTTGTGAGCCATTCTACATGCCTGTTGTATGGAGGCGGGCTCGTGTGAACTTATATCTTCTTGGATTCTTTCCGGTAATCCTTTCACAAACGCGTCGATCTTCTCTTCCTCATCTTCGAATGCTCCCGGACACAATAGGCACAATTCTGTGAATCGTCTTTCGTACGTGGTAATATCAAATCCTTGGGTTCGTAACCCTCTAAGTTCTGTCTTGAGCTTATTGACCTCGGTTCTGGGACGGTACTTCTCGTTCATCAAGTGCTTGAATGCTGACCACGGTAGTGCGTACGCATCATCTTGTCCCACTTGCTCTAGATAGGTATTCCACCATGTTAACGCAGAACCTGTGAAGGTATGCGTAGCGTACTTCACTTTGTCCTCTTCAGTACACTTACTTATGGCAAACACCGATTCAACCTTCTCGGTCCACCGTTTCAATCCGATCGGTCCTTCGGTTCCATCAAATTCCAAAGGTTTGCAGGCAGTGAATTCTTTGTAGGTGCATCCTACACGATTTCCTGTACTGCTAGATCCAAGGTTATTGTTGGTATGTAGCGCAGCCTGTACTGCGGCTATGTTTGAAGCTAGAAAAGTACGGAATTCCTCTTCATTCATATTCACGGTGTGTCGAGTAGTCGGTGCCATTTCCTTCAAAATAGTTAAATGGAACAAGTTAATCATACAGAATATTAAGAGTAGTTAATAGTATTTCGTAGCATAATATGAACTCATTTATAAAAGCTTTTTCTTCATATTAGCGTTTTATAAGTTTAAATTCGGGTAGTACCTACCCGTTAAGTTCATACTTAGTAGCTAATATACAATTCAACTACTACAATTCTATATGAAAAACTGATTATAATAATATTTCGCGTTCAAACTTTTATACAATATTTTACAAACTTACAATACCGCTTATTTTACATAAAGCATGAAATATAGCACACAATAACTTTGATACAAGATAGTTGTGAAGACAATTCTAGCTAGTACACAAGTCGTTCAGCAAAGGCAATAAAGACACGTAATTCATACGTCCAGAAACAAGTCATGCATTCTGGTTTTACTAGGACTACTTCCCATCCTTGGTCTTGTGCAACATAACCGTTATGGCCGTTGATAAGACAGCGTGTTGTAACGTCATCAAAGGGACGAGGGTTACGTAATGTCCAACAGTCCCGTAATAATCTAAAAACCTCATTTCTTACCCCAATTACTGACTCCGTCACTTGTGGAAACGTTTTGTTTAATAGTTGTAGCCCGATGTTCTTGTTCTCACTTTGGTGAGAAGCGAACATTACTAATCCGTAAGCATAACATGCTTCTTTATGTTGCATGTTAGCCGCTTTTTCTAAATCACGAAGTCCAATATTCGGATATATTGAGTCAAAATAATTTCTTAACCCGTTGCGTAAAATAGCATTTGGGTTCCCCGCAATATATGCGTCAAAGTAAACACATCGTAACTTATGGGTTTCCCAATGTGATATCCCCCATCTTTCAAACGAAAGTCTCTTATAAACCAAGACATTCTTGGAACGTTCTTCGAATGTCTTACAAACTGATCTCGCCTTAAATAGTTGTGCCGAAGAATTCTGGCCGACTCTAGACAAGATTTCATCAATCATGTCTCCGGGTAGGTCTCTTAAAATATTGGGTTGTCTATCCATTTTGTGTTTTTAAACTGTAAAATAGACAAGAGTTAGATTCATAAAAAAAATACTTATTAATACAAGCAATTTTTACATATATCATAAAGCATAAGAACACTATATTCCATATATTACACCACACGAATACAACTATCTTATTCCGACTCGCTCGTTTCTTCTTCTTCGGTTTTGGTTCGTTTTGCCAAGTTTCTAGGAATATATGATGTTCCCCTAATACGAGCCGTCGTTGTCCACATTGGTTTAGAAAAACCTGGTGGTTTAGAGGTTCCCGGGTCATTGTTACAACTTAAGGACTTCGGGGGTTGACGATACATATAAAGTTCATCGGGGTTGGAATTAGATTTCTCTATTTTTATGCCCTTTCCCTTATTATTTTCTTTTGCCTTTTTAAATTCAGTTGGGGTAATTTCTATAACATCATCGGAATTCTCGTCGGAATCCGATTCATCGGAGAATTGGTAATCCTCCCAATATTTTGCTTCCTTGGCGGAAACACCATTGACCATAATTAACTTTGGTCGGTTGGTTGAGGATTTTCTTTTACTTAACCGTTTTATTATTTCCCCCACCGGTTCTATTTCTTCATCCGGTTCCGATTCTTCTTCCGGTTCCGATTCTTCTTCCGGTTCCGACTCTTCTTCCGGTTCCTCTTCGGGAACTTGTGAATCAGTCCACAAATCATTCCAATTTACATTTGACTCTTCATTATTATTAGGTGAGTCAATGGGACTTGTTCTAGAGGTAGACATCTATCACATAATATCAAACACGTTAAGAGATTAATATATCACATAATATTCATATGTTAAAAATATATAGTTTCCAACAAAAAATGTTAAGCAATCATTTTTAAAGAAAACACGGTCGAAGTCCAGACTCACTAATGCATCCTAACAAACTCGATAAGACACACTAATGCAAATTTTCTGGTTCTCTAAGACCAACGCTCGGATACCAACTGAAATGTCCCGTTCTTATTGATTAAAAACGTTCCATATTAATTGATTTCGTTGCGAGGTTTTGACCTCTATATGAGACGTTTTTCAAAGACTGCATTCATTTTTAAACAAACCATAACCTTTATTTCATCAATAAAGGTTTAAAAAGCTTTACGTAGATTATCAAATAATGATAATCTAAAATATCCTGTTTACACACGACCATTACATAATGGTTTACAATACAAATATGTTACAACAAAATAAGTTTCTTGAATGCAGTTTTTACACAATATCATACAAGCATGGACTCCAAATCTTGTCCTTATTTAAGTATGCGACAGCGGAAGCTCTTAATAATCACCTGAGAATAAACATGCTTAAAACGTCAACAAAAATGTTGGTGAGTTATAGGTTTAACCTATATATATCAAATCGTAACAATAGACCACAAGATTTCATATTTCAATACACATCCCATACATAGAGATAAAAATCATTCATATGGTGAACACCTGGTAACCGACAATAACAAGATGCATATATAAGAATATCCCCATCATTCCGGGACACCCTTCGGATATGATATAAATTTCGAAGTACTAAAGCATCCGGTACTTTGGATGGGGTTTGTTAGGCCCAATAGATCTATCTTTAGGATTCGCGTCAATTAGGGTGTCTGTTCCCTAATTCTTAGATTACCAGACTTAATAAAAAGGGGCATATTCGATTTCGATAATTCAACCATAGAATGTAGTTTCACGTACTTGTGTCTATTTTGTAAATCATTTATAAAACCTGCATGTATTCTCATCCCAAAAATATTAGATTTTAAAAGTGGGACTATAACTCACTTTCACAGATTTTTACTTCGTCGGGAAGTAAGACTTGGCCACTGGTTGATTCACGAACCTATAACAATATATACATATATATCAAAGTATGTTCAAAATATATTTACAACACTTTTAATATATTTTGATGTTTTAAGTTTATTAAGTCAGCTGTCCTCGTTAGTAACCTACAACTAGTTGTCCACAGTTAGATGTACAGAAATAAATCGATAAATATTATCTTGAATCAATCCACGACCCAGTGTATACGTATCTCAGTATTGATCACAACTCAAACTATATATATTTTGGAATCAACCTCAACCCTGTATAGCTAACTCCAACATTCACATATAGAGTGTCTATGGTTGTTCCGAAATATATATAGATGTGTCGACATGATAGGTCGAAACATTGTATACGTGTCTATGGTATCTCAAGATTACATAATATATAATACAAGTTGATTAAGTTATGGTTGGAATAGATTTGTTACCAATTTTCACGTAGCTAAAATGAGAAAAATTATCCAATCTTGTTTTACCCATAACTTCTTCATTTTAAATCCGTTTTGAGTGAATCAAATTGCTATGGTTTCATATTGAACTCTATTTTATGAATCTAAACAAAAAAAGTATAGGTTTCTAGTCGGAAAAATAAGTTACAAGTCGTTTTTGTAAAGGTAGTCATTTCAGTCGAAAGAACGACGTCTAGATGACCATTTTAGAAAACATACTTCCACTTTGAGTTTAACCATAATTTTTGGATATAGTTTCATGTTCATAATAAAAATCATTTTCTCAGAATAACAACTTTTAAATCAAAGTTTATCATAGTTTTTAATTAACTAACCCAAAACAGCCCGCGGTGTTACTACGACGGCGTAAATCCGGTTTTACGGTGTTTTTTCGTGTTTCCAGGTTTTAAATCATTAAGTTAGCATATCATATAGATATAGAACATGTGTTTAGTTGATTTTAAAAGTCAAGTTAGAAGGATTAACTTTTGTTTGCGAACAAGTTTAGAATTAACTAAACTATGTTCTAGTGATTACAAGTTTAAACCTTCAAATAAGATAGCTTTATATGTATGAATCGAATGATGTTATGAACATCATTACTACCTTAAGTTCCTTGGATGAACCTACTGGAAAAGAGAAAAATGGATCTAGCTTCAATGGATCCTTGGATGGCTCAAAGTTCTTGAAGCAAAATCATGACACGAAAACAAGTTCAAGTAAGATCATCACTTGAAATAAGATTGTTATAGTTATAGAAATTGAACCAAAGTTTGAATATGATTATTACCTTGTATTAGAATGATAACCTACTGTAAGAAACAAAGATTTCTTGAGGTTGGATGATCACCTTACAAGATTGGAAGTGAGCTAGCAAACTTGAAAGTATTCTTGATTTTATGAAACTAGAACTTTTGGAATTTATGAAGAACACTTAGAACTTGAAGATAGAACTTGAGAGAGTTCAATTAGATGAAGAAAATTGAAGAATGAAAGTGTTTGTAGGTGTTTTTGGTCGTTGGTGTATGGATTAGATATAAAGGATATGTAATTTTGTTTTCATGTAAATAAGTCATGAATGATTACTCATATTTTTGTAATCTTATGAGATATTTCATGCTAGTTGCCAAATGATGGTTCCCACATGTGTTAGGTGACTCACATGGGCTGCTAAGAGCTGATCATTGGAGTGTATATACCAATAGTACATACATCTAAAAGCTGTGTATTGTACGAGTACGAATACGGGTGCATACGAGTAGAATTGTTGATGAAACTGAACGAGAATGTAATTGTAAGCATTTTTGTTAAGTAGAAGTATTTTGATAAGTGTATTGAAGTCTTTCAAAAGTGTATAAATACATATTAAAACACTACATGTATATACATTTTAACTGAGTCGTTAAGTCATCGTTAGTCGTTACATGTAAGTGTTGTTTTGAAACCTTTAGGTTAACGATCTTGTTAAATGTTGTTAACCCAATGTTTATAATATCAAAAGAGATTTTAAATTATTATATTATCATGATATTATGATGTACGAATATCTCTTAATATGATATATATACATTAAATGTCGTTACAACGATAAACGTTACATATATGTCTCGTTTCAAAATCATTAAGTTAGTAGTCTTGTTTTTACATATGTAGTTCATTGTTAATATAATTAATGATATGTTTACTTATCATAATATCATGTTAACTATATATATAACCATATATATGTCATCATATAGTTTTTTTACAAGTTTTAACGTTCGTGAATCACCGGTCAACTTGGGTGGTCAATTGTCTATATGAAACCTATTTCAATTAATCAAGTCTTAACAAGTTTGATTGCTTGACATGTTGTAAACATTTAATCATGTAAACATCAATCTCAATTAATATATATAAACATGGAAAAGTTCGGGTCACTACACATTCAACTCAAATAACATGTCAAAATAATCATTACTAGCAATTAAACAAGTTTCAAATGGCATTATCTCTCAAAAATCAAATTCATGAATTTTAGACTTGAAAAAGTCCAGTTTAATTCTCAAAAATCATGTTTAGGCTCAAAGTTTGGATCATTTAACTACCTAAACATGTTACACTACTTAATTTAGCAATAATTCATGATAAAAATCGGCCATAACCTGTTTATATCAAAAAGCCCCAAATTTGCTCAAGAACACAAACCCTAGATTACTTAAAATTTGAAGTTTAAGGCTTCTAATCATGTTAAATAGCATCAATCTAGGTTATACAAGCATAATACATAAACAATTTAAGCATAATTACACTAAAAAGCATCAAAATCGAATTGGGTATAAAATTGCTCAAGAACACTAATTTTCGGATTAAATGGTGTTTAGGTGTAGAAATTTACCGTTTTTCTTGAGTAATTCCTTGATAGCATCCTTCTCAACATGATTTTGTGAAAGATTTGATGAAAAATGGTGAAAATTTGCGAATTTCGTGTGTGTTTTTAGGTGTTTTTCGCAGTATTTTGTGGTGTGGTGGTGTGCAACTGATCTGTTCGGCCTTTTATTTTTTCTGTATTTTTGACCCTCCGCGAGTCGCGGTGTTTGACCCTTACAAACTCCGCGAGTCGCGGCGTTTGAATTTTTTTTTTTTTTTTTTTTTTTTTTTTAATAAGCCTTAACTTATAAAACAAATATAAAATAAATTTAAAATTTTGTTTTCCTTTGTTTTAGGATGAGGTCGTTTCGGATCGATGTCCTAGTCCGTCCCTCGACAAAATTTTAAAATTTGTCTTTTTCAAGCGATTGTTTTAAAGGCTAAGATTTTTGGGTTTTTTAATGTTTTTGGCATACTTTAATTCAATAAGATTAAAAATAATGATAATAAAAGTTCTCGTCCCTCCCTCGGGTAAAGCAATTTCGGTTCAAAGACCTAGTCTTCAACTTACGACGAATTTTTAAAAATCATATTTTTAACTTAGCGACATAAAGTAAATTTTTGTTTTTAAATTCACACAACTTAAATTTAAAAATGCATAAAATTAAAAATTTACACCAAACTTAATTAAAAATGCATAATATTAAAAATTCACACCAAACTTATATTATATTTTTTTTATACATACAAACTTATATTAAAAATATTAATTTTTCAAATATTGACAAACTTAAATATATTGATTTTACAGAGTTCACAATATTAATTTAAGATTTATATATTAATTTTAAAAACATGGTAAAAATAAAATTAAAAATCTTTTGGGCTTTTATCTTACTTTAATCAATCAAATATTATAAAAGATATGCGCCCCTCTTTTCGGTAAAGTAATTTCGGTTCCATGACCTAATTTAACTCATGACGAATTTTTGAAATATTTTGGGTTGATTGATTAAAGATATTTATACCTTAAGAATAAACGTTAAATTTCGCAGTGATGTAATAAATTTTTGAATGATATCAATAATTTCGGTCGCCAAACCTAATTTTATTCAATACCAATTTAATACTTTATAGCGAACAAATTAGCGTTTATTATCAAAAGGTTAAAAATAAAAATAAAAAAAATAAAAACTGTACAGACTTACCTGTGAGATAGTATTCTTAGTGATATGATCTATCCCACTCATAAGATAGTCGGTTTAATTGGTTTTCCATAGCTACATAGGCGTAACCTCGAGCATTCAGTGTTTTTTCTTCTAAACATATGAACGGTCCGTCTCTGCATAAAGTAACAAATTCGGTGTTTGAATAGGTTTGATTATTTGAACATTTACCTCCATGTGACCATTTTCCGCATTTGTGACATCTTTCAAGGTGTCGTGCTCTTCTTTTCGCTGCGGATTTTGATTTTCCTTTACCAAATTGTAACTTATTATCTTCGCATCTGGATTCTTTTCTTACTCCGTCCAATCTTTCTCTGATTACTGATACTAGTTCACTTGGAAGTGTGTCATTATTACGTTTAGTGATCAAAGCGTGTAGCATTAGACCATGGTTTAGTTCACAGGAAGTCTTCATTTCGTAAAAACCTAAAAAAAATAAAAATTCAGAATGAGGGGAGAAGACTAGTTCTTTAGGGTCTGCTAGGGAAAGACCATTCGGGTTCCATTTTCGAGAACTACACGAAAACAGAAAATCTAACTCTAACAGAAATACATATTATCCTTTAAAAGACTTGATTCTCCCCACACTTAGTTAGCTGTGGTATCGAAATTGTGATTAACTTCGTTGTCGACTTCCATCGGACTATCTATGTAATGTTTAACTCTGTGACCATTAACTTTAAATTCAATTCCATTTGAATTTATTAATTCTATCGTTCCGTATGGGAAAACTCTTTTGACTATGAATGGTCCAGACCATCTTGATTTCAATTTTCTAGGAAATAGCTTGAGTCGTGAATTGAAAAGAAGAACTCTGTCTCCTTCTTTAAATTCTTTTAAACTTCTGATTCTTTTATCATGCCATTTCTTCGTTCTTTCTTTATAGATTAACGAATTTTCGTATGCTTCATGTCTTAATTCTTCTAATTCGTTTAGTTGACTTAACCGTAGACGTCCAGCTTCATGTAAATCAAGATTACATGTCTTCAAAGCCCAAAATGCTTTGTGTTCAATTTCTACTGGAAGATTACATGCTTTTCCATAAACGAGTCTAAAAGGTGTGGTTCCAATTGGAGTTTTGTAGGCTGTTCTAAATGCCCAGAGTGCATCCTCCAACTTAATGGACCATTCCTTCGGATTTGATCCTACGGTTTTTTCTAGAATACGTTTTAAAGCTTGGTTGGTATTTTCAACTTGTCCACTTGTTTGTGGATGATATGCGGTGGAGATTTTATGAGTTACTCCATATCTTTTAAGAACTTTCTCAAGTTGATTATTACAGAAATGAGTTCCCCGATCACTTATTAAAGCTTTCGGTGTTCCAAACCTTGCAAAAAGACATTTTAAAAAGTTGACTACAACTCGTGCATCGTTAGTTGGGAGAGCTTGTGCTTCCGCCCATTTAGATACATAATCAATGGCTACGAGAATATAGAGATTATTATGAGATTTTGGAAATGGAACCATAAAGTCAATACCCCAAATGTCAAATACTTCACATACTTGAATGACATTTTTTGGCATTTCATCACGTTGACTTATTTTTCCGGCCCTTCGACAAGCATCACAGGATTTGCAAAGAAGGTGTGCGTCTTTGTAAATTGTAGGCCAATAGAATCCAGCATCATAAACTTTTCTTGCTGTTAGTTGAGGCCCATAGTGCCCTCCTGTTGGTCCTGTGTGACAATAGTTTAAAATTTTACTAGCTTCATCTCCGAATACACATCGGTGTATTATTCCATCTGGACAACTTTTAAACAAATGTGGATCTTCCCAGAAATAGTGTTTTATATCACTGAAGAATTTCTTTCGTTTTTGGTACGACAATCCTTTTTCAAGGAATCCATAAACTAAGTAGTTTGAATAGTCTGCAAACCATGGTATTTCATTATAATCTATCTTCAATAGATATTCATCAGGAAAGTTGTCTTGTATGTCCGATTCATTTAGAACTTCTAATTCGGGATTTTCAAGACGAGAAAGATGATCGGCGGCGAGATTTTCTGCTCCTCTTTTTTCTCGGATTTCAATATCGAACTCTTGTAAGAGTAAGATCCAACGGATTAATCTTGGTTTGGCATCTTGTTTCGAAAATAGGTATCTAAGAGCAGAATGGTCAGTATAGACCACCGTTTTTGCTAGAACGAGATATGAACGAAATTTTTCAAAAGCAAAGACAATAGCAAGGAGTTCTTTTTCAGTAGTTGTGTAATTCGTTTGTGCTCCTTGTAACGTCTTACTAGCATAATATATAGGTTGAAATCGTTTTTCAAGCCTTTGTCCTAAAACAGCTCCCATTGCAAAATCACTTGCATCGCACATAAGTTCAAACGGTAGATTCTAATTTGGTGTTATCATGATCGGCGAATTAGTGAGTTTCTCTTTAAGAATATTAAAAGATTTGATGCATTCATCTAAAAAGATGAATGGAGCATCTTTTTCTAGGAGATTATTCATAGGAGTGGCAATTTTAGAAAAATCTTTTATGAAACGTCGGTAAAAACCGGCATGCCCTAGAAAACTCCTAACTCCTCTAACATTGGTGGGATGTGGAAGTTTAGCAATTACATCTACTTTAGCTCTATCCACTTCAATTCCTTCCTTTAAAATGTTATAACCAAGAACGATGCCTTCTTTAACCATGAAATGACATTTCTCCCAATTAAGTACTAGATTTGATTGTTCGCATCTAATAAGCATTCGTTCCAGATTAACTAGATATGATTCAAATGTATCACCGAAGACTGAAAAGTCATCCATGAAAACTTCCATGCATTCTTCTATCATGTCGTGAAAAATCGCCATCATGCACCTTTGAAAGGTTGCAGTGGCGTTGCAAAGTCCAAATGGCATGCGTTTGTAAGAAAAAGTACCATAAGGGCACGTGAACGTGGTTTTCTCTTGATCTTCGGGTGCTATTGGAATTTGAAAATATCCGGAAAATCCATCAAGAAAACAATAATAACTATTTCCGGCTAATCTTTCCAACATTTGATCAATGAAAGGTAAGGGAAAGTGATCTTTTCTGGTGGCGTCATTTAATTTTCTATAATCAATACATACATGCCATCCTGTTACAGTCCTAGTAGGAATAAGCTCATTTTTCTCATTTGTAATGACAGTTATGCCACCCTTCTTAGGCACGCATTGAACTGGGCTTACCCATGGACTATTAGAAATTGGATAAATTAAACCTGTATCTAGCAGTTTAATTATTTCTTTTTTAACAACATCTTGCATATTAGGATTTAGTCTTCGTTGGCGTTGCACATACATTTTATGACCTTCTTCCATAAGGATTTTATGTGTGCAATACGAAGGACTTATTCCTTTAATATCATGAATCTTCCATGCAATGGCTGGTTTATGAGCTTTCAACACAGAAATGAGTTGTGATTTCTCATTTTCAGTAAGAGAAAACAATATTATTATAGGTAATTCAGATTCACCATGTAAATAAGCGTATTCCAAATGGTTTGGAAGTGGCTTTAACTCTAATGTTGGAGGTTCTTCTATCGATGATTTATATCGATATCTGTCTTCTTCTTTTAGCATTTGAATTTCTTCTGTTGTTGGTTCATATCCATTAGCTATTAGTGTAGCTAACATTTCAACTTCATCAATTGGTTCAGCTCCTTCTCCTAAAGAACATTCTCCTGTTCCTTGTAATTCTGGAAATTCTTCTAATAATTCTGCATGTGAATCTATAGTTTGAATATAATAACATGTATCATCTGCAGATTGTGGTTGTTGCATTGCTCTATCAACTGAAAAGGTAACACTCTCGTCCTCTATACTTAGGGTTAGTTTTTTACCAAACACGTCT
This sequence comes from Rutidosis leptorrhynchoides, assembly GCF_046630445.1. NCBI lineage: Eukaryota > Viridiplantae > Streptophyta > Magnoliopsida > Asterales > Asteraceae > Rutidosis > Rutidosis leptorrhynchoides. The sequence goes on along the minus strand of NC_092334.1, from coordinate 175,397,227 downwards.
ATCATTGCTTTAGCCGTGTTTAAGAATGGTCTTCCTAATATGAGAGGAACTTGAGAATCTTCTTCCATGTCCAGAACAACAAAATCTACTGGAAATACTAAAGTACCAACTTTAACTAGCATGTTCTCCATTATCCCTCTAGGATATTTTATTGATCGATCGGCTAGTTGTATACTTATTCTTGTTGGTTTCAATTCTCCAAGGTCTAGTTTAGTGTATAGTGAATACGGCATTAAATTTATACTAGCACCTAAGTCTGCTAATGCTTCTATTGAACTAAGACTACCCAGAAAATATGGAATTGTGAAACTTCCTGGATCAGATAATTTTTCTGGTATCTTATTCAACAGTACTGCAGAACAATTAGCATTCATAGTAACAGCCGAGAGTTCTTCCATTTTCTTTCTATTTGTGATTAGATCTTTCAAGAATTTAGCATATCTAGGCATTCCTAAAATCACATCAATGAAAAGAAGATTTACATTTATCTGTTTAAACATATCCAAGAATTTGGATTGCTCGGCTTCAAGTTTTTCTTTTTTCATTTTACTTGGGTAAGGAAGTGGTGGTTGGTATGGTTTAACATAAGGTTTAGCCTTAACTATGTTATCTTCATTAACCTTTTCAACTACCGGTTCTTTTTCCTTATCTTGATCAGGTTGTGGTTCTTGTGGAGTAGGAATAGCTTCATCAGAAGTTACAGGTATTTCAGGTGGTTTAAGTGTTGTACCACTTCTTGTGATAATGGCTTTAGCTGTTTCATTCCGGGGGTTAGCATTTGTATCACTAGGTAAACTTCTCGGTTTTCTTTCACCTATTAACCTTGCTAGGTTACTTACTTCTTGTTCCAAATTTTGAATAGACGCTTGTTGATTTCTAAATGCTTGAGCATTTTTTTCATTAGTTTGTTTCTGAGATGTGAAAAACTGCGTTTGAGTTTCAACTAGCTTTGTGATCATATCTTCTAAATTCGGCTTTTTATCATCGGGTTGTGGTGGTTTGTTTTGAAAATTAAGTCTTTGCTGGTTGTAAGTATTATTGGATACTTGTTGATTGCTAGGACCTTGTTGGTTGTTGTATGGAATATTTCGATTATAATTCTGGTTTTGATTGTAGATCGGTCTTGGCGGTTGATAATTATTCTGATAATTATTTCCAGGCCTTTGGTTTAGATATGAAACATTCTCTCTTTGTTCCATTGTTAGTTCAATACTGAGACAATCTTTTGTCAAATGTGGTCCTCCACACTGCTCACAACTAATTCGTATTGAGTGGATATCTTTAGTCATCTTTTCCATTCGTCTATCGACAGCATCTATCTTTGCAGAAATGGAATCTAAGTCATGGCTAGAATCGGCTCTAGCTGCTTTAGATGATCTAACGATATCTTTTTCTTGGTGCCACTCATGTGAGTGGGAAGCAGTGTTATCAATAATTTTGTAAGCATCAGTTTCGGTTTTCTTCATAATAGAACCACCAGCTGCTATATCGATGTCTTTCCTTGTAGTGATGTCGCATCCTTGGTACAATATTTGTACTATTTGACAGGTGTCTAAACCATGTTGCGGACATCCTCTTAATAACTTTCCAAATCTTGTCCATGCCTCATATAGAGTTTCATTTGGTTTCTGGTGAACGTAACAATTTCTCCTTGAAGTCTTACGGCTTTAGATGCCGAAAAGAATTGTTTAAGAAATTTTTCAACTAAAACATCCCATGTATCAATCGCCCCTTCAGGTAACGATTCCAACCAATCTTTGGCTTCTCCCTTTAAAGTCCAGGGAAATAACATGAGATATATCTGTTCATCCTCCACTTCTCTTATTTTAAATAGTGTGCAGATCCTATTAAAGGTACGAAGATGTTCGTTTGGATCTTCCTTCGGCGCACCACTAAATTGGCATTGATTAGTCACCATATGTAGAATTTGTCCTTTGATTTCACAATCTGGCGCATTAATGTCTGGATGAGTAATTGCGTGACCTTGGCCAGTGCATTTAGCTCTCATTCGGTGTTCCATACTTAAAGGTTCCAGATTCTCCATAATTGAATTTGTTGAATCGGAATCACTAGAGGATTCTGATTTAATGGTTCGTTCCTCAACAATCTCTGTTTGAATGATTGGTGGTTCCGGAGAAAAAATTAATGGTTCAGGATCTATGAATTGTCCCTGAATATTCTCCGGATTCTCAATTGTGAGGTCGGGTTCAAAAAATGGATTATCGGAAATTTGAACTGGAGTACTTGGTCGACTGGATGACGATTCTAAAGAAAAATCAACGGCGGTAATATTTGCTAGATGTCTTGATCTAGTTACATGTGGTGAACGTACAAAAGGTGGTGAACGTCTTGCTCGGTGCATTCACTGAATATCCTATTAGTTTTTAAATGGAAAGAAAAATTATATAAGTTATCCAATTAATAGACTTTTCTGATTTTGCTCACGTTTTGAATAGCCAAAAGATGCAGCAGAGGACCAGGATTCGTTTGGTCTCAATATAATTGAGGACTGTTTGGCTCCAATAACCCGGTCCACGTACAAATCCAACTATTACTACGAACCAGAAAATTTTGATGTCTATCAATTTAACCACTTAAAATAAATTTTCGTAATTTTAAGAAATTTAGATAAGAAGTAGAGAAAATTCTAAGTCCTAAAAACTAGAATAACGAGAAATAAGAAAGAAAAAGAGCGCGTCGAAAAAGAAAAGGGTTGAAAAATAAAAGGTGTCGAAAAATAAGAAATAATAAAAAAAAATGACTTATAGAACTTAAAAACACTCGACTAACCCAACCTTATTACTATCACTAACTTAAAATTATAATCGCAAATTGAGATTACTAATTGGAGTGATAATTGATACATAGGTAAAAGGCGTCGAAAAATAAAAATAAGAAAGTAGCGCGTTGAAACTTAAAAAGGCACTAAAAACTAAAAATTAAAAGTTGCTTATAAAAATATTAAAGCTTACAAGTAAAACTATATCCCAAATGACAATATCTTAAAAAGGAACTAAAACTTAAAAAGGCGTCGCAAAATTCTAAAGCACCTAAATCTTAGTCTAAAGAAAAAGCACTTAAGGGGTTTTACGGCAAAGCCTAAAAATCTAGAAATAAAAATAACTATGGCAAAAACTATGTTTAAAACTAATTATGAGCGAAAAATACAAATATTACGCTAAAACAATTAAAAAGGGATAAAATATAAAAATATACTAAAAGTTGTAAAAAGTACAATTTTTATAAAAATATTATTTTTATATTATTTATTTTATAAAACTATTAATTTTATAAACTAATTACACTAATTTAACTAAAAATACAAAATAAAAATAAAAACCAAATTATATAATAAAGATACCCTAATTAGGGTTTAATTTAAATAATAATAATAAAAATCCGTAATAAATGCAGGATTAGGGTTCTGTGTAACCCGTGTCAGACGGCTCCGCGAGTCGCGGTGTTTCCAGTTAAAAACCCCCGCAAGTCGCGATGTTTGTATTTTCAAACGTGTACCAGGCTAAAGTCGTTCGGTTTCTGTTTTTTATTTATATTTTTATATATATATATATATATATATTTTTTTTATTTTTTTGTTTTTAATTTAATTAAAATATTTATATAATTTAAATAAAACTTATCTTTAAAAACTAAGATAGAAATAAAATACTTTATAACAATCTAAAAAAAATAGATTTATATATATTTATATTTTTTTCTTCGGTTTTTTAAAATTTTTTATATTTTAAATAAACACAAAATATTTAAATAAAACTTATATTTTTTATAAAATAAAAATAAAGAAACTTTATAAAACTTATTTAACAAACTCTTAAAAATATTTATATTTATATTTTTGTTTTTGTTTTTATATTTTTGAATATTTAAAACGTATTTTTACAAAAGCGTATTTTTTTATATTAGGAAATTAAAAATAATTTTTTTTTTATATTAGCGTTGCGCTTCCGGCTTTTAAGCTAGATGTTCCCCGGCAGCGGCGCCAAAAATAGTTGATGTTCTGCGATTTGTATATGAAATAGCTTATATTTTACTAAGAAAAACTATTAAATACGATACAATTTTACACAAGATATTTATTTATTTATAGAATGGATATACTTAAACCTTGCTACAACACTTATAGGCAGTGTACCTAATCGTACAGTAGTGTAGTTTTTAGTAAGTCCGGTTCGTTCCACAGGGAAAAATCTTTAAACAAAGCTTAACGCTATATTAGTTTTATTTTATAAAAATACAAATATATATATAAGTAATATTATTATTACAAAAGGGGGGTTTTTACCGTTTAATGATCGGTTTGTCGATTTTAAAAACTTAAGTCGCAGTTAAAACAAAATGTAAAATATTAAATAAATAAAAGACTTAATTTAAAGCGTAAAGTAAATAACGATAATGAAATTGCGATAAATAAAAGTGCGATAAAATAAACTTGCGATAATTAAAAAGTACGATAATTAAAAGTGCAATTAAATACAATAACAATAAAAGTGCGATAATTAGAAATGCAATTAAATATAAAATAAAGGAAATTAAATATGAAATAAAAGAATTATGCTTATTTAAACTTCCGTAATCATGATGTTTGACGTGTTGATTTTAGTTTTATGCCCATGGGTTAATTGTCCTTTGTCCTGGATTATTTAATATGTCCGTCTGATTTTTGTCCATAACAGTCCATCAGTCATAAATATAAAGTGCGAGTATCCTCGTCAAATTATCCTTATACCCGAAGTTAAATATTCTAACTAATTGGGGACTTAAACTGTAGCAAGCCTTGGCTCACCAAGCCTTGGCTCCTAGCTTGTCGATGGATTATATAAATAAATATAATATATAAATAATTTTAGTAATTATTTAAATATTATATTATATTTATGTGCATAGTTGACTTGTAATTTTTAGTCCGTTGCGTCGAGCGTTGAGAGTTGACTCTGGTCCTGGTTCCGGATTTTCGAACGTCCTTGCGTACAATTTAATATCTTATACTTTGCGTTTTGAATCTTGTACTCTTGTAATTTTGAGATGTTTCTTATCAATAATTGGAACCTCTTTGATTGTATTTTGTACTTTTGAGCTTTTTGGTCGTTTGCATCTTCAATTCGTCGAATCTGTCTTTTGTCTTCACCTTTTATTATTTAAACGAATATCACTTGTAAATAGGACAATTGCAACTAAAAGCTTGTCTTTCTTAAGGAATAATGCTATGAAATATATGTTCGTTTTTAGCATTATCAACAATACAGTCAAATAAGATACATGGTGATGATTTTGTGAATGCAAACAGCGAAAGTGAAAGGACCCGTTCATATACATTATAAACGATTCACAATAGTTGATTACATCGTGAGGTATTTGACCTCTATATGATACATTTTACAAACATTGCATTCGTTTTTAAAAGATAAACTTTCTTTACAACGAAAGTTGACGGCATGCACACCATTTCATAATACATCCAACTATAATTGGCTTAATAATAATCTTGATGAACTCAATGACTCGAATGCAACGTCTTTCAAAATATGCCATGAATGACTCCAAGTAATATCCTTAAAATGAGCTAATGCACAGCGGAAGATTTCTTTAATACCTGAGAATAAACATGCTTTAAAGTGTCAACCAAAAAGGTTGGTGAGTTCATAGGTTTATCATAACAATCATTTCAATATATTAATAGACCACAAGATTTCCGTTTATAAATATATGTACACTCGCAAGTGTATAAAAGTATTCTATAAGTTGTAGGCACCCGGTAACAAGCCTTAACGTTCATGTTTTACCCTCTGAAGTACACCAGATCAGGTGTGTTTAAAATAACCTCGAAGTACTAAAGCATCTCATAGTCAGGATGGGGTTTGTCAGGGCCAATAGATCTATCTTTAGGATTCGCGCCTACCGTACATAGACAAGTAGTTTAATGTTACCAAGCTAAGGGTATATTTCTGGTTTAAACCCACGTAGAATTAGTTTTAGTACTTGTGCCTATTTCGTAAAACATTTATAAAACAGCGCATGTATTCTCAGCCCAAAAATATATATTGCAAAAGCAATTAAAAAGGGAGCAAATGAAACTCACAATACTGTATTTCGTAGTAAATATACATATAACGTCATTTAACAAGTGCAAGGTTGGCCTCGGATTCACGAACGTATCAATATTTAGATTCAATATTGCAGGAAAGTACGTAGACGCAACGGAGATGATAAACACTATATTGACCTCACGAGCATACCCATGAACCATACTCATCACCTCCATAGCTATAACCCATAATTTCCTTAGCTTCGACTCATTCAAAAAAACTATTTTGAAATCACTAGGACACCACTCCGTCGTAATATTTTATGTATACTAATAGTATCTTGAAATAATACAGAGCAAATATATATATATATATATATATATATATATATATATATATATATATATAAATCGATTGAGAGAGTTTAGAGAAATATATTTTCAAGTTTCTATGAAATAATGAAACCTATTGAATTATATTTATAATAGATTTTTGAATTATTAAAGTGAATTATTAAAGTATGAATTATTAAAGTGAATTATTAAAGTATGAATTATTAAAGTGAATTATTAAAGTATAAATTATTAAAGTGAATTATTAAATTATAAATTATTAAAGTGAATTATTAAAGTATGAATTATTAAAGTGAATTATTAAAGTGAATTATTAAAGTATGAATTATTAAAGTGAATTATTAAAGTGAATTATTAAAGTATGAATTATTAAAGTAAATTATTAAAGTATGAATTATTAAATTGAATTATTAAAGTATGAATTATTAAAGTTAAAGTAAAATAAAAGTAAAGTAAAGGTAAAGTTAAAGTATAGTAAAAGTATAAAAACTATGTATGTATAATACGCGTATAAATATATATAATATTAATTTAAATCGTTATATATATTTAATGAAATAAAATATAAATATCGTTATATTTATTATACTGGTTAAGTAATGAGTTGTCAAAAGTGATTCTAGATATTTATAAAAGTTATATACGTTTTAATAATAAAGTTCTTTTTAAACTGAAAACGTTTTTTGTACTTTTGAAACTAAATTAATAGAATATTATGGAAACCAATTCTCCACTAACTTTTGTCTAACTTTCGAAAATGACACTTTTTGTTTTTATTTATAAATAGCTTTACAAATTATTCTGAATATCGTTAAGAGGAATAGATTTTCTCAAATCATAGTGGACCTCTCAACAGAGACTTGTAATCATAATTCAATGTTTCTGATAATTCAATCATTTAATATATATTTTTTTAATTTCATCGAAAATCATATTGAAACAAATACGTTCGTATAAAGTATTATACGTTTAATACTTTATTAATATTCTCAAGTTATAATATATATATACATATACATATCTATTTATATATAACGGTTTGTGAATCGTCGGAATTTGGTCGAGGTTATAATGAATGTATGAACACAGTTTAAAATTCTTGAGATTTAACTTAACAAACTTTGCTTATCGTGTCGGAATAATATAAAGATTAAAGTTTAAATTTGGTCGGAAATTTTCGGGTCGTCACAGTACCTACCCGTTAAAGAAATTTCGTCCCCGAAATTTGATAGAGGTCGTCATGACTAACAATGAGAATGTTATTTTAACGATTATAGAGTTTTATCATGTTCAAGAAGAATGGATAAAATAATTCGATTAATAGAAACGTGTGAGTGAAGTTATCGTAAATGAATGAAATAAGATAATAGTGATTCGTCGTATCTTTTGACGTCATCACGATTGATCTCCGAAAAGAAAATCTTTGTAATCTATATTGGATTTGATTATTCGGCGATTAAGGAAATTATGATCCTCTTCGAATTAATGCGATAATCCATTTTGATTTCTCTGTCGGATATTTCACTATAAATCCACCTCATTTGTTTTCTTACAACTCACACATTCTCAACTCATATTTTAAAGTATTTGTCAATATGCTTCATCCAGTGCTGATTCTTGATATACTCCTCACTTTCATATCTGTCGATTTTCTTTTTCATCTGCCTCCGGAAGAATCTATTTACTTCTACTATACTCTTGGTTTTATAGTGTTTTTAGTTCTCCCGTGTCTTTATATTGCTATATGCATTGATATATACGGTTTGTGATTTTTGGGTTGTTGTTGGGTTTTATATCTTCCCTTATATTTCAAAGTCCTTGCTTCTTCTATAATCATTGTCATCCACAGTTAATGCTCTCTTCTATTTGCTATGATTTATACTCCCATTTCTAGTTCGGAGCTTTGTCCTTTCATTTCTTTTTCTTGCGATTAAGCACCGCTTGTAATGGTCCAGAATTAACAGATATAAATTTCGGAATGAACATTGTTAATGTTCTAGGAAGGAAATTGTAATGACACGATCTTGACTTGTCAAATTATCAGAATACCTCGGAAAAGACCGAATCATCAAGAAATATTTTCTTGATATTTAGAGATCAAAGAGAATACAAGAGTCGTGTAACATAGCACATGATGACGTTATGATCTGTGAATCATCATGTTCCATTTAGAAACTCAGCATGAATTACTGTAATATAATCACGTTGATCAAGTGTCATTATATTATACTAACTCATGCTTCAGCTCCCAACACTTCTTCAAGAATATTCCTATTTTAAATTCGAATGTTTCAGAATTTAGAAACTAAAATAGTTTCTTTTATGATATAATACAGATAGCGCGAAGAGGTAAATGATTTCAGATAAGAATAATTATAAAAATATCTTCAGAAGTATGGATGATATTTATAATGAAAGATACGATGATATCTTAGAATGTCTAATATCAGAGGATGATGAAGGATATTGTCCGCAGGGGTTTAGAGTCAGGAGCAAGGTATTCGTTAATGACTTCAGCAAGTACTGAATCATTTGGATTCTTTGAAGGCAGGTTCAGCCTTTGTGATTTGTCCACAGCCTCCTTCATACTTTGCTCAATCCATTTTCCAGTTCCAAATCTTCTCTTTTTCTGAGCTTTGCCAATATACTATCCTTTATCATCCAACTTTTTACTGTTAAGGTCGTTTACAGTTTTTGCTGCTTCATCAGCATTTTTCAAAATTTCGAAAACTGGTTCGCAGTTTAGGGTGTTTTTCAGAAATTTCTCATTCAAAGAATGTAAGTGTTGGAGGTAGACGTTGTGTGTATATGTAATTGTTGATGTAGACATGCTGCGAGGTTTCAAAATACTGATTGCTGATTCTCAATAATTGGTATGGCAATTCTTGTTATAAGGTACGAATGAGTATATGATAGGGTTTCGATAATTATAATGATTTTTTTTTTTTTGGAAAGTCAAAGATCAGTGAAGTTGTTGGTAAGTTTATTGCTAATGTGGTGAATGTAAACGATTCCCCGGTAACGTTGGCGAAAGGGCAACATATCTATCGAGGTTATAATAAGACTTTTTTTGATTGAGAAGTCGAAGTTGACTTGCTGGAGCTGTGACAAAACTGTCTATTTTTAAACGGAATTGAAAAGTTATGTTAGCTAGTAAATGCCAAAGGGTCTAACACGGATACTTGTCGAACTATGACTTGGGTTTTGAGAGTTTTTCAGGTGTATAACTGTGGGTAACATGTGGTTGGATCATCATCTCGATTGTTCCTTAGTTGAAGTGTCTTCAGGAATTTCAAAGGGTTTGAGCACATATTGTAATCGTTAATACATATGATGTTCTAACACAGTTTTGAAGTCAAAGTATAGCTTTGAAAGATATAGGAATCTAAGAGTGATGATACTGGTTATATTTCGAATTGAATTATGCGATTTCAAAATCAGAATATGTAATTGAATTCGAATGAGTATGATTGTTTTGATTTATATGAAAGAATGGATATTGTTGTGAAAGTAGGGAGTATAGTTGATGATTGCTGAATCAGTTTCGAAAAATGTAATATATTAATTGTGAATTTATATATCTCTCGGGTATTACCTACCCGTTAAAAAAAATTTCACAATTAATATTTTGTACAACAGAATTTTATTACAGTCTTTATGAAAATATATATGTAAATATTTTCTTCAGATGTAACATAGATTTAATGAGTTAATATTAAATTAAACTCATTTGATTTACGGTTGAAACTAGAACTGAATAATCCCTAAAGACTTTAGAAATTACATAACTTTTACGGAGCATTTATTCAATAAAATTGAAATTATGAATTAATACTTCGTTATTTGTTGGTGTTTGTAACCCTTGCACCATATTCTCTAAAGCCACTACTCGAGTGCGCAGCGCGTTGACTTCTTCTATTACATCGGGGTGATTGTCAGTTCGGATGAGCGGATAAATAAAATCTAGAATTTGATGTAGTATATAATCATGACGAGAAAATCTGGAAATGAGAGAGAAAATGGTGTTTCGGACCGGTTCGCCGGTAAGTGCTTCAGGTTCATCGCCAAGAGGGCAATGTGGTGGATGGAAGGGATCACCTTCTTCTTGTCTCCAATTATTGAGGAGGCTACGAACCTATCCCCAATTCATCCAGAATAGATGATGGCTAATTGGTTGATCCATTCCGGTCACACTGCTTTCAGAGCTTGAGTGGGATTCCATATCGGAATTTGAGGGACTTGAACTAATGACGAATTCCATTTTGTTCGATTGAATAAAGGATTTTTCGATATGAAATGATTTTTCAGCTATCAGGTGGTATTCTAATTACATAGAATATCTATATATATAGCGCAAAAGATTTCGTAGATTACGGAGGAATTTACGGGATATGTCAGGCAAAGTTTACAGTAACAGATACGCTAAGATATAGATTAGCAGATACGCTAAGATATGAATTTTGTCTATACACTATTCATGCAGTCAATGCAGTAAGACGTGTCTAGACTAAGAATGATAAGCAGGCAATTTCCGACAAAAATGATGAGCAAAACTTTTGACATGCAGACACGGTCAAAGTCCAGACTCACTAATGCATCCTAACGACTATCAGTTAGACACACTAATGCAGACCTGGTTCGCTAAGACCACCGCTCTGATACCAACTAAAAGGACCCGTTCATATACATTATAAACGATTCACAATAGTTGATTACATCGCGAGGTATTTGACCTCTATATGATACATTTTACAAACATTGCATTCGTTTTTAAAAGATAAACTTTCTTTACAACGAAAGTTGACGGCATGCACACCATTTCATAATACATCCAACTATAATTGGCTTAATAATAATCTTAATGAACTCAATGACTCGAATGCAACGTCTTTCAAAATATGCCATGAATGACTCCAAGTAATATCCTTAAAATGAGCTAATGCACAGCGGAAGATTTCTTTAATACCTGAGAATAAACATGCTTTAAAGTGTCAACCAAAAAGGTTGGTGAGTTCATAGGTTTATCATAACAATCATTTCAATATATTAATAGACCACAAGATTTCCGTTTATAAATATATGTACACTCGCAAGTGTATAAAAGTATTCTATAAGTTGTAGGCACCCGGTAACAAGCCTTAACGTTCATGTTTTACCCTCTGAAGTACACCAGATCAGGTGTGTTTAAAATAACCTCGAAGTACTAAAGCATCCCATAGTCAGGATGGGGTTTGTCAGGCCCAATAGATCTATCTTTAGGATTCGCGCCTACCGTACATAGACAAGTAGTTTAATGTTACCAAGCTAAGGGTATATTTCTGGTTTAAACCCACGTAGAATTAGTTTTAGTACTTGTGCCTATTTCGTAAAACATTTATAAAACAGCGCATGTATTCTCAGCCCAAAAATATATATTGCAAAAGCAATTAAAAAGGGAGCAAATGAAACTCACAATACTGTATTTCGTAGTAAATATACATATAACGTCATTTAACAAGTGCAAGGTTGGCCTCGGATTCACGAACGTATCAATATTTAGATTCAATATTGCAGGAAAGTACGTAGACGCAACGGAGATGATAAACACTATATTGACCTCACGAGCATACCCATGAACCATACTCATCACCTCCATAGCTATAACCCATAATTTCCTTAGCTTCGACTCATTCAAAAAAACTATTTTGAAATCACTAGGACACCACTCCGTCGTAATATTTTATGTATACTAATAATATCTTGAAATAATACAGAGCAAATATATATATATATATATATATATATATATATATATATATATATATATATATATATATATATATATATATATATATATATATATATATATATATATATATATATATATATATATATATATATATATATATAAATCGATTGAGAGAGTTTAGAGAAATATATTTTCAAGTTTCTATGAAATAATGAAACCTATTGAATTATATTTATAATAGATTTTTGAATTATTAAAGTGAATTATTAAAGTATGAATTATTAAAGTGAATTATTAAAGTATGAATTATTAAAGTGAATTATTAAAGTATAAATTATTAAAGTGAATTATTAAATTATAAATTATTAAAGTGAATTATTAAAGTATGAATTATTAAAGTGAATTATTAAAGTTAATTATTAAAGTATGAAATATTAAAGTGAATTATTAAAGTGAATTATTAAAGTATGAATTATTAAAGTAATTATTAAAGTATGAATTATTAAATTGAATTATTAAAGTATGAATTATTAAAGTTAAAGTAAAATAAAAGTAAAGTAAAGGTAAAGTTAAAGTATAGTAAAAGTATAAAAACTATGTATGTATAATACGCGTATAAATATATATAATATTAATTTAAATCGTTATATATATTTAATGAAATAAAATATAAATATCGTTATATTTATTATACTGGTTAAGTAATGAGTTGTCAAAAGTGATTCTAGATATTTATAAAAGTTATATACGTTTTAATAATAAAGTTCTTTTTAAACTGAAAACGTTTTTTGTACTTTTGAAACTAAATTAATAGAATATTATGGAAACCAATTCTCCACTAACTTTTGTCTAACTTTCGTAAATGACACTTTTTGTTTTTATTTATAAATAGCTTTACAAATTATTCTGAATATCGTTAAGAGGAATAGATTTTCTCAAATCATAGTGGACCTCTCAACAGAGACTTGTAATCATAATTCAATGTTTCTGATAATTCAATCATTTAATATATATTTTTTTAATTTCATCGAAAATCATATTGAAACAAATACGTTCGTATAAAGTATTATACGTTTAATACTTTATTAATATTCTCAAGTTATAATATATATATATACATATACATATCTATTTATATATAACGGTTCGTGAATCGTCGGAATTTGGTCGAGGTTATAATGAATGTATGAACACAGTTTAAAATTCTTGAGATTTAACTTAACAAACTTTGCTTATCGTGTCGGAATAATATAAAGATTAAAGTTTAAATTTGGTCGGAAATTTTCGGGTCGTCACAGAAAGACTTCTAGGAACCTGAGAATAAACATGCTTAAAAGTGTCAACACAAAGGTTGGTGAGTTCATAGTTTTAATGTTGCGCATAATCTGTATATAAAGGTGGATCACAAGATTTCAGTTGTCTCATCCGAAACGTTTATCAAAAGATTCTACAAAATTGAGCACCCTGGTAACTAAGCTTTAACGTTATAATAAGTACCCCTGTTTTAACATACATGCAACCAACATGTACAATATATGCAATTCAACGTGTACTAAACTCAAATAGCATACGTCTGTTTTATAGTTCAGGCTAGGGTTTCTATACCTGGAACAGACGGGGATGTTAAGCCCTATGGATCCATATACAACTACCCGCGCCCACCAGTTCTTATAACCGGCAGTTACTAGTTACCAAAGCTAAGGGATTTTCGGTTCAAACTCGGTGTAGAATTTAGTTTGTACTTGTATCCATTGCGTTTAAAATAAAGTGCATGTATTCTCAGCCCAAAAATATAGATTGCAAAAGCAATTAAAAAGAGAGCATATGAAAATCACCTTAGCAGCACATAAGGTCATTCACCGAAATGTGACCGAAACTCGGAATGCAAAATAACCGTAGATCTCAACCTAGAGAACATATGTTGGTCAATACATGTCTAACAAGCTAGGTCAGGTCATAGTGTATCACAATCCTAATGCTCGAGACCGACATGCAAAAGTTAACAAAAGTCATCTCTAAAGTCAACCTGACCCAATATGATCTTTAAATCTATACATGTTTATTAACATAATATAAGTCTTGATAATTGAACGAATTTATAGTTTATCAAACTCAAAATATTTTTTATTTCAGGAGCTATATTATATTTGAATTATCATGACAATCGAACATATTTTATTATTTCACATAGGTTTTCCAATACTTGTAAAATTAGATTATAGTGTTTATAAAGCTTTAAAACCTGATAAGACAGTCAATTTTGACAATTGTTTATCAAAACGAGACGTGCCTTATATAGAAATTCATTTACTCGATTAGTAATATCTAAAAATCCAATTTATCAATCTCATAGAAAAGTTGTTTAAATATTAATTTACAGTTTCAAACACAATTTCAATTAATGTCAAACATAATTCATTTGACCATATCTTTTAATCCGTTCATCGAAATCACGCGATTTCTAAATGAAAAGTTAATAATTTTTCACGAGCTATCCAAAAACATGCATATCATACACTTTATATCAGTAGCATATGTATCAATTTCGTGATTCATCATAAACTATCTAACTACAAAATTAAAGCATACAAGCATGCATAAGCATATATACTCGAGCACTAGACATGGATACACTATTAATATATAAAAGATAAGATATGAATGCTCACGTATCAATATTGTGATTCAATATTGTAGGAAAGTATGTAGATGCAACGGAGATGATAAACACTAAGTTTAACTTGCGAACAATACCCACAAACATTACCCATAACCTCCATAGCTACAACCCATAGTTTTCTTAGCTTAAACCCGTTTAAAAACTCGTTTTGAAATCGTTCGAGCATACTCCTGTCGTAATATTTTATGTATAATACTACTAATAATAATACCAATAATAAGATTAATAATAATATTAATCCTAATAATAATAATAATAATAATATAAATAATAATAATATAAATAATAAAATAAATAAATAATTACGGAGTATATCAGTAAGATAGAGAGATAGAGTGTGAAGAACTGCGCGAGAATTCGATCAATTTATAGACATTTCCTGATCCCAAGCCCATGCGATCGCATGGGTTTCATGCCCATTTGCCATGCGATCGCATGGCCAGCTGGTACGCACCCAATATGTTTTGTTTTCTTGTTTTTCGACATATTTTTCACTGTAGCAAATAGTGTTCACTGTAGCAAATAGTGTTTACTGTAACAAATAGCTTTTACTGTAGCAAATAGTATTTACCGTAGCAAAATCCTTTTTTAATGTAACAAATATTGTTTTACTGTAGCAAATAGTGTTTTGCTGTAGCAAAGTCGTTTTACCGTAGCAAATAGTGATTTTCGAAAACACTGTAGCAAATAGTGATTTTCGAAAACACTGTAGCTTTTCGGGTACTGTAGCAATTCGAAAATACTGTAGTAAATTAGTGTTTTACATGTTCATCTTAAACGTTTTAGTTAACTTATCTAAATATCAATCGAATCAATAAACGAATGTTACTATCGTTTACTAAATAACTTGAAATTATATATATATATATATATATATATATATATATATATATATATATATATATATCTTTATTTAATATACATAAATTAGTTTTTAAATACACATTGCAAGTTATTTATGAATAATTAATATTCCAACTTATTGTGTGTGTATATATATATATATATATATATATATATATATATATATATATATATAATATATATCTATTTACAAATATATGTTCGTGAATCGTCGGTCAATAGTTAAAGGTTAACTGAATATATAACATTAGTTCAAAAAGTTTGAGAATAAATATTACAGACTTTGCTTATCTTGTTGAAATCATATAAAGATTAAGTTTTCATTTGGTCGGAAATTTCCGGGTTGTCACAGTACATACCCGTTAAAGAAATTTCGTCCCGAAATTTGATTGAGATGGTCATGGCTGACAATAAGTATATTTTCATGACTCATATGAGTTGAAAATTAGAGTTTTATCATCATTGAGTAATATGGATAAAACAAATCGTTTATGTGAAGAGTACGAGTGAAACTATTGCAAAAGAGTGAAATGGGAAAATAAAGTTTCGTCATATCTTTTGACGTAAATAGGGTTGATTTCCGGAGTTCAGGGGATTTAGAGAAAATCTTCGTAATAAGATTTGATTCTTCGGTAATTAAGGAAATTAGAATCCTCTTTGGTTAAATGCGATGATCTGTCTCGATTGCTCTGTCTGATACTTCACTATAAATCCACCCTCATTGTTTCCTTATTTCCACAGCTCACACCTTCTATTTTTTCTCTCTCAATTCATACTTTAAAGCATTTGTCACTATGCTCCATCCAATTCTGATTCTTGATATACTCCTAACTTTCATATCCATCATCCTTCTTTTTCATCTGCCACCGGAAGAATCTATTCACTTCTACTATACTCTTGGTTTTATAGTGTTTTTAGTTCTCCCGTGTCTTTATGTTGTTATATGCATCGATATATATGGTTTGTAATTTTTGGGTTGTTGTTGGGTTTTATATTTTTCCTTATATTTCGATGTCTCTGCTTCTGTCTTTCTATAATCATTGACATCCACAGTTAATGCTCTCTCCTATTTGCTGCGATAATACTCCCATTTATATTTCGGAGCTTCATGCTTTTGTTTTCTTCTTCCCGACTTCGAGTCAAGCGAATAATGGTCCAGAATTCATAGGTATGGAGTTTCGAATGATCATAATATACAAAGCAGAAAGGAAAGGTAATAGCACGATTTGATTTGTCAAATTACCAGAATATCCGGAAAAGACCGAATCATCAAGAAAAATATTTTCTTGATATGTTTAGAGGTTAAATAGAATGAAAGAGTTATGTAACATGGTTCATGATGAGGATATGATCTGTGAACCTTTATCACGTTCCATTAGAAACTCAACATGACTTACTGTAATATAATCACGTTGATCAAGTGTCATTATATTATACTAACTCATACTTCAGTTCCCAACACTACTTCAAAAATATTCATAATTTAAACTCGAAGGTTTACTGAATATAGAAACTAAACAGTTTCCTTTATGGTGTAATGCAGATAACGCGAGGAGATAAATGATTTCAGATAAGAATAGTTATGAAAATATCTTCAGAAATATCGAGGATATTTATAATGAAAGATACGATGATATCTTAGAATTTCTAATATCGAAAGATAATAAAGAAGATTTGTCCGTAAAGGTTTAGAGTCAGGAGTAATGTATTCGCTAAAGACTTCAGCAGACACTGAATCATTTGGATTCTTTGAAGGCAGGTTTAGTCTTTGTGATTTGTCCACAGCCTCCTTCAGGGTTTGCTCAATCTATTTTTTAGTACCAAATCTTCTTTTTTCTGAGATTTGCCAACACACTATTCTTTATCATCAAACTTTTGGCTGTTAAGGTCATTTACAGTTTGCTGCTTCATCAGCATTTTTCAAAATTTCGAGAACTAGTTCGCAATTCAGGGTGTTTTTCAGAAACTTCACATTCGAAGTATGTAAGTCTTGGTGGTAGACTTTATATGTATATATATAACTGTTGGCGTAGAATTTCTGCGAGATTCGAGAATAATGATTCAAGCTTTTTGGTATGGTAACTACCATTACAAGATGCAGATGAGTACATGATAGGGTTTCAATGAATAAGTATAGTGATTTTTCGGAGAGGCTTAAAGATCAATGAAATTGTTGGTAAGTTTACTGCTAATGTGGCGAGATATAAAGGGTTCCCCAGTAACAATGATGAAGGGGTAATGGTTATAATAAGGCTTATTCGAATGAACAATTGAAGTTGATTTGTTGGAGCTGTGACAAAACTGTCTACCTTAAAAAGGGATTGAAAAGTTATTTTTGCTAATAAATGCCAAAGGATCTGACACGGATACGTGTTAAACTATGACTTTGGATTCAAGAGTTTTTCAGGTGCAAGACTGTGGGTAATATGTGGTTGGATCATCATCTCAATTGCTCATTATTTGAAGTGTCTTTAGGAATTTCGAAGGGTTTGAACACAGATTGTAATTGTTAATATACATATGATGTTCTAGAATTTTGAATGATACGAATATTTTTCTGGGTAGAAGTGATGTTCTATTACAGTTTTGAAGTCAAAGTATAGCTTTGAAAGATGTAGAGGTTTAAGAGTGATGTCTCTTGTTGAGACTTGACTTGGATTCTGATCTGTCAAAATCAGAATATGAAATTGAGTTTGGATGAGAACGGTTGTTTTGATTTCTATGAAATAATGTATATCGTTGTGAAAGTAGTGAGTATAGTTGATGATTGCTGAATCAGAATCGAAGAATGTAACATATTAGTTGTGAATTTATATATCTCTTTGGTATTACCTACCCGTTAAAATATTCTCACCATTAACAGTTTGTACAAAAGGATTTTTAATTACAATCTTTATGAAAATATACCTACATATATATTTTCTTTAGATGTAATCATGGATTTAATGAGTTAACATAATATTAATCTCATCTGATTTTTGATTAGGACTAGAATATAATCTCTAAAACTTTAGATATTACATAATCGCCGTAGAATATTTCTCCAATAAAGTTATGAATCAATACTTCATCGGTTATTGTTGTTGGTACTCCTTGGTATCTATGATGCGTATGACGTTGATGCTCGTGGAACATCTTGTGATGTTGATCATGGGATGTGGATGTTTGTTGATGGTGGTAATGGTACTATTGGTGTTGATGATGGTGGTACTGTTGATGTCGGTGATGCTGCTGGTGCTTGTAACCTTTGCACCATATTCTCTAAAGTCACTACCCGACCGGGAAGCTCGTTAACTTCTTCTATTACACCGGGGTGATTGTCGGTTCGGACGAGCGGATGAATAAAAAAAAGATGTTTAGGTAATATATAATCGTGGCGAGATACTCTGGAAATGAGAAAGAAAATGGTGTTTCGGACTGGTTCGCCGATAAGTGCTTCAGGTTCTTCGCTAATAGGGCAATTTGGTGGGTGGAAAGGATCGCTATAACAACCCTCACTTTTTGACTTCTGAAATTACTGAAATGACCCTAGGGTTTACTGTCTGACTATACGTATTAATTATTTAAGGATTGTTATATACACAATCAATTTAACGTTGACCAAATAATAAACTTTTATTCGACACTCACTGCTAATTAAAATTTATGCATTTCAATAATATTATTTATAACTATTAATCTATAAGTAATAAATAAAAAGTGACATTTATATATATAATAAAATAATTGGGAACTAAATAAAAATAAATACAAGTCATGAATTAGTAAAAAGAAAATAATACTTATCATGTAGTAAATGTAAAAATAATAATAAACATAATAATAATAATAATAGTAATAATAATGAGACTAAAGAATCTTAAACAATTACATCCTTATGTTGACTAAAAATAAAGTATAAACTAGTACATCCTTATGTTGACTAATTATAAACTAGTACCACCTTTTGTTGACTAAAAATTATAAAACAAAATAAAATCATTAATTAGAACATCCTTATGTTGACTAACACTCTAATACTTGCACTATATAAACACTCCTAGACTCCTAGTTTCTCATTCACAAATCACACCAAAATCCTCTCTCAAAAACAATCTCTCCCTCTCCCTCTCTTGTGGTATTCGGATCTTCAAGCTTGTTCTTCGTGTTCTTCAAGAATCTTCAAGGAGTTCTTCAAGATTTTTAAGGCTTTGATCTTCCATCTTCATCGTGTTCATCTTTTCTTTGTTAATTATCTTGAATCTTCAAAGGTATAACATAAACCCTAAACTATTTACATAAACTTTAATCTTTGTTAATTCATATTCATATTATAAACTTGTTATTCATAAGTATATACATAAACACTCCTAGATTTATATATACATATATACATGTAAAAAAAAATATTTTTATGTATATATACGAATTATATATACATATACATATTAAAACCTTAAACCCTAATACTACTTATACTAGTACTTAACATGTATACACTATTACTATTACTAGCACCTATAACCTACTATTTATATTTTAGCACAAAAACATTTTGGGATATGTATTAGAGATGTATAGATCTTCGAACTTTCTTGACGAATGGTTTCTACGAGATTCTAGGTAGAGGGTTTGGATTTCCGATTTAAAGGGTCCTATGGCTCAAGCCCCTAGATCTAAATTAGCCATTCGAAGGGAAAGGGGTGATTGGAAGCTTATCTAATACGGCAAGTATCCTAAAATGAAAAACACTCATAAAAGTAGAAACTCTCTAGTCATAGAAACTTAGTAAAATAAGAAACTTTCTAAAAATGGAAACTTTATAAAAATAGTAACTTACTAGGAATAGAAACTTAGTAAAACAAACTATACTTAAACACATACTTAAACTTAAACATGGGCAAAACACTTAACTACTCTTAAATGTCAATAGGTTGACTTTCCTGCTCACTCGTTCAACTCTTTATTCCGAGGAATAACTCTCTCTCTACTTACTAAGGTGACTTTTATAGCCCCACTCTTATTGCTATAGCACTTTTTATACTTACTGGGGTGAGACACATGCTGCTTTTATACTTTAAACAACTTAGACACAAGTACGAACCTAAACTGTACTATGACTAGCTTATGCTACTAAGACCCCACAGTGATATTTTTTAATTGCTTTCAGGATAAGGCATTCTTAATTATTGGGGGTAGGCCTATCGGGAGTAACGTCCCCGATACATTTGACCGTGATGTCTTTGTATTACTTAATAATGATTTAAACATGGTGATAAGGTACTGCCAACTTATCATCGGGGCAACAAAACAAACGTTTAGTCTAAAATATCACGAATCAGTACTACTTTTGGATCTGCGAGATCTACTTTTTGATCCTGCGGGAGATCAACTTTACAACTAAATCTTGTGGTCTAAAAACAACGATAACTACTTTTGTTAAACCTATGAACTTCACTCAACCTTTTTGGTTGACACTTTAGCATGTTTTGTCTCAGGTGCTGTTTGATTCAAGCTTTCTTATCTACTACTTATGTGATGCTACTTGGACTTAGGATCAAGAGATATCGCATTTATTACTTCTGCATATGAACAATTACTTTATCGGTATTTCCATTATTGTAACGACATTTCATTTTCCGCTGCGTACTCAATAAAGTTAAATTTTCTCATTTAGTATTGTTCTCGTATTATAATATGTTAGTTTATTTGATATTAGTAACGTTTCTTCCAGACCCTATTGGGAGGACGTTACAGATTGGTATCAGAGCATAACCAGGCTGTTATAGAGAACCAGGATTGCATTTTTATGTGTGCCTTACTTGCTAGCTAGGGTGCCTTAGCAATCTAGGAAACTATAACCTTTCCTGCCTTAGACTTAAAGCATTTAGAATTGCCTTATAATCTTAACAATCATGCTTTACCAAACTTGACTTAAAGATTCTAATCAAAGTCTCTTTCCTAATGTAGGACTACAACTTTCCTTGACCATAGTGCCTTTAATTGTTGCCTTTAACTGTTAAATGCTACACTATACTTTAGAAACTTTACTTATCTTAGAATGCCGAGCTAATCTAAGAACTCTGCTCACTTTCCTGAGTACTATCCAATTACACCACCGCATCTAAATGTGACACAATGATTTCAGAAATTCTTGACATTCATAAGTCATCTATCATGGTTATGTGTATTACATATGTATTACATGAAATATTATCCATGAATTTGAAATTCTTATAATTGTTACTACTCACACTCAAACGTATATAACTCTCTGTTATATCACGTACCTATATGCCTTATGCCTTTATGCATCGGTTTGCGAATTGAAAAATGTCATTGGGTTATCACAGTATACGAATTGAAAGTCTTTAATCAAAAGATTATTAGATTACATACTTATCACTTTATGATCTCGACACGTCATACTGCCATTATTAAAGTAAAGACACATCATATCTTATTATATCTTATCGTATCTATCCTAATAGATTTTGTCTAACACTTTTTCTAAATTCCCTCCATAAATTACGGAAATCTTTTTGCTCTATACACGTATTCGAGGAGACAAATATATCATCCAGTATTCAAAACTAATCTCATATCAAAAACCCTAATTCCAAACACATAATATGGATTCCTCGAACTCTTCGAGCTCCAATGGCAGCGTAACCGGAATGAACCAACCAATCAGCCATCATCTATTTTGGATGAATTGGGGATGGGTTCGTAGTAAACTTAATCAATGGAGACAAGAAGAAGGTGATCCCTTCCACCAACCGAATTCACCTCTTGGTGAAGAACCTGAAGCACTTACTGGCGAACCCGTTCAGAACACTATTTTCACCCTCATTTCCAGGATATCCAGTCACGAATATATAATATCTAAAATTTTAGATCTTATTCATCCACTTGTCCGAACCGCCAATCATCCCGGAATAATAAAAGAAGTCAACGAGCTTCGTGCTCGAGTAGTGGCTCTGGAGAATATGGTGCGAAACCTACGAACACCAGCAGTAGCACCAGCAGCATAACCAGTACCACCAGTACCATCGGCATCACCACCAACATCACCAGCTTCACCAACGAAAACATCCGCATTCCACGCCTCAACATCACACTCAGTACCTCAAACATCAACATCATACGCCCCATAGATACCAAGGAATATTAGTAATAATGAGTTAAGATGTATTGACTCATTCTTCCTGAAGAATTACATATGTATACTTTATATATATGGATTGGAACAATAATAAATCTTTTCATACTAAGCTATTACGTGTGAATCTTAACTAGTATGTACTACTTGATTAATTCATATCATTAATATGCTATGATGTACATCCTTCGTTAATGACTTAACAATCGTTAATCACTGCTTCAACACAATAAACTCCATTTCATAATAAACCAAGTGTATTACTCAAATACATGATTGATTGTATACTTTCATTTTCGATGTACTCGAAACTTTCTAGAAAACATCATTCGTGCCTTATGAATTTCACAAGAATTCCACGAGCACCAACATCATATACTGAGGTATATCAATAACAATGAACGATGAAGTATTGATTCATAACTTCATTAGCGAAATATTTCGCGACAATTATGAAATCTCTAAGGTTTTGGAGATTATTTATTCTCGTTTCAACCGCAAATCAAATGAGTTTAATATTATATTAACTCATTAAATCTATATTATATCTGAAGAATACATATATGAACGTATATCTTCTCTTTTGTACAAACTGTTAATTGTGAAAATATTTTAATGGGTAGGTAATACCCGAGAAATATTTATATCTCACATTAATATGTTACATTGTACATTCTTCAAATTCCGATTCAATAATCAGTAACTATACTACTTACATCCACATATGTATCCGCGCACCAAAGAACAACCATTTTCATTCAAATCAAATTACATATTCTGAATTTGACATATCAGAATTCAAGTAAAGCTATAGCAGATGTTATCTTCCTAAAGATCACTACATTCATGAATTATATTCATTCATATTCTATGATGAATTATCACATCAAACCACCAAAATTATCATTCATTACTTTTGAAATCAACAACGCCTATTCGTCAACCATTAGATCCATTGACGATTACAATCAGCGTTTAATCATCTAAAAATAAAATTTCTTGAAACCATCTCGGGTTGTCAATCAATGATTCAGATTCGTTAACCTTGAGAATGCTGACGAAGCAGCAAATACTATAGATGTTCTTAAGGGCTAACAGTTTGATAATAAAGAATGGTACGTTGGAAAAGCCCAAAAGAAAATTTGGAACTGAAAAACGGATTGAGCTAACCATGGAGGAGACCAAGGACAAACACAAGGGCCAAACCCTATATTCAAAGAATCCAGGAAATTCTGAGTCCGGTGAAATCTTTAGAGAATATCTTGCTCCAAAGTCATGTTAAAAGCTTGCGGAAAATTTTTCTTCATCAACTTTCGAACTTAGAAATTCCAAAATATCATCATAAATATCCTCTATATTTCGGAAGATATCTTCATAACGATTCATGTCCGCAATTAAGTATCTCTTTGCGATATCTTTATAATGGAAACTGTTTTAGTTTCTATATTCTGTAAAATTCGAGTTTAAATTATAAATGCTTTGAAGAAGTGATTGAGAATTGAAGCATGAGTTAATATAATATAATGACGTCAGGCCAACGTGATTATATTACAGTAAGTCATGCTCAGTTTTTAATGGAAGATGATGATTCATAGATTTTATAATCATCATTTGCCATGTTACACGACTCTTACATTCTATTTAACCTCTAAACATATCAAGAAAATATTTTTCTTGATGATTCGGTCTTTTTCGGATATTCTGGTAATATGACAAATCAAATCGTGCTATTACCTTTCCTTTCTACTTTATATATTATGATCATTCAAAACTTCATACCTATGAATTCTGGACCATTACTCGCTTGACTTGAAGTCGGGAAGAAGAAACAAAAACATAAAGCTCCGACATATAAGGGAAAATATAAAGCCCGATAACGACTCCGAAATTACAAACCATGTATATCAATGCGTATAGCAATATAAAGACACGGGATAATTAAAAACACTATAACCCCAAGAGCATAGAAGAAGTAAACAGATTCCTCTGGCGGTAAAAGAAAAAGAAGAATGACTGCATAGATGGTCAATATAATAACCAGGATCAGAACTGGATTTAGCATTTTCTTAATCTTTTGGAAGTTTGAATTGAGAAAGAAAGTATAGAAGTGGTGAAGATAATGAAACGGAAGAAGCTAATTTATAGCAAAATTCCATACACATCAATCGAGGCAAACCACCGCATTTAATCAAACAAATCTCAAAATTTCGTAAATACCGGAGAATCAAATCTTATAGATTACGAAGATTTCCTATAATTCCTTGAATTTCGGAAATCAATCGTGACTACGTCAAAAGTTAAGGCGAACATTTAATTTTCTCATTTCACTCTTTTATGATAGCTTCGTTTATACTCTTCCTATAAACGAATCGTTTTATCCATATTATTCAATAGTGATAAAACTTTATTTTTCAACTTATATTCATCATTAAAATATTCTTGTTGTAAACAATGAAGATCTCTATCAAATTTCATGACTGTGATTTTCACGAACTCCTCTCTGTTTGTCTGCCCTAATATTGTGGCATAAAATGCTCAAGGTTTTAAATGAGCTCAATACCATTCATAACACATTTCATGTATCCAATTTACTGAAATGACTTGTATAACATCATCATTTTGAATGATCTTCGCATTAATGATAAAATGAACTTCGTTGAAGAACCTATAGAAATCATCGAAGGAGAGGTCAAACAAACGCGTAAAAGCAACATACCTATCATTAAAGTCTGTTGGAATTCGCGTAGAGGCCCCGAATATACCTGGGAACGCAAAGACCATATGAAACGGAAATATCCCCATCTCTTCTCAACTGCTGATGCATCCGAGAAGTCTACCTAAAACTTCGGGACGAAGTTTTTATTAACGGGGAGGTACTATAACAACCCTCACTTTTTGACTTCTGAAATTACTGAAATGACCCTAGGGTTTACTGTCTGACTATACGTATTAATTATTTAAGGGTTGTTATATACACAATCAATTTAACGTTGACCAAATAATAAACTTTTATTCGACACTCACTGCTAATTAAAATTTATGCATTTCAATAATATTATTTATAACTATTAATCTATAAGTAATAAATAAAAAGTGACATTTATATAAATAATAAAATAATTGGGAACTAAATAAAAATAAATACAAGTCATGAATTAGTAAAAAGAAAATAATACTTATCATGTAGTAAATGTAAAAATAATAATAAACATAATAATAATAATAATAGTAATAATAATGAGACTAAAGAATCTTAAACAATTACATCCTTATGTTGACTAAAAATAAAGTATAAACTAGTACATCCTTATGTTGACTAATTATAAACTAGTACCACCTTTTGTTGACTAAAAATTATAAAACAAAATAAAATCATTAATTAGAACATCCTTATGTTGACTAACACTCTAATACTTGCACTATATAAACACTCCTAGACTCCTAGTTTCTCATTCACAAATCACACCAAAATCCTCTCTCAAAAACAATCTCTCCCTCTCCCTCTCTTGTGGTATTCGGATCTTCAAGCTTGTTCTTCGTGTTCTTCAAGAATCTTTAAGGAGTTCTTCAAGATTTTTAAGGCTTTGATCTTCCATCTTCATCGTGTTCATCTTTTCTTTGTTAATTATCTTGAATCTTCAAAGGTATAACATAAACCCTAAACTATTTACATAAACTTTAATCTTTGTTAATTCATATTCATATTATAAACTTGTTATTTATAAGTATATACATAAACACTCCTAGATTTATATATACATATATACATGTAAAAAAAAAATATTTTTATGTATATATACGAATTATATATACATATTAAAACCCTATAACCTACTACTTATATTGTAGCACAAAAACATTTTGGGATATGTATTAGAGATGTATAGATCTCCGAACTTTCTTGACGAATGGTTTCTACGAGATTCTAGGCAGAGGGTTTGGATTTCCGATTTAAAGGGTCCTATGGCTCAAGCCCCTAGATCTAAATTAGTCATTCGAAGGGAAAGGGGTGATTGGAAGCTTATCTAATACGGCAAGTATCCTAAAATGAAAAACACTCATAAAAGTAGAAACTCTCTAGTCATAGAAACTTAGTAAAATAAGAAACTTTCTAAAAATGGAAACTTTATAAAAATAGTAACTTACTAGGAATAGAAACGTAGTAAAAAAAACTATACTTAAACACATACTTAAACTTAAACATGGGCAAAACACTTAACTACTCTTAAATGTCAATAGGTTGACTTTCCTGCTCACTCGTTCAACTCTTTATTCTGAGGAATAACTCTCTCTCTACTTACTAAGGTGACTTTCATAGCCCCACTCTTATTGCTATAGCACTTTTTATACTTACTGGGGTGAGACACATGCTGCTTTTATACTTTAAACAACTTAAACACAAGTACGAACCTAAACTGTACTATGACTAGCTTATGCTACTAAGACCCCACAGTGATATTTTTTAATTGCTTTCAGGATAAGGCATTCTTAATTATTGGGGGTAGGCCTATCGGGAGTAACATCCCCGATACATTTGATCGTGATATCTTTGTATTACTTAATAATGATTTAAACATGGTGATAAGGTACTGCCAACTTATCATCGGGGTAACAAAACAAATGTTTAGTCTAAAATATCACGAATCAGTACTACTTTTGGATCTGCGAGATCTACTTTTTGATCCTGCGGGAGATCAACTTTACAACTAAATCTTGTGGTCTAAAAACAACGATAACTACTTTTGTTAAACCTATGAACTTCACTCAACCTTTTTGGTTAACACTTTAACATGTTTTGTCTCAGGTGCTGTTTGATTCAAGCTTTCTTATCTACTACTTAAGTGATGCTACTTGGACTTAGGATCAAGAGATATCGCATTTATTACTTCTGCATATGAACAATTACTTCTCCATTATTGTAACGACATTTCATTTTCCGCTGCGTACTCAATAAAGTTAAATTTTCTCATTTAGTATTGTTCTCGTATTATAATATGTTGGTTTATTTGATATTAGTAACGTTTCTTCCAGACCCTATTGGGAGGATGTTACAATCACCTTCTTCTTGTCTCCATTGACTGAGTCGGCTACGAACCCATCCCCAATCCATCCAGAATAGACGATGGCTAATGGGTTGATCCATTCCGGTTACACTGCTTTCGAAGCTCAGGTGGATATCCATATCGGAATAGCTATCGGAATCCGAGGAATTTGAACTAGATGCGAGATCTATTTTGTATAATCAGGGGAATGATTTTTGATGTGAAATAGATTATAGGACTTAGATTGGTATTATTCAACACATAATTTACATATGTATATATTATACCAAAATCCCATTAATTACGGAGAAATTTTTGAAAAATGTCAGGAAAAGTTTACAGCAACAGATATGTTAAGATATGAATTCGTCTGTATACCATCTATGCAATAAATGCAAGAAAACGTATCTAGATTCAAAAATGATAAGCAAAACTCGATAAAAACAGATACGGTCATAGTCCAGACTCACTAATGCATCCTAACAATTATCAGTTAAACACACTAATGCAAATTCTGGTTCCCTATGACCTCAAGCTCTGATGCCAACTGTGATGACCCGTCCAAATCCATTTGGACGAATACATCATTCATTGATTTCATGGTGAGGTTTTGACCTCTATATGATACGTTTTGTAAACATTGCATTCTTTTGAAAAGGTACACCATAAATGAATATATAAATCCAAGGTTTTCGACGTCTGATGATTTCTACGTGTAGACAATCATCGTATATAATAGTTTCTAACAATACATCCATTGATAATACAGTCAAATAAGATACATGGTGATGATTTTGTGAATGCAAAGTTTTCTCGAATAAAGCATGTATGACTCCATGCACATAGCTTGTATAACGTATAAGCAAACAGCTGAAGACTTCTAGGAACCTGAGAATAAACATGCTTAAAAGTGTTAACACAAAGGTTGGTGAGTTCATAGTTTTAATGTTGCGCATTGATAATGCTAAAAACGAACATATATTTCATAGCATTGTCCTTTAAGAAAGACAAGCTTTTGGTTGCAATTGTTCTATTTACAAGTGATATTCGTTTAAATAATAAAAAGTGAAGACAAAAGACAGATTCGACGATTTGAAGACGCAAACGACCAAAAATCTCAAAAGTACAAAATACAATCCAAGTGGTTCAATTTATTGATAAGAAACATCTCAAAATTACAAGAGTACAAGCTGCAAAACGCAAAGTACAAGATATTAAATCGTACGAAAGGACGTTCGAAAATCCAGAACCGGGAGCAGAGTCAACTCTCAACGCGCGACGCAACGGAGCTAAAATGACAAGTCAACTATGCACATGAATATAATATAATATATAAATAATTCTTAAAATTATATATATATATATATATATATATATATATATATATATATATATATATATATATATATATATATATATATATATATATATATATATATATATATATATATATATTAAAAACCGTCGGCAAACTAGCAAACAAGAGGATGTGGTCTGATTCAGCTGGCCATGCGATCGCATGGCCTGGACACACAAAAACCATGCGGTCGCATGGTGTACTGTAGCAGGCCACATTCTATAAAACGCATGAGTTCTGGCCGAAATATAGACAATATAATTCAATCTCTCTCACTCTCAAATATATATTTATATTTATATTTTAATTATAATTTTAATATTAAAGTTTAATAATAATAAGGTTATAGTGGCGAATGTTGTAAGTGTGTAAGTCGAAATTCTGTCCGTGTAACGCTATGCTATTATTAATCATTGTAAGTTATGTTCAACCTTTTTAAATTAATGTCTCGTAGCTAAGTTATTATTATGCTTATTTAAATCGAAGTAATCGTGATGTTGGACTAAATATTAAGATTGGGTAATTGGGCTTTGCACCATAATTGAGGTTTGGACAAAAGATCGACACTTGTGGAAATTGGACTATGGACTATTAATGGACTTTATATTTGTTTAACTGAATGATAGTTCGTTAATTTAATATAGAGATTTACAATTTGAGGTAATTATAAATCACCATATACACTCGATCGGACACGATGGGCGGGATATGTATAAATACTAATAATCGTTCATTTAACCGGACAAGGGAATGGATTAATAGTCAATGGACTCATTAAAACAGGGGTGGATTACATACAAGGACACTTGGTGTAATTGTTAATAAAGTATTAAAACCTTAGATTACACGCAGTCGATATCCTGGTGTAATTATTAAACAAAGTATTAAGACCTTGTTACAGTTTAAGTTCCCAATTAGTTGGAATATTTGACTTCGGGTATAAGGATAATTTGACGAGGACACTCGCACTTTATATTTATGACTGATGGACTGTTATGGACAAAAACCAGATGGACATATCGAATAATCCATGATAAAGGACAATTAACCCATGGTAATAAATTAAAATCAACACGTCAAACATCATGATTACAGAAGTTTAAATAAGCATAATTCCTTTATTTTATATCTTATCGCGCTTTTAATTATCGTACTTTTTAATTATCACAATTTTATTTACTGTCATTTTATTTATCGCACTTTAATTTATCGCATTTTAATTATCGTCATTTACTTTACGCTTTAAATTAAGTTATATTTATTTTTAATATTTTACATTAGGTTTTAATTGCGACTTAAGACATAAAATCGACAAACCGGTCATTAAACGGTAAAAACCCCCTTTTTATAATATAGCATTAAACTTGGCTAGCTCCCTGCGGAATGAACCGGACTTACTAAAAACTACACTACTGTACGATTAGGTACACTACCTATAAGTGTTGTAGCAAGGTTTAGGTATCCACTCTATAAATAAATAAATAACTTGTGTAAAATTGTATCGTATTTAATAGTATTTCGCAATAAAAATATAACTATTTCGTATACGCACCTCGCATAACATCAAGTATTTTTGGCGCCGCTGCCGGGGACCTTAACGCCGAAGCGAAACGCTATTTTCTAAAAAAGAAGATTTTTATTAAGTTTTAATTTCTTTTTGTAAAAATACTTTTTAAATATTAAAAATACAAAAATATAAAAAGAAAAACAAAATATATATATTTTTAAGAGTTTGTTTAAAATATATAAAATTATAAAGTATTTTTATTTTAATTTTTAAATATAATTTTTATTTAATTTATATAAATATTTTATTTAAATTAAAAACAGAAAACAAAGTAAAAAAAGTAAAAAATAAAATAAAAATACACGTTGAACCTGTCGATTTTGAACCTGCATGTGAACTGAACCTGACCCTCATGCGATCGTATGAAGATTCAGTTATAAAGTCATGCGACCGCATGACCCTGTCTGATAGGTCTGAAACATAGTTCGTACGAATTAGGGTTTGTATTAATAATAATTATTATTAATTAATTATAGTTAGGGTTTAATTTAATAATAATTAGTTTAGGTTTTAATTAAATTTGTATTTTTAAGTTTCAATTAGTTTTATTATTTATAAAATTAATACTTTTATAAACTAATAATATAAAAATAATATTTTTATAAAATTGTAATTTTATTACTTTTTATTTCTTTTTATAAATTATATATTTTAATCGTTTATTCGTAATATTTGTATTTTTATCGTTCGTACTTAGTTTTAAATGTAGTATTTGCCGTAGTTAATTTTTATTTCTGGATTCTTAGGCTTTGTCGTAAAATCCCTTAAGTGCTTTTTCTTTAGACTAAGATTTAGGTGCTTTAAGAATTTTGCGACGCTGTTTTAAAATTTTAGTACTTTTTAAGTTATTGCCGTTTTGGATTTAGAATTCCTTTAAGCTTTAATATCTTTAGACGCAACTTTTAATATTTAGTTTTTAGACTTTTAAGTTTCAACTCTTTACTTTCTTTTTATTATTTTTCGACCTTTTATTTTTCGACGTTTTTCGACGCGCTCTTTTTCTTTCTTATTTCTTGACGCTCTAGTTTTTAGGACATAGATTTTTTCTTTAAGAATTCAAACGAAAAAATTATTTTAAGCGGTTAAATTAATAGACATCCAAAATTTTCTGGTTCGTAGTAATAGTTGGATTTGTTAGTGGCGAGTTGTGGGCTTCTGATTTAAAGGGTCCTGGCTACCTGCTGCATCTATTGGCTATTCGAAACGTGAGAAAAATCAGAAAAGTCTATTAATTTGATAACTTATATAATTTTTATCTTTTATAACTAATAGGATATTCAGTGAATGCACCTAGTAAAATGTTCAACACCTGTAACTCGATCAAGACATTTAGCCAATATTGTCGCTGTTGATTTTTCTTTAGAATCGTCATCTAGTCGACCAAGTACTCCAATTCAAATTTCCGATAATCCATTTTTTGAACCCGACCTCACAATTGAGAATCTGGAGGATATTCAGGGACAATTCAGAGATCCTGAACCACTAATCATTCCTCCTGAACCACAAATCACTCATCCAGAGATTGTCGAGGAAGAAACCATTAAATCAGAATCCTCTAGTGATTCAGATTCAACAAATTCAATCATGGAAAATCTGGAACCTCTAAGTATGGAAGACCGAATGAGAGCTAAACGCACTGAAAGAACCCGGTCATATACATTATAAACGATTCACAATAGTTGATTACATTGCGAGGTATTTGACCTCTATATGATACATTTTACAAACATTGCATTCGTTTTTAAAAGACAATCTTTCTTTACATCAAAAATTGACAGGCATGCATACCATTTCATAATATTCACTATCCAACTATAAATTGATTTAATAATAATCTTTGATGAACTCAATGACTCGAATGCAACGTTCTTCGAAATATGCTATGAAAGACTCCAAGTAATATCTTTAAAATGAGCAAATGCACAGCGGAAGATTTCTTTAACACCTGAGAATAAACATGCTTTAAAGTGTCAACCAAAAGGTTGGTGAGTTCATTAGTTTATCATAATCATTTATTTCCATCATTTTCATTTCCAGTTCTCATAAATATACGTCCCATGCATAGAGACAAAAAATAATCATTCATATGGTGAACACCTGGTAACCGACATTAACTAGATACATATAAGAATATCCCCTATCATTCCGGGATCCTCCTTCGGACATGATATAATTTCGAAGTACTAAAGCATCCGGTACTTTGGATGGGGTTTGTTAGGCCCAATAGATCTATCTTTAGGATTCGCGTCAATTAGGGTGTCTGTTCCCTAATTCTTAGATTACCAGACTTAATAAAAAGGGGCATATTCGATTTCGATAATTCATCCATAGAATGTAGTTTCAATTACTTGTGTCTATTTCGTCAAACATTTATAAAAGCGCATGTATTCTCAGTCCCAAAAATATAAAGGGTAAAAAGGCAAATGAAACTCACCATACTGTATTTCGTAGTAAAAATACATATAACGTCATTGAACAAGTGCAAGGTTGGCCTCGGATTCACGAACCTAAATTAATTATATATATTTATGTGTTGGTCAATATTTGTCTAACAAATTAGGTCAAGTCATAGTGTACCACAATCCTAATGCTCGAGACTAATATGCAAAAGTCAACAAAAGTAAATTTGACTCAAAATAATTTCCAAAAATCTATACATGATTAATATATAGTTTAAATATCGTCGTTTTATATTTTTAAATATTTTTAAAAGATTTATTAGAGTAAATAATATAATTTATTTATTAATAAATAAAATTTTATATTATATTTATATAATAAAATATACTTTTATATATATTAAGTAATAAAATTTATAGGGTTCATTTAATATTATAAAGATAATATGATAGGTATTATTAAAGTAAGTTATTACACGTAGTAAAATATGTTTGTATCAAATATTTATTTGATAAAATAATATCTATAATGATAGTAAGTAAAAGTTGTATTATTTTGTAATAATAATTATTATTATAAAAATATCAATATTTATAATTACTAAGATGACATTATGATAAACGATAATTCTAATTATGATAACTTTAATATTTACGATAATTTTTAATATTATCTTTAAAATAATAATTCTATTTAAAATAATAATAATAATGATATTTTATAGTAACAATGACATTTCTATTAAAATGATAATTTTTGTTAAAATGATAGTTTTAATACTAACGATAATTTTAATAATAATAGTAATGATAAAAATAATAAGAACGATAATTTTATCTAAATCAATATCTTATAATATTTTAATTTCATCATGATACTCTTACCCATTATTTCCTAATCGTTTCGTTTAATTACTTTTAATCGTCTTTTATATCGTGTTCGTAATAATGATAATAATAGTAATCAAAATAATTAGGTGTTACAAATATTTGTTTTAATTACACTAATATTAATAATGATAGTTACTATAACATTATTAACGATAATACTAAGAATTATCTTAATGATAATATAGTAATAATAATATTAACAATAACAATAACCATTTTTAAATAATGATATATATATTAATAATGATAATAATAATAATAATACCAATAATAATAATAATAATAATTGGATAATAATAATAATACTAATTATAACTTTAACGATAATAACGATAGTAATAATAATAAAAAATAACAATTTTTTTTAATGATAAATCCTTTTATTGATAAAGATAATAATAATAATAAGATAAAACTAGAATGACGATAATAACGACGATAATAATAATCATTTTTAATAATAATACAAAAATTCGATGGACTATAACTTCAAATCCGTTCATCGAAATCATTCGATATCTAAATGAAAAGTTCTTAATTTTTCGTTAGCTTTCCAACGACATGCATATCTTATACCTTATCTCAGTCGCATATATAACTAATTCAGGATTCAACATAACCTAACTAAAGGCAATATCAAAATTACAAATATGCATAATCCTATATACTCGAGCACTAGTCAAGGATACACTATTAGTATGTAAAAGTTAAATTATGAGTACTCACGTATCAATATTGAGATTCAATATTGCAGGAAAGGTACGTAGACGCAACGGAGATGATAAACACTATATTGACCTCACGAGCATACCCATGAACCATACCCAATCACCTCCATAGCTATAACCCATAATTTCCTTAATCCAATCCCACTCGAAAAACAATTTCAAAATCACTCGGACAGCACTCTGACGTAATATTTTATGTATACTAATAATATCTTGAAATAATACGGAGTAAATATATATATGTAAATCGATTGAGAGAGTTTAGAGAAAAATATTTTCAAGTTTCTATGAAATAATGAAACCTATTGAATTCTATTTATAATAGATTTTTGAATTATTAAAGTGAATTATTAAAGTATGAATTATTAAAGTGAATTATTAAAGTATGAATTATTAAAGTGAATTATTAAAGTATGAATTATTAAAGTGAATTATTAAAGTATGAATTATTAAAGTGAATTATTAAAGTTAAAGTAAAGTAAAAATAAAGTAAAGGTAAAGTTTAAGTATAGTAAAAGTATAAAACTATGTACGTATAATACGCGTATAAATATATATAATATTAATTTAAATCGTTATATATATTTAATAAAATAAAATATAAATATCATTATCTTTATAATACTGGTTAAGTAATGAGTTGTCAAAAGTGGTTCTAGATATTTATAAAAGTTATATACGTTTTAATAATAAAGTTCTTTTTAAACTGAAAACGTTTTGGTACGTTTGAAACTAAATCAAATAAATATAATAATTTTGTTTTCCAAAACCAAATATATTTTTAAGAATCATTTTGTTTAAAGGTTAAAATAATGGAAATCGTTATATCATAAAATGTTTTAGAAAAGTAGAATCATATATATTCATAATAGGTTTCAAGTTTTTAAATTACAGTTTGTTGGTGAAGCATGGGATAAAGTTCAAAGGTTAAATAAACGTATGAAATCATCTTAATGAAAAATGTCGAGTTACTTAACTTGTCGATATCCAACATCTAAGTTATTTACACTTCACGTTCTTACTTATAAATCACTTTACCATTTTCCGAATGTTGTCAAAAAGAATAGATTTATTAAATCACAGTGGACCTCATAACATAGACCCGTAATCATATCATAATGTATCTGATAAATCAATCATTTGATATTATCTTCTAATTCCATCGATAAACATATTGAAACAAATACGTTCATGTAAAGTATTATACGTTTAATACTTTATTAATATTCTCAAGTTATAATATATATATATACATATATATACATATTTATATATATATATAACGGTTCGTGAATCGTCGGAATTTGGTCGAGGTTATAATGAATGTATGAACACAATTTAAAATTCTTGAGATTTAACTTAACAAACTTTGCTTATCGTGTCGGAATAATATAAAGATAAAGTTTAAATTTGGTTGGAAATTTCCGGGTTGTCACAGTACCTACCCGTTAAAGAAATTTCGTCCCGAAATTTGAGTGGAAAGGTCGTGAATGATAATAAGTATGTTTTCATGATGCATACAGGCTGAAAATTAGAGTTTTATCATCAGCGAATAATTTGGATAAACAATCCATTTATATGAAGAGTACGAATGAAGCTAACATAGAAGAGTGAAATGAGTAAGTGTAGATTCATCTTATCATTTGACGTAGTTATGATTGATTTTCAGATTTCAAGGGATTTGAAGAAAATCTTTGTAATAAGATTTGATTCTCCGGTAACAAAAGGAATTTGGATCCGCTTTAAATGCGATAGTCCATTTTAATTGTTCTGTCAGAGATTTTCTTATAAATTCACCTCCTTCGTTTTCTTACAACTCACACCTTCTGTTGATGCATTTTATGCAAGTCCCTAGACATCTACCCACGTCTATTGCAGGTACAACAGTTTACAGGCCACCATGATCGTTCGTTATTATCCTATCTGTGTTTGTATGTGGTTACAGCAACTGCAGGAACGAGATTTAGATGTTTGACTATGTTAGACTTAGTCAGACGTCCGAGTGAAGCCTCACTCGTACGGCTGATAGGCTCATACGCACGGTTGATGCTGAGCTAAGTCACAATTACAACCTAAATGATAAGACACGAGTGAGTGATCACCCGTACGGTTGATGAAGCCAACTCGTACGTGTGATGAATGAATCGTATGGGTGTGTCAACAGCAGGGGTATATAAAGTCTTATGTTCTTCATTTTAGGTTAAGCCTCTCATTTGTTACACACACTTAGATCTAGTGAGCTCCTTCGATTCTTTCTCAGTCCAAATCACCTAGGTGGTGAATAATAGCTCTAGGTGTTGATCTAATCACACTTGATTTAGTTGTGGTTTGACTAAATTAATCAAAAAAAAACTTAACCTATTCACTAGAGGGTTTGATTCACTTATTCTGCCATTGTGTGAGTTAAATATGTTGATTTCTAAGTTCCTAGTCATGTTTCATCACCTTCTATTCTTTCTCCCTCAACTCATATTTTAAAGTATTCATCAATATGCTCCATCCAGTTCTGATTCTCGATATACTTCTAACTTTCATATCGGTCATTCTTCTTTTTTTCATCTACCGCCGGAAGAATCTATTTACTTCTACTATACTCTTGGGTTTATAGTGTTCCTAGTTCTCCCGTGTCTTTATATTGCTATATGCATCGATATATATGGTTTATAATTTCTGGTTTGTCGTTGGGCTTTATATGTTCCCTTATATTTCAAAGTCTCTGCTTCTGTCTTCTATAATCATTATCATTCACAGTTAATGCTCTCTTTTATTTGCTGCAATTTATACCCCAATTTCTATTTCGGAGTTTTGTCCTTTCGTTTCTTCTTCTTGCGATTAAGCACCGCTTGTAATGGTCCAGAATTCACAGATATGAATTTCGAAATGAATATTGTTAATGTTCTAGGAAGGAAATTGTGATGGCACGATCTTGACTTGTCAAATTACTAAAATACCTTGGAAAAGGCCGAATCATCAAGAAATATTTTCTTGATATTTTAGAGGTTAAATAGAATACAAGAGTCGTATAACATGGCACATGATGATGTTATGATATGTGAATCATCACGTTCCATTTAGAAACTCAGCATGACTTGCTGTAATATAATCACATTGATCAAGTGTCATTATATTATACTAATTCATGCTTCAGTTCCCAACACTACTTCAAAATATTCCTATTTTAAACTTGAATGTTTCAGAATTTAGAAACTAAAATAGTTTCTTTTATGATGTAATACAAATAGCGTGAAGAGGTAAATGATTTCAAATAAGAAAAATTAAGAAAATATCTTCAGAAATATGGAGGATATTTATAATGAAAGATATGATGATATTTTAGAATTTCTAATATCAGAGGATGATGAAGAATATTGTCCGCAGGGGTTTAGAGTCAGGAGCAAGGTATTTGTTAATGACTTCAGCAGATACTGAATTATTTGGATCCTTTGAATTCAGGTTCAGTCTTTGTAATTTGTTCACAGCCTCCTTCCTACTTTGCTCAATCCGTTTTCCAGTTCCAAGACTTCTCTTTTTCTGCGCTTTGCCAGCAGACCTATTCATTATCATCAAACTTTTACTGTTAAGGTCGTTTATAGTTTTTTTTTGCTGCTTCATCAGTATTTTTTCCATTTTCGGAGAACCAATTCGTAGTTCGAAGTGTTTTTCAGAATCTTCACATTCAAATTAAGTCCAGAAGATAGACGTTATATATACACATATAACTGTTGGCGTAGACATGTTGCGAGATTTCAAAATACTGATTGCTAATTCCCAATGATTCGTATGGAAATTCTCATTACAAGATGCGAAGTAGTAAATGATGGGGTTTCAATGAATAATTATAATGACTTTTTGGAGAGGCTAAAGTCAAAGGGTAATGAAGTTGTTGATACATCTGTTAATAATGTGGTGGAATGTAAAAGGTTCCCTGATAACGATGGTGTATATCTCAGGGTTATAATAAGGTTAGTCTGACTGAAAAGTCGAAGTTGACTTGCTGGAGCTGTGACAAAACTGGCTACTTTGAATAGGAGTCGCAAAGTTATTTTTGCTAATAAATGCTAAAGAATCTGACGCGGATACGTTGTTTAAACTTTTACTTTGGTTTCAAGAGTTTTTCGGGTACATAACTGTGGGTAACATGTGGTTGGATCATCATCTCGATTGCTCATCATTCGAAGTGTCTTCAGAAATTTTCGAAGGGTTTGAACACAGATTGTAATCGTTAACATACATTTGATGTTCTAACACAGTTTTGAAGTCAAAATATAGCTTGTGAAAGATGTAAGGATCTAAGAGTGATGATTTTGGTCATATCTCAAGTTGAATTTTGAGATTTCAAAATCAGAATATGTAATTAAATTTTGAATGAGTATGGTTGTTTTGATTTCTATAAAAGAATGTATATTGTTGTGAAAGTAGGGAGTATAATGGATGATTTGCTGAATCAGATTCGAAGAATTTAATATATTAATTGTGAATTTATATATCTCTCGGGTATTACCTACCCGTAAAAAAAAAATTTCACAATTAATATTTTGTACAAAAGAATTTTATTACAGTCTTTATGAAAATATATATATATATATGTATATTTTCTTCAGATGTAACATAGATTTAATGAGTTAATGTTAAATTAAACTCATTTGATTTACGGTTGAAACTAGAATTGAATAATCCCTAAAGGCTTTAAAAAGTACATAACTTTTACGCAGTATTTCTTTAATGACATTGAAATTATGAATCAATACTTCGTTATTTGTTGATGTATGATGTTCGGTTCGTGGAATTCTTGTGAATTTCGCAAAGTACGAATGATGTTATCTGAAAAGTTTCGGGTACATCGATGATGAAAGTGTAAAATCAAATATATACTTGATTTATTATGAATTGGAATTTGTTGAATTGCGACAGAGATTATAGTTAACGCTGGTTAAGTTGCGGCCGAAGGACTTACATTATTGCATATTTATAATATGAATTAACCGAGTAGTTAAGATTCACACACAATAGCTTAGCACGGAAAGATTTATTTTTATTTCAAAATATATAAAATATACATATAATTTCTTCAAAGGGAATGAGTTAATTCTTCATAACTCGTTGATACAATATACGGGTTATTGATTCGTAATGATGTCCATAGTGATTCTTGAGCTGACGGAGTTTGTGATGTTATAGGTGTTGTTGATTCTGATGTTGACTGTACTGATGATGTTGGTGACGCTGACGGTACTGTTGATGCTGTTGGTAAAACAAGTTTAGCTTGTTAATCACACACCATTTTTGTCAGGGTTTCTACTCTTCCTTCTATCATTTTGGTTCACTTAACTGATTTATGGTTAGGGCTAGATTAGATAATCTCTAAGACTTTAGAGATTACATAATCTGCGCGGAATGTTTCTCCAATGAAGTTATGAATTAATACTTCGTCAGTTATTGTTGTTGGTACTCCTTAGTATCTATAGTGCGTATGACGTTGATACTAGTGGGACAGATTGTGAAGTTGAGGTTTACAACGTGGTTGTGGTTGGAGGTGGTAATGGTACTGTTGGCGTTGATGATGGTGGTACTGGTTATGCTGCTGGTGCTGCTGCTGGTGTTTGTAATCTCTGCACCATATTCTCCAAAGCCACTACCCGAGCGCGAAGTTCGTTGACTTCTTCTATTATTCCAGGAAGATTGTCGGTCGGAACGAGCGGATAAATAAAATCTAGAATTTGATGTAGTATATAATCGTGACGAGATACCCTGGAAATGAGAGAGAAAATGGTGTCTCGAACAGGTTCGCCGGTAAGTGCTTCAGGTTCTTCGCCAAGAGGGCAATGTGGTGGATGGAAGGGATCACCTTCTTCTTGTCTCCAATGATTGAGGAGGTTACGAACCCATCCCCAAATCATCCAGAATAGGTGATGACTGATTGGTTGATCTATTCCGGTCACACTGCTTTCGGAGCTGGAGTGGGATTCCATTTCGAAATCCGAGGAACTTGAATTAATGATGAATTCCATTTCGTACGATTGAATAAGGATTTTTTTTTTTCGATATGAAATGATTTTCGGTTATCGGATGGTATTCTAATTACATAGAATAACCATATATATAGAACAAAAGATTTCGTAAATTACGGAGGAATTTACGGGATATATCAGGCAACGTTTACAGTAATAGATACGATAAGATATGATTTAGCAGATACGCTAAGATATGAATTTTTGTCTATACACTATTCATGCAATCAATGCAGCAAGACGTGTCTTAGACTAAAAATGATAAGCAGGTAATTTCCTGAGGATGATAAGTAGTTAATTTTTGACACAAAATGATAAGCAAAACTATTGACGTGCAGACACGGTCGAAGTCCAAACTCACTAATGCATCCTCTCGACTTATCTGTTAGACACACTAATGCAGACCTGGTTCGCTAAGACCACCGCTCTGATACCAACTGAAAGAACCCGGTCATATACATTATAAACGATTCACAATAGTTGATTACATTGCGAGGTATTTGACCTCTATATGATACATTTTACAAACATTGCATTCGTTTTTAAAAGACAATCTTTCTTTACATCAAAAATTGACAGGCATGCATACCATTTCATAATATTCACTATCCAACTATAAATTGATTTAATAATAATCTTTGATGAACTCAATGACTCGAATGCAACGTTCTTCGAAATATGCTATGAAAGACTCCAAGTAATATCTTTAAAATGAGCAAATGCACAGCGGAAGATTTCTTTAACACCTGAGAATAAACATGCTTTAAAGTGTCAACCAAAAGGTTGGTGAGTTCATTAGTTTATCATAATCATTTATTTCCATCATTTTAATAGACCACAAGAATTTCATTTCCAGTTCTCATAAATATACGTCCCATGCATAGAGACAAAAAATAATCATTCATATGGTGAACACCTGGTAACCGACATTAACTAGATACATATAAGAATATCCCCTATCATTCCGGGATCCTCCTTCGGACATGATATAATTTCGAAGTACTAAAGCATCCGGTACTTTGGATGGGGTTTGTTAGGCCCAATAGATCTATCTTTAGGATTCGCGTCAATTAGGGTGTCTGTTCCCTAATTCTTAGATTACCAGACTTAATAAAAAGGGGCATATTCGATTTCGATAATTCAACCATAGAATGTAGTTTCAATTACTTGTGTCTATTTCGTCAAACATTTATAAAAGCGCATGTATTCTCAGTCCCAAAAATATAAAGGGTAAAAAGGCAAATGAAACTCACCATACTGTATTTCGTAGTAAAAATACATATAACGTCATTGAACAAGTGCAAGGTTGGCCTCGGATTCACGAACCTAAATTAATTATATATATTTATGTGTTAGTCAATATTTGTCTCACAAATTAGGTCAAGTCATAGTGTACCACAATCCTAATGCTCGAGACTAATATGCAAAAGTCAACAAAAGTAAATTTGACTCAAAATAATTTCCAAAAATCTATACATGATTAATATATAGTTTAAATATCGTCGTTTTATATTTTTAAATATTTTTAAAAGATTTATTAGAGTAAATAATATAATTTATTTATTAATAAATAAAATTTTATATTATATTTATATAATAAAATATACTTTTATATATATTAAGTAATAAAATTTATAGGGTTCATTTAATATTATAAAGATAATATGATAGGTATTATTAAAGTAAGTTATTACACGTAGTAAAATATGTTTGTATCAAATATTTATTTGATAAAATAATATCTATAATGATAGTAAGTAAAAGTTGTATTATTTTGTAATAATAATTATTATTATAAAATTATCAATATTTATAATTACTAAGATGACATTATGATAAACGATAATTCTAATTATGATAACTTTAATATTTACGATAATTTTTAATATTATCTTTAAAATAATAATTCTATTTAAAATAATAATAATAATGATATTTTATAGTAACAATGACATTTCTATTAAAATGATAATTTTTGTTAAAATGATAGTTTTAATACTAACGATAATTTTAATAATAATAGTAATGATAAAAATAATAAGAACGATAATTTTATCTAAATCAATATCTTATAATATTTTAATTTCATCATGATACTCTTACCCATTATTTCCTAATCGTTTCGTTTAATTACTTTTAATCGTCTTTTATATCGTGTTCGTAATAATGATAATAATAGTAATCAAAATAATTAGGTGTTACAAATATTTGTTTTAATTACACTAATATTAATAATGATAGTTACTATAACATTATTAACGATAATACTAATAATTATCTTAATGATAATATAGTAATAATAATATTAACAATAACAATAACCATTTTTAAATAATGATATATATATTAATAATGATAATAATAATAATAATACCAATAATAATAATAATGATAATAATTGGATAATAATAATAATACTAATTATAACTTTAACGATAATAACGATAGTAATAATAATAAAAAATAACAATTTTTTTAATGATAAATCCTTTTATTGATAAAGATAATAATAATAATAATAAGATAAAACTAGAAAGACGATAATAACGACGATAATAATAATCATTTTTAATAATAATACAAAAATTCGATGGACTATAACTTCAAATCCGTTCATCGAAATCATTCGATATCTAAATGAAAAGTTCTTAATTTTTCGTTAGCTTTCCAACGACATGCATATCTTATACCTTATCTCAGTCGCATATATAACTAATTCAGGATTCAACATAACCTAACTAAAGGCAATATCAAAAGTACAAATATGCATAATCCTATATACTCGAGCACTAGTCAAGGATACACTATTAGTATGTAAAAGTTAAATTATGAGTACTCACGTATCAATATTGAGATTCAATATTGCAGGAAAGGTACGTAGACGCAACGGAGATGATAAACACTATATTGACCTCACGAGCATACCCATGAACTATACCCAATCACCTCCATAGCTATAACCCATAATTTCCTTAATCCAATCCCACTCGAAAAACAATTTCAAAATCACTCGGACAGCACTCTGACGTAATATTTTATGTATACTAATAATATCTTGAAATAATAAGGAGTAAATATATATATGTAAATCGATTGAGAGAGTTTAGAGAAAAATATTTTCAAGTTTCTATGAAATAATGAAACCTATTGAATTCTATTTATAATAGATTTTTGAATTATTAAAGTGAATTATTAAAGTATGAATTATTAAAGTGAATTATTAAAGTATGAATTATTAAAGTGAATTATTAAAGTATAAATTATTAAAGTGAATTATTAAAGTATGAATTATTAAAGTGAATTATTAAAGTTAAAGTAAAGTAAAAATAAAGTAAATGTAAAGTTTAAGTATAGTAAAAGTATAAAACTATGTACGTATAATAAGCGTATAAATATATATAATATTAATTTAAATCGTTATATATATTTAATAAAATAAAATATAAATATCGTTATCTTTATCATACTGGTTAAGTAATGAGTTGTCAAAAGTGGTTCTAGATATTTATAAAAGTTATATACGTTTTAATAATAAAGTTTTTTTTAAACTGAAAACGTTTTTGTACGTTTGAAACTAAATCAAATAAATATAATAATTTTGTTTTCCAAAACCAAATATATTTTTAAGAATCATTTTGTTTAAAGGTTAAAATAATGGAAATCGTTATATCATAAAATGTTTTAGAAAA
Source organism: Rutidosis leptorrhynchoides (assembly GCF_046630445.1). Taxonomy (NCBI): domain Eukaryota; kingdom Viridiplantae; phylum Streptophyta; class Magnoliopsida; order Asterales; family Asteraceae; genus Rutidosis; species Rutidosis leptorrhynchoides. The sequence goes on along the minus strand of NC_092334.1, from coordinate 175,352,736 downwards.
GTAGAATCATATATATTCATAATAGGTTTCAAGTTTTTAAATTACAGTTTGTTGGTGAAGCATGGGATAAAGTTCAAAGGTTAAATAAACGTATGAAATCATCTTAATGAAAAATGTCGAGTTACTTAACTTGTCGATATCCAACATCTAAGTTATTTACACTTCACGTTCTTACTTATAAATCACTTTACCATTTTCCGAATGTTGTCAAAAAGAATAGATTTATTAAATCACAGTGGACCTCATAACATAGACCCGTAATCATATCATAATGTATCTGATAAATCAATCATTTGATATTATCTTCTAATTCCATCGATAAACATATTGAAACAAATACGTTCATGTAAAGTATTATACGTTTAATACTTTATTAATATTCTCAAGTTATAATATATATATATACATATATATACATATTTATATATATATAACGGTTCGTGAATCGTCGGAATTTGGTCGAGGTTATAATGAATGTATGAACACAATTTAAAATTCTTGAGATTTACCTTAACAAACTTTGCTTATCGTGTCGGAATAATATAAAGATAAAGTTTAAATTTGGTTGGAAATTTCCGGGTTGTCACACGCACTGGCCAAGGTCATGCAATTACTCAACCAGACATTAATGCGCCAGATTATGAAATAAAAGGAAAATCCTACACATGGTAACTAATCAATGCCAATTTAGTGGTGCGCCGAAGGAAGATCCAAACGAACATCTTCGTACCTTTAATAGGATTTGTACTCTATTCAAAATCCGAGAAGTAGAGGATGAACAGATCTATCTCATGTTATTTCCCTGAACTTTAAAGGGAGAAGCCAAAGATTGGTTAGAATCGTTACCTGAAGGGGCGATTGATACATGGGATGTCTTAGTTGAAAAATTTCTTAAACAATTCTTTCCGGCATCTAAAGCCGTGAGACTTCAAGGAGAAATTGTTACGTTCATGCAAAAGCCAAATGAAACTCTATATGAGGTGTGGACAAGATTTGGAAAGTTATTGAGAGGATGTCCACAACATGGTTTAGACACTTATCAAATAGTACAAATATTTTACCAAGGATGCGACATCACTACACGAAAAAACATAGATATAGCAGCTGGTGGTTCCATTATGAAGAAAACCGCAACTGAAGCTTACAAAATTATTGATAACACTGCTTCCCACTCACATGAGTGGCATCAAGAAAAAGATATCGTTAGATCATCTAAAGCAGCTAGAGCCGATTCTAGCCATGACTTTGATTCCATGTCCGCAAAGATAGATGCTTTCGAGAGACGAATGGAAAAGATGACTAAAGATATTCACGCAATACGAATTAGTTGTGAGCAGTGTGGAGGACCACATTTGACAAAAGATTATCTCAGTATTGAACAAACAATGGAACAAAGAGAGAATGTTTCATACATGAACCAAAGGCCTGGAAATAATTATCAGAATAATTATCAACCGCCAAGATCAAACTATAATCAAAATCAGAATTAGAACCGAAATGTTCCATACAACAATCAACAAGGTCCTAGCAATCAACAAGTATCTAACAATACTTACAATCAGCAAAGACCTATTTTTCAAAATAAACCATCACAAACTGATGATAAAAAGCCAAATTTAGAAGATATGATGTCGAAGCTAGTTGAATCTCAAACGCAGTTTTTCACATCTCAGAAACAAACTAATGAACAAAATGCTCAAGCATTTAGAAATCAACAAGCTTCTATTCAAAATCTGGAACAAGAAGTAAGTAACCTAGCAAGGTTAATAGGTGAAATAAAACCGGGAAGTTTACCTAGCGATACAAATGCTAACCCCCAGAATGAAACAGCTAAAGCCATTACCACAAGAAGTGGTATCACACTTAAACCACCTGAAATAGCTGTAATTTCTGATGACTCTATTCCTACTCCACAAGCACCACAACCTGAGCAAGAAAAGGAAAAAGAACCGGTAGTTGAAATGGTTAATGAAGATAACACAGTTAAGGCTAAACCTTATGTTAAACCATACCAACCACCACTTCCTTACCCGAGTAAAATGAGAAAAGAAAGACTTGAAGCCGAGCAATCCAAATTCTTGGATATGTTTAAACAAATAAATGTCAATCTTCCTTTCATTGATGTGATTTCAGGAATGCCAAGATATGCCAAATTCTTGAAAGATCTAATCATAAATAGAAAGAAAATGGAAGAACTCTCGGCTGTTACTATGAATGCTAATTGTTCTGCAGTGTTGTTGAATAAGATACTAGAAAAATTATCAGATCCAGTAAGTTTCATAATTCCATGTTTTCTGGGTAGTCTTAGTTCAATAGAAGCATTGGCAGACTTAGGTGCTAGTATAAATTTAATGTCGTATTCACTATACGCTAAACTAGAACTCGGAGAATTGAAACCAACACGAATAAGCATACAACTAGCAGATCGATCAGTAAAATATCCTAGAGGGATAATGGAGAACATGCTAGTTAAAGTTGGTACTTTAGTATTTTCAGTAGATTTTGTTATTCTGGACATGGAAGAAGATTCTCGAGTTCCTCTCATATTAGGAAGACCATTCTTAAACATGGCTAAAGCAATAATAGACGTGTTCGGTAAGAAACTGACCCTAAGTATAGAGGACGAGAGTGTTACCTTTTCTGTTAATAGAGCCATGCAACAACCGCAATCTGCAGATGATACATGTTATTATATTCAAACTATAGATTCACATGCAGAATTGTTAGAAGAATTTCCAGAATTACAAGGAACAGGAGAATGTTCTTTAGGAGAAGGAACTGAACCAATTGATGAAGCTGAAATGTTAGCCGCACTCATTGCTAATAATTATGAAACAAAAACAGAAGAACTTCCAATGCTAAAAGAGGAAGACAGATATCGATACAAATCATCGATAGAAGAACCACCGACATTAGAGTTAAAGCCACTTCCAACCCATTTGGAATACGCTTATTTACATGGTGAATCTGAATTACCTGTAATAATATCGTCTTCTCTTACGGAAAATGAAAAATCTCAACTCATTTCTGTGCTAAAAGCTCATAAACCAGCTATTGCATGGAAAATTCATGACATTAAAGGCATAAGTCCTTCGTATTGCACACATAAAATCCTTATGGAAGAAAGTCATAAAACGTATGTGCAACGCCAACGAAGACTAAATCCAAATATGCAAGATGTTGTTAAGAAAGAAATTATTAAACTGCTAGATGCAGGTTTAATTTATCCAATCTCTGATAGTCCATGGGTAAGCCCAGTTCAATGCGTACCTAAGAAGGGTGGCATGACTGTCATCACAAATGAAAAAAATGAGCTTATTCCTACAAGGACTATAACGGGATGGCGTGTTTTTATTGATTATAGAAAATTAAATGATGCCACCAGAAAAGATCACTTTCCCTTACCTTTCATTGATCAAATATTGGAAAGGTTAGCCGGAAATAGTTACTATTGTTTTCTTGACGGTTTCTCCGGATACTTTCAAATTCCAATAGCACCCGAGGACCAAGAGAAAACCACATTCACGTGCCCTTATGGTACTTTTGCTTACAAACGTATGCCATTTGGACTTTGCAACGCCCCTGCAACCTTTCAAAGGTGCATGATGACGATTTTTCACGACATGATAGAAGAATGCATGGAAGTTTTCATGGATGACTTCTCAGTCTTCGGTGATACTTTTGAATCATGTCTAGTTAATCTTGAACGAATGCTTATTAGATGCGAACAATCAAATCTAGTTCTTAATTGGGAGAAATGCCATTTCATGGTTAAAGAAGGCATCGTTCTTGGTCATAAAATTTCAAAGGAAGGAATTGAAGTGGATAGAGCTAAAGTAGATGTAATTGCTAAACTTTCACATCCCACCAATGTTAGAGGAGTTAGGAGTTTTTTAGGACATGCCGGTTTTTACCGACGTTTCATAAAAGATTTTTCTAAAATTGAAACTCCTATGAATAAACTCCTAGAAAAGGATGCTCCATTCATCTTTTCAGATGAATGCATCAAATCTTTTAATATTCTTAAAGAAAAACTCACTAATGTGCCGATCATGATAACTCCAAATTGGAATCTACCATTTGAACTCATGTGCGATGCAAGTGATTTTGCAATGGGAGCCGTTTTAGGACAAAGGATTGAAAAACGATTTCAACCTATTTATTACGCTAGTAAGACGTTACAAGGAGCATAAAAGAATTACACAACTACTGAAAAAGAACTCCTTGCTATTGTCTTTGCTTTTGACAAATTTCGTTCATATCTCGTTCTAGCTAAAACGGTGGTCTATATCGACCATTCTGCTCTTTGATATCTATTTTCAAAACAAGATGCTAAACCAAGATTAATCCGTTGGATCTTACTCTTACAAGAGTTTGATATTGAAATCCGAGAAAAAAGGGAGCAAAAAATCTCGCCGCTGATCATCTTTCTTGTCTTGAAAATCCCGAATTAGAAGTTCTAAATGAATCGGCTATACAAGACAACTTTCCTGATGAATATCTATTGAAGATAGATTATAATGAAATTTTATGGTTTGCAGACTATGCAAACTACTTACTATGTGGATTCCTTGAAAAAGGGATGTCGTTCCAAAAACGAAAGAAATTCTTTAGTGATATAAAACACTATTTCTGGGAAGATCCACATTTGTTTAAAAGTTGTCCTGATAGAATAATACGCCGATGTGTATTCGGGGATGAAGCCAGTCAAATCTTAAACCATTGTCACACAGGACCAACAGGAGGGCATTATGAGCCTCAACTCACAGCAAGAAAATTCTATGACGCTGGATTCTATTGGCCTACAATTTTCAAAGACGCACACCTTCTTTGTAAATCCTGTGATGCTTGTCAAAGGGCCGGAAAAATAAGTCAACGTGATGAAATACCACAAAATTTCATTCAAGTATGTGAAGTATTTGACGTTTGGGGTATTGACTTTATGGGTCCATTTCCAAAATCTCATAATAATCTCTACATTCTCGTTGCCATTGATTATGTATCTAAATGGGCGGAAGCACAAGCTCTCCCAACTAACGACACACGAGTTGTAGTCAACTTCTTAAAACGTCTTTTTGCAAGGTTCGGAACACCGAAAGCTTTAATAAGTGATCGGGGTACTCATTTTTGTAATAATCAAATTGAGAAAGTTCTCAAAAGATATGGAGTAACTCATAAAATCTGAACCGCTTATCATCCACAAATAAGTGGACAAGTTAAAAATACCAACCGAGCTTTAAAACGTATTCTAGAGAAAATCGTAGGATCAAATCCGAAGGAATGGTCCATGAAATTGGAGGATGCACTATGGGCTTTTAGAACAGCCTACAAAACTCTAATTGGAACCACACCTTTTAAAATCGTTTATGGAAAAGCATGTCACCTTCCAGTAGAAATTGAGCACAAAGCATTTTGGGCTTAAAGACATGTAATCTTGATTTGCATGAAGCTGGACGTCTACGGTTAAGTCAACTAAACGAATTAGAAGAATTGAGACATGAAGCATATTAAAATTCATTAATCTATAAAGAAAGAACGAAGAAATGGCATGATAAAAGAATCAGGAGTTCAAAAGAATTTAAAGAAGGAGACAGAGTTCTTCTTTTCAATTTACGATTTAAGCTATTTCCTGGAAAATTGAAATCTAGATGGTCTGGACCATTCATAGTCAAAAGAGTTTTCCCACACGGAATAGTGAAATTGATAAATTCAAACGGGATTGAATTTAAGGTTAATGGTCACAGAGTTAAACATTACATAGATAATCCAATGGAAGTTGAAGATGAAGTTAATTACAATTTCGACACCACAGCTAACTAAGTGTGGAAAGATTCGAATCTTTTTAGGGTAATATGTATTTCTGTTAGAGTTAGATATTCTGTTTTCGTGTAGTTTCTGAGAATGGAAGCCGCATGGTCAATCCCGAGCAAACCTTAAAGAACTAGTCTTCTCCCTCCATTCTGAATTTTTATTTCTTTTAGGTTTTACGAGATGAAGAATTTCTTTGATTTGAAACATGGTCTAATGCTACACGCTTTGATTACTAAATGTAATAAAGACACACTCCCGAGTGAAGTGGTATCCTTCATAAGAGGCAAAATGGATGAAGTGAGGAAAGAACTCAGGAAAGATCATCATAAGATACATTTTGGTAAAGGAAAATCAAAATCCGCAACAAAAAGAAGAGCACGGCACCTTGAAAGATGTTATAAATGCGGAAAATGGTCACATGAAGGTAAATGTTCGAACAATCATACATATTCAAATACCGAATTTGTTACTCTATGCAGAGAAGGACCGTTCATATGTTTAGAAGAAAAGTTATTGAAGAATCGAGGTTACGCTTATGTAGCTATGGAAAACCAAATCACATGACTCTCCTATGAGTCGGCTAAAGCAGGTCTCTAAGAATTCTTTCTCACAGGTAAGTATGTACAGTTTTTATTTGTTTTTATTTATTGTTTTTAACCTTTTGATAATTAACGCTGAATCGTTCGCTGTAAAGTATTAAATTTATATTCAATAAAATTAGGTATGCGAAACCGAAATTATTGATATCATACACAAATTTATTACATCACTGCAAAATTTACCGTTTATTCTTAAGGTATAAATATCTTTAATCAATCAATCCAAAATATTTCAGAAATTCGTCAAGAGTAAAACTAGGTAATATAGTCGAAATTACTTTACCCAAAAGAGGGGCGTATATTTTTGATAATATTTGATTGATTAAAGTGGGATAAAAGACCAAAAAGATTTTTAATTTTAATTTTTACCTTATTTTTAAATTAATATTATATTAATATAGTAAATTTTTAAAATCAATATATTTAATTTTTTAAATATTTTAAAAATTAATATTTTTAATATAAGTTTGTAAAATTAATGTATAAAAATATTAATAATATTAATATGAATTTTTAATTTTATGCATTTTAAATTTTAGTTTGGTGTGAATTTAAAAACAAAAATGTACTTTATTTCATTAAGTTAAAAATATGATTTCTAAAATTTGTCGTAAGTTGAAGACTAGGTCATGGAACCGAAATTACTTTATCCGAGGGCGAGACGAGAAATTTTGTTATCATTATTTTTAATCTTATTGATCTAAAGTATGCCAAAAACATTAAAAAACCCAAAAATCTTTGCTTTTAAAACAACGCTTTAAAGTGACAAATTTTAAAATTTTGTCGAGAGACGAACTAGGACAATGATCCGAAACGCCCTCATCCTAAAAAGAAACAAAATTTTTAAAAATTTAATTAATTATTTGTTTTATTAAGTTAAAGGTTTTTATAAAAAAAAAAAAAAAAAGAAAAAGTCAGACCCCATGCGATCGCATGACCCTAAAAAACTGGTCAGGAACAAAAACCCAGCTCGCTGCTCTGTTTCTCTCACAAATAACACACACATACACGAACATATACACAAAAACACCCCTAAAATCACCAATTTTTCACCAAAATCAACCAAATTTCTCATAATAATCCGCTACAATCATGCCTTTTCTCAGATGGGGAAGCAAGAAGGTAAAGATTTCATCCCTAAAACTCTTTAAATTTGAATTTTAGTGTTCTTGAGCTAAATTTTACCTAATTTAATTTTGTTAATTTCTAGTGTAATTAGAGTTAAATTGTTAGTATATTATACATGTATAACCTAGATTGATGCTATTTAACATGATTTGAAGCCAAAAACTTTAAAATTTTTAGAAATGTAGGGTTTGTGTTCTTGAACAATTTGGGGCTTTTTGATATAAACAGGTTATGGCCAATTTTTATCATGAATTATTGCTAAATTAAGTAGTGTAACATGTTTAGATAGCTAAATGATCCAAACATTGATCCTAAACATGATTTTTGAGAATTAAAGTGGACTTTTTAAGTCTAAAATTCATGAACTTGATTAAATTGATGTAAATGCCATTTGAAACTTGTTTAATTGCTAGTAATGGTTATTTTAACATGTTATTTGAGTTGAATGCTTATGAACTTTGTAAACATTTTCATATATGCTTATTTGAAAAAGTGTAGAATTGATAAAAATATGAAAATGAGTATGAGTTTAATATGGATTAAACATGTTATTGTAATTGTTTTAATTTGTTATTTTGCTAACACTATTTGTGTTTAATGTGTTTTGTAGAGAAATACAGATACTGATGGTGCATCATCATCATCTAGGCAACCTGCTCCGGAACCACAGCCAGAGATGCAATATCACGAACCGGAGCAACAACACGAACAACAACAACAACAACCTGATCAACATGTGCCATACTATGAGCCGAATCCACAATTTTTTATTGCCTACGTAGTATTTCCCACTCACCATATAGTAGAACACCCAACAATTCATGAAGAACAGTTGCATCCCAATTTAAGGATTGATAGAAGTTGGAGAGATTACCCGATGTAGAAGTTTTGGACCAAAAATGTAGAAGTTCCAAGGGTAATAGATTGGGAGCCTTTGTAAAGGGTCCACCTAGCTAACCCAGTTAGACATCATCTAATCCAAAGGTATGACAGCTCTTCTTTTCCCGATTGGGAACGTTTATTCACCATTCGTAGGCCTGTCTATAAGGAATGGTGTGTTGAGCTTATGAGTACTATATCACTTGATACGGATGTAGTTAGGTTAGACGATAAGAATTTTCTTAGATTTTTACTTGGCCGTAGGATGTACAGGATGTCCATGCTGGACATGGCTAGGGCTTTACAGATTTACACTCCCGCTGAATTACTATTGCCTGATTGTACAAATTTGATTTATCATGGTGAAAGGGTAGATAGAAATTTTGACGCTGACGCCGTCTGGAGGCATATGTCAAATTATAATTTTTTACGCGGGGAGGAAGACACTCCTATTTAGATATTAACAAAGTAGAACTTCGTATTATACATATATTTTTAGCTAATTCGATTACACAAAGAGGTAACAACAAAGAGAAGATGACCCTACACGATTTATTTTACCTTAGGTGTATTCGAGATACTAGAGGCTTTGTTAATATTCCCTACTGTGTTGGTTTTTATCTGTCCAAAATGGTGGAAGGTATACAGGACGGGGGAATAATAGGAGGAGGTATTTTTGTTACTCTCATTGGAGAGTATTTAGGTGTAGAAAGGGAACAAGGGGGTCCACTGATGGTGTGTCGGGAATATGATGAGACTTTAGGATTGCGAGTCTATCAAGGTGCAAAGGTATTAAAGATCAGACGCAATCTGGCAGTACCATATCAGGGCCCTCATCCATAGGTAGAGAGAGGTTCAGATGAGGAAATGGAGGAACCGGATGACATTAGGGATGTCATTAGGGAGGATGTTACTGACATTTACCAGCGTATAGATGAGGTAGAAATGACAAACGAGGCTAGACATAGTCAGTACGAGCAGTGGCACACCGAGAATGTGTACTAGCATTCCAGGCAACGACCGCATAATAGATGGCACTATCATCAGCATCAGATCATGAGCCAGCTATCATTTCAGGTACCAAATAACTACGTACCGACCCGACCTGCTTACTATCCGCCTCACCAGCCCGATATGCGACCACCATTTACTCTCTACGACCCCAACCAAGTCTATCAGCACACCTATAACCAACCGTGGAACCCGATCGACGACATGAACTGGAACCCCTATCAAGATTGATATAGTTCCCGTTGGTGATTTTTATCTTTTATTATTTTTATTTACTTATGTTTAAAACATATAATATTGTGATACTTTTATGTAATTTTTAACATTTTTTTTATTTTGTTACTAATATTTCGTATTTATAATTTGAAAGTGGGATGTTAAGTCCCATTTCAAATTACCATGCATGTTATTATTTGTATGTATGTATATTGTCAATTGTACACAACAGGGTAAAACAGTGAACTTTCAAAGACTGGCATTAAGTTCAGCAAAAGCTACTAATTTTGACGACAAAACGAAAAACAAGTGTGATGTAACAACTACAGGAATGAACAAATGATGTGCACCATTGATCATTCAACACAAACGCCAATATGTTTGGAAACTTTGGTAAAATTTAATCATTTTTCTATGCTAATCACCCTTAATAATTTAAATTGTTACTGATTTCTTGCAAATGAGGGCATTGCATGATCTTAAGTGTGGGAAGGGGTTAAATTCTTTCGGATTTTTAAAATTTTAAATTTAAACACTTGGTTACCATTAAAAATACTAGTAACGCAGTAGTTGTATTAGAATCTAGTGCTCTCTGATAATAAAGAACAGCCATAGTCTTATATACTGACTACCCAATTCTAGTAAAATTTTCCAAAATTTTCAACTAAATGAACTCAAAATCATGTTTATACATATTTATGAACGATAAAACTAGGTGTTAACACCAAAATTATTGTTACCTCGGAAAGGACATAAATTGAGAAACAACTCAAAACGCTTGAATTCATTTAAAATGGAATAGAGGAAAACAAAAAGGCAAAGAAAGAAAAATAAAAGCCAAGTGTGGGAAAAATTTACCAAATTATTTAGAACATATATTACATATTTTTGTACAAATAATTGAAAATAATTTTGTTTTGGACGATATTAATCAGTTCTACCCAGTTTATTGTAATATAAATGGAATTTAAAAGGAAGTAAAGTCTTCTGAGAAAAAGACACGCGCTTCTTGATTTATATCAGGAAGTTGTCGTCCAGACCAGTTGTAGAGTCTACGAAAAACCTTGAAAAGTTTTCTCGAAAATCAGCTGGAAATCCACGAACCTCAGCATAAAACAGGGTCACCAAGTGGTCATACTTATCCTAACCATGAGAGGATCTGTCTCGTATGTGATGACCTGAAAATTTCTGACCAAATTTAAACTTAATCTTTGTATGATTAACATTTCCGACACGATAAGCAAAGTCTGTAAAACTGAATCTCAAAATTTTTGAACTACTTTTATATATTTAAATACCCTTCGGTTGTTTTCGACGATTCGCGAACAATTATATGTAAATAGATACATATATACTATAACTTGAAAAGGTAACAATGTATTAATTATTTGATACCGTACATTAAACTTATTGGTTTAAATATCTATTTGAATATATATGATAAGTTGAAATATTTATTATTAAAATTTATTTATAAATAACTTCCAATGTGTATTTAAAAACTGATTTATGTATATTAAAAAGATATATACATATATATAATTTCAAGTTATTTAGTAAACGATAGTAACATTTTCAAATTGCTAAAGTACCCAAAATGCTACAGTGTTTTCGAAAATCACTATTTGCTACAGTAAAAATTGACTTTGCTACAGTGAATTGCTACAGTAAAAATTGACTTTGCTACAGTGAATTGCTACAGTGAATTGCTACAGTAAACCACTATTTTAAAAATGTATTTTAACAAATAGTGAGACGATGATTTATAGAAGTAAATGACCAAAATACTCGAAAGTTTAAGATATACTTTGAGTGGTATAGTTTAGGAATAATTTAAGGCTATATTTTAACAAAGGTACGAGTCACGAAATGTAAAATGCAAGTTTTCTCAGCGTACGAAAGGACATTCGAGAAACCGGAACCGGGACATAAGTCAAGTAACAACGTACGACTTATCAGAACAAAAGTTACAAGTTAACTATGCACGTAAATATAATATAATATATAAATAATTATATAAATTAAATATAATATATATTATATTTAAATATGTCGACAAACTAAAATACAAAACAATGTGAGCTGTCCCTGGTCCTCATGCGAGTCGCATGGCCAGAAGGCCATTTCCATGCGAGTCGCATGACTCCAGATTTCAGGCCAGGTTCTATAAATTGCAGTTTTTGGCTCGAGATAATCACACACATACACAAATATAGATATACTCCGTAATATTATTTATTATTATTATTATTATTATTATTAATAATAAGATTATTATTAATCTTATTATTTTTATTATTAATGTTATTATTTTTGCGATACAAAAATAATAATGTACATAAAATATTACGACGGAGTACTGTCCAAGTAATTTTCAAAACGTGTTTCCAAGCGAGCTAGAGCTAAGGAAAATATGGGTTATTGCCAAGGAAATTATGGGTAATGTTCGAGGGTATTTTTGTGAATCAAACCTCGTGTTTATCATCTCCGATGCGTCTACGTGCTTTTCTACAATATTGTATATCAATATTAAATAGTGAGTTTCATAAGATCCCTTTTACTCTCTACATTTTTGGGCTGAGAATACATGCAAATGCTTTATTAACCGATATACAATATTTATATGCGTGAGTTCATTGATCCCTTTTTATACATATTTTTGGGCTGAGAATACATGCGCTGTTTTATAAAATGAATACAAAAACTAAAACTGATTTGAGTGAGTTTCATTTGCTCCCTTTTTAATTGCTTTTGCAATCTATATTTTTAGGCTGAGAATACATGCACTTTATTTTAAACACAATGGATACAAGTACATACTAAATTCTACACTGAGTTTGAACCGAAAATCCCTTAGCTTTGGTAACTAGTAACTGCCAGTTATAAGAACTGGTGGGCGCGAGTAGTAGTATATGGATCCATAGGGCTTGACATCCCCGTCCGAGCTAGAGCGCTAGCCTTTTAACGGACGTATGCTATTTGAGAAGCGTACACGTTGGTTTGCGTGTATTATTAAGATGATTATACAAAGGGTACAAATTATATAAGCGTTAAAGTTTAGTTACCAGGGTGCTCTGTTATGTAGAATCTATTGATAAACGTTTCTGGATTAAACAACTGAAATTTTGTGATCCACCTTTATATACAGATTATGAGCAACATTAAAACTATGAACTCTCCAACCTTTGTGTTGACACTTGTTAGCATGTTTATTCTCAGGTTTCCTAGAAGTCTTCCGCTGTTTGCTTAGATGTTAAACAAGCTATGTGCATGGAGTCTTGCATGACATATTTTTCAAGGAGACGTTGCATTTACCAAATCATCACCGTGTATCTTATTTTGACTGCATTGTCAACAGAAATGATGTTGTAAACTATTATTTATGGTGATTGTCTATATGTAGAAATCATCAGATGTCAAAAACCTTTGATTTAAATATTCATTTATGGTGTGCCTTTTTAAAATAATGCAATGTTTACAAAACGTATCATATAGTGGTCAAATACCTCGCAATGAAATCAATGAATGACGTGTTCGTCCATATGGATTTGGAGCGATCGTCACATCGTACAATGGGGGGCACCGTGTAAATTAGCTTATAAGACTAATGAATCAGATTCCCAGAAAGGATAATCTCCTTAAAGATCAAAAATCAGCTTTTAAAACTGATATTACTCAATCCTTGAGATTGACCTTAAAAATTGAGAATTCAAACTCATGGAATTCAATGATATCTAAACTTGAGCTTGAACGAGAAAATATTTTGATCAAATTACAAACAGATTTGTTTTCTGAAAACCCATTTTCAATGCGTTCATTACCATTGAACGTAAAATCTTAGGAATTCACCTGGAATTCATTAGGTCACCTGAACCAAATTGGGTGTCAACCGTAAGAACGGTGGTTGCATAGCATGGTCGAAGACAGGACCTTGTGGCAGATTGAAAAAATATAGGGTGATCTTTACTATTACTCCTACAAAAGATAGTAATTGCATCCGACACGATATAGACCATAATTAAAAGCATGTCATTAGACATTGCCTCAACAGTTGCTTGTTCAAAGCTTTCCTTTACAACCGGACGGTAGTTTACCTAAAGGTAATATACGGAGCAAGTATACTGGACGTGTTGCTTTCCCAATACAAGGTTAGCAAGTGGGTGACACAAAACCATAAGTTTTGAGCTAAAATTTTCAAATCTGAAACCCACAAAACCCACAAAAATAATTTGCAAACACCGGTGAAGGGTTATTCCGGAAAACTTATCTAGGGTAAAAGCTAGATTGAATTTTCAAAAAGATCAAATGTTTTCATAAAGATCCAATTTCCTTAAAGGATCTAAATTTTTATAGTCATGTGGGACTGTAAACCACATCATTACTCCCATTGTTCATACCGCCGTATAAAAATCACTGATGTACAAATTGTGAAGAATAAAGAAGTGATTCTAGTAAAATTATATTAAAGTTCTATATTGCTTTAGGACAAGCAACGCTCAAGTGTGGGAATATTTGATAATGCTAAAAACGAACATATATTTCATAGCATTATCCTTCAAGAAAGACAAGCTTTTGGTTGAAATTGTTCTATTTACAAGTGATATTCGATTAAATAATAAAAGTGAAGACAAAAGACAGATTCGACGATTTGAAGACGCAAACGACCAAAAAGCTCAAAAGTACAAAATACAATCCAAGTGGTTCAATTTATTGATAAGAAACGTCTCAAAATTACAAGAGTACAAGCCGCAAAATGCAAAGTACAAGATATTAAATCGTACGAAAGGACGTTCGAAAATTTGGAACCAGGACCAGAGTCAACTCTCAACGCGCAACGCAATGGAGCTAAAATGACAAGCCAACTATGCACATGAATATAATATAATATATAAATAATTCTTAAAATTAAATATATATTATATTATATATTAAAAACCATCGGCAATCTAGCAAATAAGAGGATGTGGTCTGATCCAGCTGGTCATCCGATCGCATGGCCTGGACACACAAAAACCATGCGGTCGCATGGTGTACTGTAGCAGGCCACATTCTATAAAACGCACGAGTTCTGGCCGAATATAGACAATATAATTCAATCTCTCTCACTCTCAAATGTATATTTATATTTAAATTTTAATTATAATTTTAATATTAAAGTTTAATAATAATAATAAGGTTATAGTGGCGAATGTTGTAAGTGTGTAAGTCAAAATTCTGTCCGTGTAACGCTACGCTATTATTAATCATTGTAAGTTATGTTCAACCTTTTTAAATTAATGTCTGGTAGCTAAGTTATTATTATGCTTATTTAAATCGAAGTAATCGTGATGTTGGACTAAATATTAAGATTGGGTAATTGGGCTTTGTACCATAATTGGAGTTTGGACAAAAGACCGACACTTGTGGAAATTGGACTATGGACTATTAATGGACTTTATATTTGTTTAACTGAATGATAGTTCGTTAATTTAATATAGAGATTTACAATTTGAGGTAATTATAAATAACCATATACACTCGATCAGACACAATGGGTGGGATATTTATAAATATTAATAATCTTTCATTTAACCGGACACGGGAATGGATTAATAGTCAATGGACTCATTAAAACAGGGGTGGATTACATACAAGGACACTTGGTGTAATTGTTAATAAAGTATTAAAACCTTGGATTACATGCAGTCGATATCCTGGTGTAATTATTAAACAATGTATTAAGACCTTGTTACAGTTTAAGTCCCCAATTAGTTGGAATATTTGACTTCGGGTATAAGGATAATTTGACGAGGACACTCGCACTTTATATTTATGACTGATGGACTGTTATCAATAAAAACCAGATGGACATATCGAATAATTCAGGACAAAGAACAATTAACCCATGGTAATAAATTAAAATCAACACGTCAAACATCATGATTACGGAAGTTTAAATAAGCATAATTCCTTTATTTTATATCTTATCGCGCTTTTAATTATCGTACTTTTTAATTATCGCAATTTTATTTACTGTCATTTTATTTATTGCACTTTAATTTATCGCATTTTAATTATCGTCATTTACTTTACGCTTTAAATTAAGTTATATTTATTTTTAATATTTTACATTAGGTTTTAATTGAGACTTAAGACATAAAATCGACAAACCGGTCATTAAACGGTAAAAACCCCCTCTTTATAATAATAATAATAATACTACTTATATATATATATATATATATATATATATATATATATATATATATATATATATATATATATATATATATATATATATTATACAAATATAGTTTTATAAAATATAGCGTTAAACTTGGCTAGCTCCCTGCGGAACGAACCGGACTTACTAAAAAATACACTACTGTACGATTAGGTACACTGCCTATAAGTGTTGTAGCAAGGTTTAGGTATATCCACTCTATAAATAAATAAATAACTTGTGTAAAATTGTATCGTATTTAATAGTATTTCGTAATAAAAATATAACTATTTCGTATATGCACCTCGCAAAACATCACACATAATCTGTATATAAAGGTGGATTACAAGATTTTAGTTGTTTCATCCGAAACGTTTATCAAAAGATTCTACAAAATTGAGCACCCTGGTAACTAAGCTTTAATGTTATAATCAGTACCCCTGTTTTAACATACATGCAACCAACATGTACAATATACGCAATCCAACGTGTACTAAACTCAAATAGCATACGTATGTTTTATAGTTCAGGCTAGGGTTTCTATACCTGGAACAGACGGAGATGTCAAGCCCTATGGATCCATATACAACTACTCGCGCACACCTGTTCTTATCACCGGCAGTTACTAGTTACCAAAGCTAAGGAATTTTCGGTTCAAACTCGGTGTAGAATTTAGTATGTACTTGTATTCATTGCATTTAAAATAAAGTGCATGTATTCTCAGCCCAAAAATATAGTTTGCAAAAGTAATTCAAAAGGGAGCATATGAAACTCACCTTAGCAGCACATAAGGTCATTCACCGAAATGTGACCGAAACTCGGAATGCAAAATAACCGTAGATCTCAACCTAGAGAACATATGTTGGTCAATACATGTCTAACAAGCTAGGTCAGGTCATTGTGTATCACAATCCTAATGCTCGAGACCGACATGCAAAAGTTAACAAAAGTCATCTCAAAAGTTAACTTGACCCAATATGATCTTTAAATCTATACATGTTTATTAACATAATATAAGTCTTGATAATTGAACGAATTTATAGTTTATCAAACTCAAAATATTATTTATTTCAGGAGCTATATTATATTTGAATTATCATGACAATCGAACATATTTTATTATTTCACATAGTTTTTTCAATACTTATAAAATTAGATTATAGTGTTTATAAAGCTTTAAAACCTGATAAGACAGTCAATTTTGACAATTGTATAACAAAATGAAACGTGCCTTATATAGAAATTCATTTACTCGATTAGTAATATCTAAAAATCTAATTTATCAATCTCATAGACAAGTTGTTTAAATATTAATTTACAGTTTCAAACACAATTTCAATTAACGTCAAACATAATTCAGTTGACCATATCTTTTAATCCGTTCATCTAAATCACGTGATTTCTAAATGAAAAGTTAATAATTTTTCGCGAGCTTTCGAAAAACATGCATATCATATACTTTATATCAGTAGCATATGTATCAATTTCGTGATTTATCTTAAACTATCTAACTACAAAATTAAAGCATACAAGCATGCATAAACATATATACTCGAGCACTAGACATGGATACACTACTAACATATAAGAGATAAGATATGAATGCTCACATATCAATATTGTGATTCAATATTGTAGGAAAGTATGTAGATGCAACGGAGATGATAAACACTAAGTTTGACTTGCGAACAATACCCACGAACATTACCCATAACCTCCATTGCTATAACCCATAGTTTCCTTAGCTTAAACCCGTTTGAAAACTCGTTTTGAAATCGTTAGAGCATACTCCCATCGTAATATTTTATGTATAATACTACTAATAATAATACCAATAATAAGATTAATAATAATATTAATCCTAATAATAATAATAATAATAATAATAATAATAATAATAATAATAATAATAATAATAATAATAATAATAATAATAATATAAATAAATAATTACGGAGTATATCAGTAAGATAGAGAGATAGAGTGTGAAGAACTGCGCGAGAATTCGATCAATTTATAGACATTTCCTGATCCCAAGCCCCATGCGATTGCATGGGTTTCATGCCCATTTGCAATGCGATCGCATGGCCAGCTGGTACGCACCCAATATGTTTTGTTTTTTTGTTTGTCGACATATATTTTCACTGTAACAAATAGTGTTAACTGTAGCAAATAGTGTTTTACTGTAGCAAAGTCGTTTTTACTGCAGCAAATACTGATTTTCGAAAACACTGTAGCAAAATGATTTTTACTGTAGCAAATAGTGATTTTCGAAAACACTGTAGCTTTTCGGGTACTGTAGTAATTCGAAAATACTGTAGTAAATTAGTGTTTTACTTGTTCATCTTAAACGTTTTAGTTAACTTATCTAAATATCAATCGAATCAATAAACGAATGTTACTATCGTTTACTAAATAACTTGAAATTATATATATGTATATATCTTTATTTAATATAGATAAATCAGTTTTTAAGTACACATTGCAAGTTGTTTATGAATAATTAATATTCCAACTTATTGTGTGTGTGTATATATATATATATATATATATATATATATATATATATATATATATATATATATATATATATATATATATATTTACAGATATATGTTCGTGAATCGTCGGTCAATAGTTAAAGGTTAACTGAATATATAACATTAGTACAAAAAGTTTGAGAATCAATATTACAGACTTTGCTTATCTTGTTGAAATCATATAAAGATTAAGTTTAAATTTGGTCGGAAATTTCCGGTTTGTCACAGATTGCACAATGACGTGGACCGCGTCTGAAACCGAATATAAGCCGTCTGCTGCTACAGACCATATAACCTGATCATGGTCGCACTCATTTAAATGGAAGTTTGCAAGTTTACTGATCAAAGAATCAAAGAGTGACGAATTAAGTTGCATGAGAGGGTTGATCAAATATAAATCCCAACCTTCCTGAGGTAACAATAGATTAGCAGGGGATCGAAAACAGGAAACAGTAGCACAAGATAGTCAGCATTGCTCAAACATAGAAGGAAAAACATCTTTTATAATACTCTCGTCGACCCACGAGTCATGCCAAAAAAGAATATTTGCCCCTTTGCTCAATTTCCACTTCCAAATATTAGATCCAACGATGCAATGTAACGAGTTATCATTATGTAGGTGAATTAAATCCTTCCAAATTGGTAATAATTGGGAAGTTTGTAAGGAGGAAACATTGCACATAAGATTTCCCCTAAAAGAAAAAACCAAAAGAAGTCGAGACAATAGCCTTCCTAAGGCAAGTTTGTTGGCATATATCTTTGCCTACCACTTAGCTACCATAGCTATATTCTTTATCCTAAGAGGTGTGATCCCTAAACCTCCCATATCTTTGGGAAGACAAACCGCTTCCCATTTAACTAAACAAGTTTTCTTCTTGAGACAATCACCATCTCAAATAAAATTTATTTGATATCTTTCTCGTTGTTTGATGATTGTCAAAGGGGCTTTTTAGATAGATATGTAGTGGATAGGTAAGTTGGAAATGACCACATTAACCATCACTAAACGTCCTCCAAAAGAAAGACAATGTCATTTCCATCTGGCTAATTTCTTTTTTTTATTTTTTGATGACGGGTTCCCACATTGATGCTCTATTGGAAGTGAAGCCGAGAAGGTAGACATTCTTCTCTGGAAACGTGAATACCATATAAAGTAATCTTGATGGCATTCATTTGTAACCCAGATAATTGAAAAAACATCCTCATAATGTATCTAATGCGGTTAAGTTCTCAAATATTAGGTTGTGTAAAAATGATAGTATCATCCGCAAATTGGGAATGATTAATAGCTAAATCATGACCAAATTTACACCCTTCCAATAACCCATTAGATAAGTCTGTTGTAAGTAATTTACTCAAGATTTTGGCTACAATTATAAACAGGAAAGAAGATAACGGATCGCCTTGTCTTAAACCCCGATGCATAATTCCTTCACAGGAAGGAGAACCATTCAAAAGAACCACGAAATGGATGTTGGAAATACAAGTTTCAACCCATGAGATGAATTTTTCCCCGAAACCCATCTTGTGTAATACCAAGATTAAAAATTCGCGTACGTTTTTGAGAAGCCAATTTTTAGCAAAAGAATAGGAGACTTCTTTTTCTTGGCCATGTGTACCACTTCATTAACAACCATAACTTCGTTCATCAACAACCTTGATGGAACAAAATCGTTTTGGTTTACACCAATTAAAGACGGGATTGCAATTTTTAGTCAATTTGCAAGAGTTTTGGCTAAAATCTTGTAAGGAATATTGATTAGACTAATTGGATGTAAATGTTCAATGATCTAGCCGAGTTTGTTTTAGGTATCAAGACTACGAAAAACGAACTGAAACATTTTGGAAAAGGAGATTCATGAAATTATGCAAACATGTCCATGATGTTATCTTCTAAAAAATGCCACCTTTTTTTAAAATATTGCAACGAAAAACCGTCCGGGCCGAGTGTTTTGTTACCATCAAAAACTTTGATAACATTAAACACCTCAAGAGTAGTAATTTGGGCCTCAAGTGAATCACGAGTAGTAATAGTGAGCTGGGCCAAATTCAAAGTGGCCCAATTAACATCTAAATCCGCCAACAGAGAGTTTGGTACTTTGAAGAGAGATTCGTAAAAAGACACTTCATATTCTTTAACGACTAGAGGATCATCAACCCATATGCTATTAATTTGCATAGTTGTGATATACGATGATTGTTATTTAATACGAGAGATGAGATGAAAAATCTTGAATTTTTGTCACCAAGCTTTAACCAATGAAAACGAGAATGAAGTCTTTTTTTTTTTATTCAAGCTTAATGTTTAATCATTTTTTGCACTGTTTTAAAGCAACCAAATTTGCAACTTTTGTATCAAGGAGATCACATGACTTATAGTAGTTTTTTAGCTTTTTAATCTCTAAATTACACTGCTTGATTATAAGATCATCTTGGTTTTGCTGAGTAGAGTTCCAATGTTTTAAATCGGATTTTAGCAATCTTAGCTTTTTCCCAAGAGTAAACGCAGCCCACCCTTAAACATTGTAGTCGTCCCATAATTTTTCACACATCTGCACAAACCCTATATTCGATAGCCAAGAATTGTTGAAATGAAATGGTTTTGGGCCCAACAAAAGCCGTTTTTCCCCATATTATGTGCATGTGATCGGACAGGTCTGGTTGATCAGTTTGTGTTGGTCCCTTGATTAACAACAGGAGTATTGTAAGGGGGGAGGGGGTTGTTAATACAATTCTTTTGATTATCTTAATAGTTTAAGAAAATTAGTATTCATGCAAGTATATTAAATAAGAGTCAAAGGTAATTTTCAAAGATTATTCTTTATTGATATAAATCACAAAGAATCACAACTATCCTTGGTGAAATGATAGTTGGTTGATACAGATTCACCTAAGTTATAGCTATTGAGGTTATCTAAAGCTATTACATGTTTGGACTCTTAATAAATAAAACCCACACCACTAGTTGTTAAAATAGTGGATACATCAATTTATAGTAGTCCTATTAACCGTGTAATTGTTCTATTGTCCACTGGTACATAGGATATCTGTACTTATGGGGACAACTGCATCAGAGAGCGTGCTCTCTTCTTTCCTCTATGGTAGCTATTTTTAGGAACACCCCAATTTGGTTTGGAACCACTATTTGATTAAACAAATAGAATGTTGTGTTCCCTAGGCATTGACAAAGAATAACACATGTTTGCACATGCGTTAAACTTTTGCATTCCCATGTGGTCTTGTAAGGTCACTTGTCAGTCGCCGACACATGTCCTTTTCTGTTAAACTTTGTCTTCGACTTCTGTTGAATAGTACAATTGATGTAGACCACTCAGGAAACAACTATGCTTGTAATAGAGTATAACTGTCTCGTGTAGTAAGCTGCTTTCCAGCCATGCTGGTTCTTCTTTATTGAGTCACTTGATATTCTTGAATTGTTGGGTACACATCCTGTGCTAATTGAAGAATATTGTCTACCTTGTGCTGGTAGACTAGGCAACAAACTAAACACTCAACACAGCAATATTTGTTGTCTAAACGTAACAAACTTGTGCTGGCTGCACATCACATTCTAGTGTACATATCTGTTGTTTTGTCATAATTAAATCCTTAATTACATTGGAGACTCAACAATCTCCCCCTATTTGATGATGACCAAACCTATGACATAAAGAGAAAAACACTAAAGCCAGCAGTAAAGGACCTAATAAAAATAGGCAGTAAAATTTGTCCCTTTTTGGTTCGTTTTGGGATCTTTTGCTAAGTTATCTATATCTTATAAATTGATATGATTTTGAAGATAAACTCATTTCACATTCATTACAATAAATATATATAAAAAACTTACAAGACAGTATAATGAATAATGAAATAACAAAAGATACAATTTTAGCATAAGAAGGCTATCTATCTTTATCTTTCTCCTTTTCTTCATCAGATAGCTCTTCTTCTTTAATTTTGAGGGCTGCCCAGGCTTCAGGGAAAAGTTCAGGCAAGTCTGCAGGATCAAACACTGGATTTGAGGAGGTAGAATGATGGGATCTCTTCTGTGTGGGACAACACCAATAGATTTCTTTCTTTTAGGCTTCTGAGATAGAACTTCTTCTACTTTCACTACTGGTGCATTCCCATACTTGACTGCTTTATCAAAAAGTTCCTGAAGTTTAGGTTTTAGTGCATCTTTGAGAGTACTTTTACCTTTATCAATGAATTACTACAGTATCTCCATCCATTCACTGAATCCAAAGGTTCTTAGATTAGTGTAATCTACCCTCTCATAGACATCATTGTCCATGCTGACACTGAAGGACCTTTTTGTACCTTTATGCACTTTGATGATCTTCCCAGGATTAGATATTCTGGTCATCACATCAACATACTTACTCCTAAAGAAATGACCATATAGCTCTTTTGTTCTTTCAGTTTCTACAGGAGCCTCAGTAGGTACCTTCTCAGCAGATTCTAGTTTATCCAATGCCTTGTCCTGAGCTTTGACTATGGATTTTCTAGCTTGAGAGATGCAGCCTCTTGTTTTTTGTCACTAGCCAGTTTAGCTTCTTCTTCCCTAAGCCTCAGCCTTTCAGCATACTCAGCATCATCCATTCTTTGTTGTTCAAGTTGAATACTTGTAATGTATTCATTCACTGTGATGTTCAGGAATTTTTTTGTTGCAATCAATTGCCTACCTTCATCAGTTGTCAAGGCATTGCAATATTGCTCTAAGTCCATACCCAGCTGCAGAGCCTCATAAAAGAGGGCTTTTCTCCTCTTCATTGTGGAGCCTTTAACCACTATTGTATAAGTACATACCAATATCAATGTTGAACTTCATGGCATCAATGTAGAATTGCTGGTTAAGTGAATGATACAACAGTATGATATGGCATATTCTTTCTGGTATTCCTGCTGCTCTATGTTCTAGCAGCTCAGGAACAGTGATCTCAAGTCTATAAGCCTCTCTTTCATCTGGATTCATCTTTCTTATGTCATGCTTTCTTTTTGCAGCTGAGTCATCTTCCCAAGTAGAATGTTTATCATTTGGTTTTGGGGAAGATGGAGGATATTCAAAAGGTGATTCTACTGTGTCAGAAGGATCCACTGGTTCAAATTCATGACGTTCATCCAGTGTCCTATCAAAATAGGCAAGAGTCTGTGCAGGTATTGGTGATAGAATAAAAGTTGAGCTACCACTACCCCAGACTATAAAGTTAGCAGCAACAGCAAAATTGTTATCAGATTTAGCTCCCAGCTCATCCTCCTTTGCTGGGTCTTCAGCTCTTGTTTCACCCAGCAGCACACTTCTGGCCGTGTCTTCAATCACAACACTCCTTGCCGTGTCTTCAGTACCAGCTGACTGATTAGTATCAGCTGGTACAACTGCCACAGTACCTTCACCAGCTGCCTCGAATAAGGGCTCTTTCCTTAGGGGCTGGTTGTCCCTAGGGGTAGATTCTACTGGCTATGATTGTGTAGCTGGCTGAGCAGAAGAAGCGGGTTGAGAGGATTGGATGGTTTTCATCATACCATCCAGCCATTTCATAAACACATCAGCTCTTTCTCCTCCTGACCTGTTAGAATCTAAATACCTTTGCATCTCTTCAGGTGTCATCTTTTTTATTCTTTCTACTCGCTCAGCATACAGCTTTGCCTTCTTTCTGTCATACTTCACCATGAACTTAGCATTTCTCTTTAAAGAATCTTTCTTGTATTGATTAATGTTGAGCAGTTCATTGTGAATTTTAAACTTTTCACGATTGAGGCTTCTCCTATGCTCAATTCTATGTCTTTTTCGTGCAGCATATGCCTCGAATCTAGCATTGAAAGCATCATTTAAGTCCTGCTATCTCTTCTGATGCCTCTCCATTTTTCTTTTCATCTTTCTTTCAATGGTTTGAGAGACAACAAAAGATTCAGCTAAGGCCAGTTCAGATACATCACTGGGCTTACTGCCAGAACCAATAGCATCCACAGATGTGGTAGGCATACTGGGTTGAGATTCACCAGCAGCCTTGACACCTGCTTCAGTATGAGCGTTGCTGGGCTTAAGGCCAGTATTTCCTTGATCAGCACCATCACCACCATCATCACCATCTCTCCTCTTCTGTTTAGGAGCTTTCTCATGCTCATGCTCCCCCTCAGATTGTTTTCTCTTTTTATGTTTCTTAGATTTCTTCTCCCCCTTTTTGTCATCAGAAGGGGCAGAAGCAGAATCAGGGAGAGCACTTACATCAAGATCACTGTATGACTCAGGAACTGAGTATGCAAAGTTGTTCCAGTCAACATCAGCAGGAGATAGGTGAACACCAGGGTCCATACCATATTGCCTTAGACACAGGTTTGAAGTTCTAACTTTATTCCTAGCAACACCCATGGCCATTTGATTAACCCAGGCTCTAACATCATCTTGAAGGGCAGCTATGCGTTGCATTATGTCCACCAAGTAACATAAGCAGAAGCAGGAATCATGGTAGCCATATGCTGTTCCTATGACTCTAATCTCTCTTCCAATACCCTATTTTCTTCATTAAAAAATCTATTCCTTTGATTGGCAGCATCCAATTCTACTTGTAGACGGGTAATATGGTCAGTATATTTATTGTGAGAGATGATTCACTGCTTAAGCTGATCTTCTTCTTCATAATGGTGGTGAATGGCATCAACTACTAGATCTGCAAAGGCAGTAAATTGACGTAGTTGGGTTTCAACAACAGAAGTGGTAATACAGCCAGCGCGTTGAATAGCTTCAGCCATGCAATCAACTAGAGTTTCCCTAATTGTTTTGGTGATATCAGGTGTGATTCTGGTAACTGTTTTGTAAACAGCCAGAGTAGACAACCCAACTATGTCGGATGCATCAGCTGTACTGGTAGAGGTTTTTTCAATAACAGCCACAATAGGAGTACCTCCATGGGGTGGTGGAGGTGGAAGTTCAGAATTTGACTCATCACCATGATCACCATCATTTTTACCTTCACCAGAAGGTTTAGGACCACTGGTATCCTTTGCAGCATCATCAGTTGTGTCATCATCCAGATCCGCTTATTTGTCCTTGGAGCCAGTCACATTATCATGAATGACTGGCTCTTCCTTACCAGCACCTTTATCAGTATCACCATCAGATGAAGAAGATGATGAGAAAGAAGCTGATGAATCAGAAGGTACTGGCGAATCAGGAATATTTTGCATAACAAACTTACCAGTATCTGGATCACGGATGAACTTGAGAGGCCTCCATGTACCAGGCCATGGAGAAGCAGTAGGAGCCATACCAAAGAAGTGGTAATATGGCTGTTCATTAAAAATTTCAAGCGAAGTCAACCTCTCAAAAAATTCCTCCCTATCTGGTTGGTCCAGCTGTGCAAGTAGTTGAGTCAGCTCCTCATCAGGAAGTTTGCTGGCTGCAACTAGAGTAGTTTGAGGATCAATGGTCAGCCGATCCACCAGGAGGGCAACACGAGGAGTAATAGATACTCCCTTATAAACAAATTTTGGTACCACTTCATCTGGATCTGGTACTTGACAAACATAATTAGGCTTTTCACCAGAAACAGAAGCCTTAGTAGATTCAGTGGTAATAGCAGCAAAGGTACCAGCATCTATAGGTGGTTCCTGTGAACCAGTAGCAGCAGCAGGTGACTGTGCAGAAGGTAGAGTGACAGTATCTACAGCACCTTGAAAGAAGGTATCCAGTGTTGTATCAGAAACAGTAAGACTACCAGCTGCATCCATAGTGATGAATTCTCTGGATTCAATAGCAGCAACATCCAGAATACCAATAGAACCAGTAAGATCAGGAACGAGAACCTCCTTAATAACTTTATCAATAACCTTTTCAAGAGCAGGAGGAGGTTCAACAATCATCTCATCAACTACTTCAGTATCAGTAGCTGATGCAGTAGCACTGGAGATAACATGAGGAGTAGCAGAAACATCAGCAGTAGCTATCTCCTCATTAACAGTAAGAGCAGTGGAACCAGTAACCACTTCATCTCCAGTAGCACTAGCAGCAGTAGAAGCAACAGTACTAGTATCAGCACCACCAGTAGGAAAAATAGCAGCACCAATACCAGTAGCAGAAGCAGAGAGCTCATCAGTACCAGTTTCAGAACCTGTAAATACAATAGGATTTATTTCATGCTCCCCTTCAGCCCGTTCATCTACCCTTCTAAGAACTGAAACAATAGAACATTTTATGTTAGCAACTGTAGAACCAAATAAATTTGACTCAACAATTGCATCTGGCGTTGGTCTCTGGGGACAAAGGTGTGTTTTAGTTAGCCCTTTGATTGAGACAAATTGTGGTGTCTGTAAGTACAGCTGTGACTCTGCTGACTCATAGGCAACACATGATGACTCATATAGTGTAAGAGTTTTAGCTGGTTTTGATTTATTTGTGTGACTCTTATCATGATCCAAGTTATAAGTGGGCTGAGCAGTAGCATGAGCTGGTTCAACACGATGAGGACCCAGCTCAAGTCTGCTTTAGGGGTCAAGTATATTCTCTGCTGGTTGTACTATCAGCAGAGGATATTCTTGAAGTACAGTTTTGAAAAATGTGGAAGTGCCTGGTTAGAGGAGTATGGGTTTCTATTCCTCTTAACAATAGTTTTAAAACCAGTTAGCTTAATAACATTTAAGTCAGTAGATAAAAGATTGTCAATTATGTTAGAGATTTCTGCTGTTTGGTCTAGAGACACACCAGGTTCCATAGCAACATCCTATTTAGGAGCCGCTGTTGTGACTGGTGCAACCTCCCCTGTGGCATGCTTGGAGCCAGCTTTTGCACATTTGGATTTGCCTGTTACCAAGAAATAGATGAGCAACGGATTCCAATTCTAGAAATGGGTAATCAATATATAAGACTAGGGCTGTTCTTAATGATCAGAGAGCACTAGATTCTAATACAACTACTGCTTTACCAGTATCTGAGATGGTGGCTGTTCTAGTTGTGGTAGCTGGCTTCTTCCATCAGACAGCTGGCTTTCGCTGAGATCCCCCCCTCAGCTGGTGTACTACCATAGGCAGTCGATTGGGTAGCTCCACCCCGAGCAGCAAGATACTCGAGCATTCCTGGCGTCAGACCAGTATGTGGAGCAGCTGGTGCTGCTTTTATCATCCCCCCTTGTTTCAATGGAAGGTCAAAAGATTCATCAGCAATCTGCTGGTAAGCATCACCCAGCTCATTTTCAAACACCAGGCTTAAGAACCTTAGAAATGGGATCAAATGAGTTCGTTTAGGTGCTAGCACCATTTCCCTTAACCTTATGTAGATTTCAGCAGCATAGTCAATGTTTCTATTGAACAGCAGCCCATGACCGCTCTTAAGCTCAAAATCTGAGCATTGATCAAAACTTCCAGACTTCTGGCTGATGCACTTGGTCAGCAAGCCAAAGAAATAGTACCACAGCGGTGGCATATACTTCCTCAATGGGCTATGGGAAACAACACCAGTATAACCGATGATCTCCAACACCTCCCTTCCAACTTCATCACTTGAAGGTGAACCAATAAATGGTCCACCAGACAATTGTAGGGCTCATCTAATGGCATCGACGGTGATGGAGCAGGTTCTGGTTTCAGTGACCATGCCATGAACACATGGTGTACTGATATGGCCAAAACGGACGGTTTTATTTTAGCGGTGTTGTTAGGCCGCGGCACGTCAGAATCAGCTACCACGAGGGCGAGTAGTGGTTGTTTTATTATTTGTATTTAGCCGGGGTTCCAAGCTATAACTCACCTACTTGTCTTCCTTTTAACGAGTAAGAGGTAAATATAACTCAGGTACGTATTTTTGTATGTTTGCTCAGTAATGTGGGACAAAAGTGCCTATATAGTTAACCCTAGTGACAAGAGGTGATAGATTAACTAGATAAAATAGTAATTAGACAATAAAAGTAAAGATAGGTGTGAAGAATAGAATCATGAAGGGGAATTATCGCAAGAGTTTGATTTCCTAGAATAAACACTAAACCTCAATCAACTGGGCTGTGAACCAAACTGATTTGTCACTAAGAGTTTAGGCTTTGAAGATTCTGGCTAAGACATGTATCCCTACTCCCAACGTTAACCTGAAAGGTTTGAACGACCTTATGTATGAAATCCTAGGTACATGAACAAAGTGGTTTACCCAATAAAGGAACGTCTCAGCTTTTCTTAATCCTAGTTGTCTAACTAAAGCAATATCCTACCACTAAATCACTATGTTATGCCTTAACATTAACAGATGTTCAATCTTAGATATTCTAAGGTACTGCTAATTGGGATAGAAGTGTCTCCTTTGTGATCAGTTATTCAACCCCGGATCATCTTACAATATCTCAAGAACATTGCTTCTGACACGAATCATGCTTCTGAGTAAGCTAGTGTTCACTGAAATCTCTATTGCTAACTCTAATCACAATCTAAATGGGCAGGTCTTCTATGATGAATAAATGGTTATTCATACGTAGGTACTATGTCCCTATGGTGACGTTAAGCACACATAACTACTTACCTTGTATCCTAGGGTTGATCAGGTCCTAATACTAGGTTATAGCCACGTGAATAAGCGGAAAGGGTGATCCGTAAATTAAACTTCTAAACTGTCAAGGTTTCAGCATAACAATATGACAGGTTTCAGATAAAATATTCAACACATAATGATCAATTGTAACAGATAGATAATCATGCAAGATAAAACCAACTCAAGATAATAACTTTATTAAATTAAGGAAAGCGTTCACCGTTTACAGACGAGATTTGGACCATTACAAGTGCAGACAATCTCTAGTCCGCTCCTATTACAATCTTCGGCGTTCGCCTCCGGGTACTTAATTTCCCGCTCGGAGGTGAGAAGGCCTTGAAAGCTCTAGTGGGAGAAAGTGTATTGTAGTGAGAGAGTGAAGAGAGGTGTGTGTTAGAATAAATGACATAGACCCATTAAATAGACTTGGAAATTGCCAGCATACACCTGGCAGGCCGCATGGCAGGGCATATGGCAAGGCGTATTTGGCAAGCCGTATGGCTGGCAGGCCGGATGGTGGGCCATTTGTTGGCACGTATCTGGCAAGCCGTATCTGTAGTGGCAGGCCGTATGGCCGGCCGTATGGCAGGCCGTATGGTGTGCTGGTCAGCCTTGATTCCCTGGATCGTAACTCGATTTCTTGTCTTTCACCGTTTTCGCTCTAGAATCTTCGTTTTAGCTCCGTTTCTCTTGATTCTTTTTGCATCGTCTTTGTAATTACTTTACCTACAAGTTTAACTGAAAAAGCGATTATTTTGCCGACAAAGCTTTGAACTTTATGCTTTTAGGACTCAATATCGGGTGTAAAAACGTGAGAACTTTGCTTGTCCTCAAGCAAACTTCTGAACTTAAAATAGTGAGAACTTTAATCCGTTGAGATGAAGTTTCTTTTGTTCCGCAGGATGGAAGAGTGGAAACTTAATTTTTATTCTTTTTGCTATTCTCGAATCTTTTCACGCAAGCATGAGAGGAGGTTACATAACTGAGGCTATCTCACTCGGGTTACTCATTTCACTAAAGTGTTTAGGGTGTCCTAAAGTTCTAAGAAATGAAGTCACTCTTAGCCAGTCATGCTTACATTCTTCGTCATAGGCTTGATCAAGACTCTAATCTCCTTCACTTATTTGCGAGAATTTTCGGTTATTGACTCAGCTTGAATTGTGAAGAGATGGGGGTTTGGAAGTTTCTAGAGTGTGAAGGGTTTTGATAGAAAGGAGTTACTTTTTTCGAAAGATTGATTTTTGCGATCCCTTTAGCTTTTTGTCAGGAATTTCTTGGTGAGCATCCTTCTTTTTGACTGCCAGGAGTTCTTTTCTCGAATCTTTACTGGTTCTGCTCCCTTTCTCAGAACCTTTATTCGTAGAGACTTTGCTCTAGTTTTTTTTTTTTTTGAAAGAATCTTTTGCTTTTCTCTTCGAGGTCTCCTTTTGGCGATCTTCTTTCGATAATTGGTTTGGATGCTCGCATTTTTCTAGTGCGACTTTGGAGGTTTTCCCGAAAAGAATGATTTAGTCGGGATTTATTTATTGTGAAGCGGATAGAGTAAATAAGAAAAGGTGAAATGGATTTGTGGAGCAAAAATGGAAATGAAGGTGTGTAGCGGAGGTTATTTTTGTCTTCACGAATAGCTGAGGTTCTAACTTAGTCATCCTCGACAACATGTGTGATTCTGAAATGTAGATCAAGAGCAAGTTCTGATTCCAAGATGTTAACATCGGCGTGCTCAACGGAAATATAGTGAAGCACTAAAAATGACTGCTTATAAAGCCTTATTTGGGGTGCCTCACAACAATTATAGCAGGTCGAATTGCGCCTTTTGTTATGCAATGCTCTATTGGAAAATTGATTTTGATTTTCGCAAAAAGTTTTCAACCTTGTTTTACTCTTTTTGTCTATTTTGTAGCAAAAACTTTTTGATCTTTTATAGAATTTTATCATCCCTAGTGTTTTATAATTCGGAAAGTTCTAAGTTTTTGAAAAACTTGAGGATTTTACAAGAATCGTTCGTTATGTGCAAAATTTGCTATCTCACACTTTAAAACAACATTGTCCTCAATGTTAAGGATACGGAGTATCCCACACTTTAGATTTTAAAAGAGGCGTTTTGTTATCAAAAGTTTATGTTGGTGGGGTTGCCAATCCCACACTTAGTTTTTAAAGTGGTATAGTAATATGCGTATATTCTATTTGAAAAGGTGAGGAAGACGTAGTACTCCCCTATGGTTTCATGACGTGCAGCTGGATGACGCGCTAACTATGGATTCTTCAATTCTTGTGCCGGCGTTATCCTCGTTCAAAGCATCCTTGCTCCAAGTTGTTTCCACCTCGTACAGTCTCGATCGTCATTTGGTTTGTGACGTTTATTCATGTAATTATTTATTCTAAAAGCAACCATACATACTAAAACATAAAAGTAGTTATGCCCGAAACCGGCCGTACAGAAATCTAAGAGAATGTAATGTAGCATCAGTACTAATATTACGAATGTTTCCAAAAGTAAACATGGTTACGGCTGAGGTGGTGGATATGGAGGAGAATAGATTACGCTGGTGTGGGGCCTGGCTGGGTTCCTCAATCTGGACTGACCCTCGCTGGTCATCTCCTCGTCTGTGACAAACTGGTCTGCCAACTCCTCTGTGTTCATGCCCAAGGATATCCTAAATTCTATCTCGTCCGATCTTGTGATTAATCCAGTTAGTGACGACGTGCTCGTATAAACCATCAGCTCTGTATGCCAACCCATACCCTCCTGTAAATCTCTACCTCTACCCCACTGATGGTTAACGTCCATACTATCGATACCCTGTGCAATCCCTGCAGTCGTCCGTCGGTGCAACGCCTGATCCCATACCGACTCCTGAACCTCAGTAGATGTGTTACCATGGTCAGTGCTGAACAATTCTTCAATAAAACCCCCAGCCCCTGTGGTCTGTGGAGGTGATGGTGGTGGCGTAGATGTGATAACTGTACGCTACGTGTAGTGATGTGTAGGTGGAGGTGGAGGTCCTGAAAACTGGTGGCTCGGGCCTGCTTCCCTAGGATCACGGTGGGCTGTCATTACCGGGTACTCATGTGGGTATGGTGGGATGTGGAATTGCCTCCCCGCATAATGCGCAAAGTGATCCAAATTCTCAAGGATCGCGTGCTGGGAAAACCAACTCTCCTGTCCTGGTATATCCCCCATGTGGTACTGGTTTTGGTATGGTGGATATCGTGGACGATCACCCTCGCCAACTGATGAGTGACGGCGAGTGTCAGTGGGCCGTCCATGTGCTGTGGGATCATCCTCATCCATAGGTTCCTGAGAACCTCATCGTCTACTACCATCCTGTGTCCTAGTATCATGTCTGAATCCCTGTACTCTCACCCCTGGTACCGTTCGATCTTCAGAACCGGGTATCTCTGGGTTCACCTGAATGATTAACTGCTCACCCTCAACACGAATGTAATCCCAGCTGCTCAGCAGCTTATACCCTATTTCCTCTGACACGGCCCCATTCCTATAGTTAAACCGTTCAACACTTCCCAAAACACGCATGTTCCGAAGCAACCTAGTAACAACGCCCCCTAAAACCGGCACAACTGTGTTTGCCGAATTCTTCTCACTGGTGAGAGCCTGAGCTAGGAGATGTGCTACCTGCATATTTTGGTTATTCATCATGGCGTACATTAGGCGCATGTCTCTGATCGTAACAACACCGCCAAATCTGGCTTTAGGATGGAGGGTTTTGGTGATTAGGTGGTGGAGGATTCGGAGTACGGGGTTGGCGAATTTGGATACCTTTTTACCCGATTGCCATGGCCCATTATCTGTGGTGTGCTCTTTCCAGAAAGCTTGATGATCCATGTGATCCAAAGCGGTAGATCCATTCCTGAATATTGGCCGGGTGAGCTGCGATAATTTATACAACTCCAGGTGTCTTGCAAACCGTGCGAGAGTCAGGTGATACATGTGGTTTTGGTGTCGGAAATGGATACACTCCTGATTATTATAATCTTCCAGATCAACATCCGAATCAAAACTCCAGGTAGCCATAAACTCTGCATATGGCTCGTTGTATGTCGTTTCGTTTAACTTAAACAACTGTTTCCATGCCCGGTGCGTTCTACCCTCGGCTTGGAAAGTCAAGATTCTTCTGAGCTCATCAGCCCAACCACATTGTTCCAATATCATCCAATTGATGTATTTGTTACCCGCTTTATTTCGGTTAATCCAAACTCTCATAAACGGCTCATTATCATCCGGATTTTCTTGCCCGCGAAGATAATGGGGTAACTCGTAATCATTTGGTAATCGATTAGCCATCTGCAAAAATCAAGTAAAATAGGTTATGCTCCAAAAATTTAGACTTAGAATCTAAAAATGCCTATATTTTTCGAAAAAAAATTCGAAATGAGGGCTTTAAAAATGGAATTTTCCAAATTCCCTTTATAGCCAAAATTACCACAGAAAACATTTAAATGAACTATAAGCTTACTTTTGAGCAAAATTCAAAGTGTACCCGTGATTACAATAAATAATGCAATAGATAATAATTATAGCCATTTAGTCGTAATACGCAATTTTGAGACAAATGTGATGATTTTTAAGCATACAATGATCCTAACAACCATTTTTAATTACCTTAAATATTTTTAACCATCAAACTTGAGCTATAACATGTTAAAGTCAAAGATTAGGGCCGTTTGACCGAAAAATAATCATTTTGTTCAAAACGTACAAAATAAGGAAAATCAAGGATTAGGCTACATTTTCATGAGCAAATCAATGATTTCATCATTTGAACTACTTTTAAGGCAATCCTAAGTTTTAAAAACGTTGTAACTATAGGAAAAACCGAAGTCCTAATTACGTGTAGTTTGACCAAAATATCAAATTTAAGCAAACAAGCCTATTTTGTTCCAAAATCAGTTTCTAAGCACTCCTAATGAATCACTAAGCCTAACTAAGCTAGCAAAACATCAAATTTCCAAAGATTTCACCAAATTCAACTCTAAAACCTCAACTAACTACTCGCGAGCCAAAAAATATCCAAAATATCTCAATCAAGCCTAAAAATTAACACAAAGTAATCACATTATCTATCTAAGCATAAAGGAATCCAAAATTTAGTCAAAAACAAGGTTTTTCTAAAAAGTCAAAAATTTGACCCTATGAGAAAATTCGAATTTTCATCAAGAAAGAGTACATTTTGTGCGAAATTGATGATGTAATCGAGTTTAGGAGGCTAACGAGAACAAGTTTCAAGCTTTGATTTGTCGATTTTGGTTGAATTTTGAGTGTGGTAGGGTGGTGGTGGTGCCATCGGTGAAGGGAAACAGAAAGGGAAGAAGAAAATCCAAAAAAGAAAGGAGAAAGAAGAAGGAAAAGGGAAGGAGAAGGAAAAAGAAGAGGCCCATGTGGCTCGCGGGCTTATTTCCTCGATCCGACTTGCACAATTTTTAAGTTTTTATGATTTTAAAATTTAAAGGGTTTTAAGAAAAGAAAAATAAAATAATACCTCAGATTTTAATCCGGTTATTTTATATTATATTGTTTTTTATATTTTCTAAGATATATTACTAGCTAAAATAAGAAAAGACAACTAAAAATTAAAATATTTTATTTTTATTAAAAACACAAATTATTAGGTTCTACAACTAAATTCCAGAAATGACGCGGAAAGAAAGACAAGTTTAAAGCTTCTTTGACCATCCAGAGTAAATCAGCGGAGTGTATTGAAAATATTTCAAAATCTCTTAACATCTTGCACTCTCGCTTCTGCAAATCTCCTATATCGTCCATAAGTTTTACCAAAGCCCTTTTAACTTTCTTAGTGTTTGAAATTCCATCTCTTGGCCCAGTATCTCTATAATTAAGTTCAAAAAGAAGTTTTGCCACTGTGTCTTGAAATAAAAGATCTTTCGTGCGGTCAGGATCACCGATAGTAAATTTAAAGTATGAAGATATTTCTCGAATGATCTTCCTTTGCGGGTTTGTAAATGGAAATTTTGACATAGTGAGGATTTGCACGAGTTCCGAATATGCTTCCTTTCTTTTTGCGAGGAAATTCTGATGTATTCTTTCCTCGGTAGAATCCAGAAAAGCTTCAATTAATCTTTTGATGAGAAATGAGGCTGGATCAAAGTAGAAGAAATCTCGGTTCCCGTAGGTTGAAATAGGGTTAGGCTTCTTGCTTTCAATCCAAAATTCTAATTCTGAGATCATTGCCGAGACGTAACGGTTTATGTGAATTGGAGAAATTTCCTCATTAGTGAAGTGAGGGAGAAAACTTACGAATGACTCTAAATCGAATTTGAAATTAATTTCTGCATCCCGATACTTGACGAAAAGGTCAT
Source organism: Rutidosis leptorrhynchoides (assembly GCF_046630445.1). Taxonomy (NCBI): domain Eukaryota; kingdom Viridiplantae; phylum Streptophyta; class Magnoliopsida; order Asterales; family Asteraceae; genus Rutidosis; species Rutidosis leptorrhynchoides. The sequence continues at coordinate 175,317,507 of NC_092334.1, read as the reverse complement.
CCCCACATTGTTTTAATAGTTTGTGAAGAGAACGAGTCTGAGAATGCAGCTCTTTTAACAGATTGAATTGAAATGTTGAAAATGGGGAGTCTGAGGAATAGAGAATTCTCTATAGACGTCTAACCTTCTGCTAGGATTTAACAGATTTCCAATAAACAGAGCTTTTGTTTTATCAGAGTTTCGTATCTCTTTAGGATTAAATTCGAACAAGTCTGGATAGTTGAAAATAGTTGGATATTCTTCCCGTATCTCATCTTCCATAATCAGGAGTTCGTTAAGACTGAGCCTCCCTTTTGGATCGTGAAGAGGGTCGAATCCTGGTTCATTTCAGTAAAACTTATCCAAAAGCAATGAAATCTCTAAGTCAGATGAAATTATCCGGCTTCTTGGACTACAAGAATCAAGAATTAAGTCTTGATGAGACTCATCAGGGTTTAGATTTGTTTTAGGTTTATAAAGAAAAACTTCGCCGGTTTCCGAAGTTGTGGGAGAGCAACCGCCATTCGCACTTTCTTCGTAGTCGGTTAAGTTTGAACTGGAAACTACAGAAATTAAAACCATAATTAATATTTTGTTTTTATAATTTTGAAAAGAGTTTACTATAATGGCGACTTTAAATCCTATACCGACAAACTCTCAGCTTGTTAAGCATGTGTGATTCTTGTCAATTTATCTTTGAAACAAGTGGCCAGGCAGACAACGGAGAGGCAGGATCCTTTTGGTTCCAATATAATTGGAGACTGTTCGGAAAATCCAATAACCAAGTCTGTGTAAAATTGTCTTTCTTAGACACCACTCAAGAATCTCAGATATCTTGGTAGAATCAACGATTACCTTAACAGACAGAAAATAAGTCCCCGGCAGCGGCGCCAAAAACTCTACTTACTCTCGTGATATGGCCAAAACGGACGGTTTTATTTTCGCGGTGTCGTTAGGCCGCAGCACGTCAGAATCAGCTACCACGAGGGCGAGTAGTGGTTGTTTTATTATTTGTATTTAGCTGGGGTTCCAAGCTATAACTCACCTACTTGTCTTCCTTTTAACGAGTAAGTGGTAAATATAACTCAAGTACGTATTTTTGTATGTTTGCTCAGTAATGTGGGACAAAAGTGCCTATATAGTTAACCCTAGTGACAAGAGGTGATAGATTAACTATATAAAATAGTAATTAGACAATAAAAGTAAAGATAGGTGTGAAGAATAGAATCCTGAAGGGGAATTATCGCAAGATTTTGATTTCCTAGAATAAACACTAAACCTCAATCAACTGGGCTATGAACCTAACTGATTTGTCACTAAGAGTTTAGGCCTTGAAGATTCTGGCTAAGACAGGTATCCCTACTCCCAACTTTAACCTGAAAGGTTTGAACGACCTTATGGATGAAATCCTAGGTACATGAACAAAGTGTTTTACCCAATAAAGGAACGTCTCAGCTTTTCTTAATCCTAGTTATCTAACTAAAGCAATATCTTACCACTAAATCACTATGCTATGCCTTAACATTAACAGATCTGCAATCTTAGATATTCTAAGGTACTGCTAATTGGGATAGAAGTCTCTCCTTTGCGATCACTTATTCAACCCCGGATCATGTTACAATATCTCAAGAACATTGCTTCTGACGCGAATCATGCTTCTGAGCAAGCTAGTGTTCACTGAACTCTCTATTGCTAACTCTAATCATAATCTAAATGGGCAGCTCTTCTATGATGAATAAATGGTTATTCATACGTAGGTACTATGTCCCTATGGTGACGTTAAGCACACATAACTACTTACCTTGTATCTTAGGGTTGATCAGGTCCTAATACTAGGTTATAGCCACGTAAATAAGCGGAAAGGGTGATTCGTAAATTAAACTTCTAAACCGTCAAGGTTTCAGCATAACAATATGATAGGTTTCAGATAAAATATTCAACACATAATGAACAATTGTAATAGATAGATAATCATGCAAGATGAAAGCAACTCAAGATAATAACTTTATTAAATTAAGGAAAGCGTTCACCGTTTACAGACGAGATCTGGACCATTACAAGTACTGACAACCTCTAGCCCGCTCCTATTACAATCTTCGGCGTTCGCCTCGGGGTACTTAATTTCCCGCTCGGAGGTGAGAAGGCCTTGAAAGCTCTAGTGGGAGAAAGTGTATTGTAGTGAGAGAGTGAAGAGAGGTGTGTGTTGGAATGAATGACAAAGACCCATTAAATAGACTGGGAAATGGCCAGCATACGCCTGGCAGGCCGCATGGCAGGGCGTTTGGCAAGGCGTATTTGGCAGGCCGTATGGCTGGCTGGCCGGATGTGGACCATTTATTGGCACATATCTGGCAAGCTGTATCCATAGTGGCAAGTCGTATGGCCGACCGTATGGCAGGCCGTATGGTGTGCTGGTCAGCCTTGATTTCCTGGATCGTAACTTGATTTCTTGTCTTTCACCGTTTTCGCTCTAGAATATTCGTTTTAGCTCCGTTTCTCTTGATTCATTTTGCACCGTCTTTGTAATTACTTTACCTACAAGTTTAACCGAAAAAGCGATTATTTTGCTGACAAAGCTTTGAAGTTTATGCTTTTGGGACTCAATATCGGGGGTAAAAATGTGACTTTTTAGCCGATATCATGTACCCTGTGGAGTGTTGCCTATGGTGGCCGTGTACCAAAATCTGCCTAAACAGGCCAGGTAGAATCTGGAAGGAACTCCGGTGATAGATCGTGTCAGAGGAGATTGCCTGATGTACTCAATCAACATCTCATAGCCAATGTTGGCTTTAGACTTGGGAATGGAGAGGGCATGAGCATCATTGCCTCTAGATAGGCAAATAAGTGCATGTTCTAGTGCATTAGCAGCCTGTACAAGGCTTGGGTGTAGAGTGAACAACGGTGCCGGTTCATTCTGCTCCTCCGGTGCCGGTAGTGGTGGTTGTTGTTTCTTTTATGGTTGTTGTTACTGTTGTTCCTCAGGTTGGCTATCAATGGGTTGTGGTTGTAGTTGGTCTACCATTGATGAATAATGAAGATGAACGTTTAAATGTTTTGAAGATTTGGGGATTTTTGAGAGAAGATTGTGATTTTGAAAATTAATAACCGAAGGTTATTATGGAGAATGAATCACCTTATTTAACCTTTCGTATTGGTGAAAAGAAGTGCATGAGATAGAAAATGGCAACTGTCATCTGCAGGCGCGTGAGCAGACGTGACAGACTGGCATATTTTCGAGGGGACACAGACTGTTGACATGACGTTTAATCGGGTTGAACACTCATACCTCCCATTATGCATTAAATGCAGTAGGTTTTAATTCAAAAATTTAAGTTAAAGACCACAAAATAAAGTTTGTATTAAATACAAAAAATCTTTGTTACATTTTATATGTTGTGTATTTAATTTAAATCATTGGGATTAAATGAGTTTCAGTTTTAGGGTATCGTTTTAATGTTGTAAGCTATTTATTACTTCATTTTAGACATTGTGTACCCATGACATAAAAGACCTTGTTGTGCTGATTGTTTGACATATAGGCAGTAAGTAAAGATTTGTGACTTACTGGTTTACCCTACATGCTGTAGAGCAAGCACACTAATAAAATTGTCTTTTATTTTAGAGTTCAAGCATACCCAGCTTAGAGATGAGGTAGTTAAAATGTTTCTCATCTAAGGGCTTTGTAAAAAGTTCTACTAACTGCTGGTCTGTTAAAATTAAGTGAAGCTCCACATCTCCTTTTTGAACATGATCCCTTATGAAGTGATATCGATCATCAATGTGCTCTGTCCTTGAATGCATCACAGGATTGTTAGTAATGGCAATTGCACTGGTGTTTTCATAGTAGATTAGAGTTTTAGTGACTTGAATACCATAGTCCTTCAGCTGGCTTTGCATCCACAGTACTTGAGCAGTACAGCTCCCAGCAAAAACATATTCTGCCTTAGCAGTAGATGTGGACATAGTATTTTACTTTTTGCTCGTCCAGCTGACTAGCCTACCACCCAGTAACTGGCAACCACCAGTAGTACTCTTCCTGTCTATTTTACATCCTACAAAATCAGCATCTGAATTCCCAATTAGTTCAAAATCCTGGTCTTTGGGATACCAAAGAACACATTTGGCAGTACCTTTCAGATACCTATATATCCTCTTTACTGCCAGCAAATGTGACTCTTTAGGATCAGCTTGATATCTGGCACAGAGTCATGTGGCAAACATATTATCTGGTCTGCTGGCTGTGAGATAAAGTAGGGACCCAATCATACATCTATATTTAGTGATATTGCCTGGTTCACCGTTGGGATCATCATCTATTTTGATAGATGCTGCCATTGGAGTCCCTATATCTTTTAAACAGGTCAGATCAAATTTCTATAACATATCTTTGATATATTTATCTTGAGTTATAAATATCCCATCATCAAGTTGTTTAATTTGCAATCCTAAAAAGTATTGCAAATCTCTTTGTAAACTCATTTCATATGTCTTTGACATAAGTTTTGAAAACTCTTGACAATGTTTTTCATTTTTAGAACCATAAATAATATCATCTACATATATCTGTACCAGCAAGAGATCACCATCTATCTCCTTTGAGAACATAGTGGTATCAATTGTCCAAACTTTAAAACCTATACCAGTGAGATACACATGAAGTTTCTCATACCATGCTTTTGGTGCCTGTTTTAGACCATATAGAGCTTTGTCTAACTTTTAGACATGGTCTGGATATTTACTGCTTACAAAACCAGGAGGCTGTTTGACATAGACTTCTTCTTACAGCTTCCGATTTAGAAATGCAGACTTAACATCCATCTTGATTACCCTAAAGTTCATCTTAAAAGCGTATGCCAAGAATAATCTAATAGCTTCCTTCCTAGCCACTGGTGCATATGTCTCTCCATAATCCAATCCTTCTTCTTGTCTGAAACCCTGAGCTACCAATCTAGCTTTGTTTCTGACCACAATCCCATCTTCATCCATCTTGTTCTTGAAAACCCACTTGGTACCAATTATTTTCTTTATTTCATCATCAGGTTTAGGTACCAATGTCCAAACCTTATTCCTATCAAACTGGGAGATCTCTTCTTGCATAGCTCCTGCCCAGCTAGGATCTTTGATTTCTTCTTTAGGACATGTAGGTTCATTGGTAGATACAAAGTTTACATGCATACAAAAGTTACTGGTTGTATGTCTCCTTGTCTTAACACTACTAGCCAGATTACCAATAACCTACTCAATTGGATGCTCCTTTGTCCATCTAGTGTTATGAAGAGGTGAGCTTGTTGTGGAACACACAGCGTCTTGATCATCATCTGGTTCAGCAGTATGAGCAGCAGTAGCAGATAGCTGTTCATTATGAATGTAACCAGTACCAGCTTGTGATCCTTCAGAACCAGTAGACCTTTGTTCAATTTGTAGTACTTTAGTTGAGCTAGTAGGTCCACATAGTTTAGACATAGATGGAACAGAATATTCCATCTCATCATCAGAGAACCCAACAACATGGATTGGTAATGGAGTTGCTGATGGTTCTTCTTCATCATCAAGAACTTGCTGAGTTGGCTCTTCAAATAGTAACTCCTCATCTTCTTGACCAGAAGATGAAGTGAGGGCAGTTTCATCAAATGTAACATTAATGGATTCTTCAAAACAGCCCATTCTTTTGTAGAAAACCTTATATGCCTTTGACATGTTAGAATATCCAAGAAATATACCTTCATCAGCTTTAACATCAAACTTACCAAGCTGGTCCCTATTATTTAGAATGAAACAGGGAGTGTCAAATACATGAAGAAATGAAATTGAGGGTTTTCTTCCTTTGAGAACTACATAAGAAGTCTTCTGATGTCTTTTCACAATTAAAGACCTATTCTGGGTAAAACAGGCAGTATTCACAGCTTCTGCCCAATATGAATTCTTCAACCCAGACTCTGCCAACATAGATCGTGCTGCTTCAATGAGAGTTCTATTTCTTCTTTCTGTAACACCATTTTGTTGAGGTGTTCTCACAACATAAAAGTTCTGTGAAATACCTTTGGCAGCACAAAATTCTTCTAAAGTTGCATTTATGAATTCTGTACCATGATCACTTCTTAGCTGCTTTACCAGTTGCCCATTCAATAGTTCCATTCTTTTGATAAAATTGATAATTTCATTAGCATCTTCACTCTTGTGCTTCAAAAAGGATACCTAAGTGTATCTAGAATACTCATCAACAATAACCAGTGTATACTTCTTCCCACTACAGCTGACTACATTAACAGGACCAAAAAGATCCATATGAAGTAGGTGAAATGGTTTCTCAACAGATGAAATCTGCTTTGACTTGAATGAAGCATGGTGATGCTTTCCTTTTTCACAACCAGGACACAATCTGTCCGTCACATAAGACATTGTGGGTAGCGCAGATACCAAACTTTTACTAGATAATTTGTGAATATCTTTAAAGTTGAGATGTGAGAGTCTCTTGTGCCATAACCACTTGAGGTTGTCTGCTGCCTTTAAATAAAAACAAGTATCAGTTGTTGTGACTGTTGTGTTCATGTCAATTTGATACATGTTCTCATGTCTTTTTGCTGTCAGCAGTGGCTTCTCTGTCTTGTAAAAAATAGTGCTAATTTTCCTTCTGAATTGGACTATCTTACTTTTGCTTGTCAGTTGACTTATGCTGAGTAGATTGTGTTTAAGCCCAACGACGTATGCCACATTTAAGAATGTAACATTCCCATTTTTTAAAGTACCAAAACCCTTTGTGTAACCCAACAAATTATCTCTATAAGAAACGACTGCACCATATTTTTCTTGATAGTCCATTAGCAGGGACTTACATCTGGTCAAATGTCTCGAGCATCCACTGTCGAGAAACTAGATTTGGTTGTTTTTAATGCCCTGCATAGTAGCTAAGAGATTAGTTCTTTTTGGGAACCCATCCGAGGATGGGTTCTGGAAGGGTCATCTTTGATGATCTCTTCCGGTCTACTGGTTTGCTTGAAGAGGCAGCAGCAGATGTGGTTTGGGTTTGAGTACAATCGTTGGCCAAGTGAAACTTGTTGCCACACTTGTAGCATTTTCTCACTTTTGTTCTTGGTAACTGGTCATACACAAACTTAATGGGAGCAGTAAGATCAGGTCTGCTTTTAGCTATAGCAGCTATGAGCTGGTCAAGCTTAACAATCATTATCTCAGTGATAGATGACCCAGCACATGATTTCACAATTTGGTCCACTTTAGCCTTTCCCTTAAGGGGAGTTTTCTTCTTGGAACCAGTACCATAATCATGGTATAATGCTTTGCCTTTGTTATTTGACGAGCCAGCGTGGGAAGTTACTGGCTTGTCAGCTGATACTGGTTGATCAGTATGAATTTTGATTGCTGCTTTTGACTTGCCAGTATTGCATTTTGCTGGCTTGTCTGTAGCTATTATTGACCAGCACAATTTTCATCAGCTGGCTCAGCATTGGTGGAATTTAGACACAAAGGGGAATTAGTTGTTTTTAACTTTCTTTGATTGTTTTTGATGATTTTCCTTTTAATACGTCTTTCTTTTGGAGTCATGTAGTAGATGCTAGATGGGTCAGTAGTCTCATCAGTTGAGGTACTGGCTTCTCTTTGTCTTTCTTCATCCTGCATTATTTCTTTCATGGCAGGTGGTGGGTTAGCAGCAGGTCTTACAAATTTATTTGTGAAGACCTTGTTACCATTAACTATCTTGGCAAAAGTATTTGGTAAGACATCACCAGGATCAGTTTCAAGCACAGGATCCATGAAAGTGACTTCAGTATGTGCAGCAGCAGTAGCATAGTCACCAGCAAAAAAATGCCTCAACCTGGGCAGGTATCTGCTCATTAATGCACTTGGTTGTTCGTTGAGCAGATAAACACCATGAGGCTACCAACTTTTTAAGGTCAGTAAGCTGGTTTTGGACTATTGCTGCATCTGAGTGAAGAGATTTTAAAGCATAATTTTGTTTTTCAAGTTTAGAAATTTCATCTTTCAAGATCTTAATTTCATCAGATCTGCATTTAAGTTTTTCATTTAAAGATTTAATTTCAGTTTTGAAAACTTTTTCACGTTTGCTGCCTCTACTTAAGTCAATTCTCAGGTAGTAAAACATTTCAGCTTTTTCATCATTAGTATAAGTTCGAAAATTTTCAACCTTATACAGCATTTCAGATTTCCATTGAGGTGAATCTCTTTTCAAGTCAGCTTCCCTCATATCAGCCACAAATGTACTACCATTATCATCCTCATCAAACTCCTCAACCTCTTTGGCCATCAAACACGTTCTTTTACCAGAAGCATAACCAGCACCATCATCATCAGTTTCACTGTCAGAAGATGAAGATTAACTAGTTTCATCCCAAGCATGATGCTCAGCTACTAGTACCTTCTCTGACTTCTTCTCCTTTTTACCAGTCTTTTTCATTGCTTTGTACTTTTCATCTTTTGAGAAGGAGTTAGCGTGTGATGTTGAAGGTTTTCTAGACATGCATTCAGCAGCAAAATGTCCAACTTCCCACAATTGTAACACTCAGATTTGAGGCCCTTGACTGATTTGCTACCATACTTAGCACTTGGCCTCTTACTCACTTTGTATGGCTTGCTGGTTCTACTATGATTGAACTTTTTGAACTGCCTAGCCAGCAATGCCATACCTTCAGCAAACTCTTCCACATCATCCTCATCATCACTGCTTTCCTCAGAGCCAGTACCACTATCTTCCTCTTCAGCTAACTCTTCTTCTGCCATTAGCTTTTGAACCAGTAAAGCCTTTTGAGCTTTCTTTTTAGCAGCAGCAACAAGAGCAGTATCATCTAACTTTGTAGATTTTGAAGTGGTGGAGGCAGACTTAAAGTTTTCTTTTAGCCTCTGCCTTCTCATGGTTCCAAAGTGTACCATACAGATAAGACATGTTCAAATTCTTTAAAGTCTGAGTGGTCCTTAATGGGTTAGTAACAGGTTTCCATTTTGTAGGTAGTGAGTCAATAAATTTGTTGACTTTTTCAAAATCAGTATATGTGACTTTTAAGGTGAGCAAGTCAGCAACTAAAGAGTTAAACCTAATGAAAGTTTGCTTAACGGTCTCACTTTTGTAGGCAAAGAACATTTCATATTCTCTTTTCAAAGCTATAATCGTATTTTGCCTAACTTCATCCATACCTTCATATGTAACATCAAGATAGTCTAACATAGCTTTAGCATTTGATTTTCCCTTAATCAGTTTAAATAAATGGTTAGGTAAGGTTATAGCTAATAAGGTTCTGATCTTAGGGTCAAGTCCAACACGACGTTTGTCCTCATCCACCCATCTAGATGGGGGAAGAACAACTTCTCTACCAGGAACAGCAGGAGTCTTTGCTGTAGCAGGAACACTATCAATTGTTTCAGTAGGGATGAATGGACCATCAGTAGCAATGTCATGCATGAGTGGGTCAATAGACTCAAGATGAAACAGAAACCTAGCCTTTCAGGTTTCATAACCATCTTCATCAAACTTAGGTGGTCTATTGGATGACCCATTTTGAAGGTAGGCTGAATTTGTGTATGCAGCCATGAAAGAATTCAGATCCAAGATATGAGATTATCAAGACTGAAGCTTTGATACCAGTTGTTGGTCCCTTGATTAACAACAGGAGTATTGTAGAGGGGGGTGAATACAATTCTTTTGATTATCTTAACATTTTAAGCAAATTAGTATTCATGGAAGTATATTAGATAAGAGTCAAAGGTAATTTTCAACGATTATTCTTTATTGATATAAATCATAAAGAATCACAAGTATCCTTGGCGGAATGATAGTTGGTTGATACAGATTAACCTAAGTTATAGTTATTGAGGTTATCTAAAGCTAATACACGTTTGGACTCTTAATAAATAAAACCTACACCACTAGTTGTTACAATAGTGGATACATCAATTTATAGTATTCCTATTAACCGTGTAATTGTTTTATTGTCCACTGGTACATAGGATGTCTGTACTTGTGGGGACAACTGCATCAGAGAGCGTGCTCTCTTCTTTCCTCTTTGGTAGCTATTTGCAGGAACACCCCAATTTGGTTTGGCACCACTATTTGATTAAACAAATAAAATGTTGTTTTCCCTAGGCGTTGACAAAGAATAACACATGTCTGCACATGCGTTAAACTTCTGCATTCCCACGTGGTCTTGTAAGGTCACTTGTCAGCCGCCGATGCGTGTCCTTTTCTGTTCAACTTTGTCTTCGACTTCTGTTGAATAGTACAATTGATGTAGACCACTCAAGAAACTACTATGCTTGTAATAGAGCATAGCTGTCTCGTGTAGTAGACTGCTTTCCAGCCATGCAGGTTCTTCTATGCTGAGTCACTTGATTGTAGTGACCAGAACTTTTCCATGATTATATATTATATGAGATTCATATTTACATGAATAAATGTTTCCAACATGTTAAGCAATCAAACTTGTTAAGACTTCATTATTGAAACGGATTTTGTGTTAACGTTTGACCACCCAGTTTGTTCGATGATTCATGAACGATATAACTTGTATATGACATGATATTATATATATATATATATATATATATATATATATATATATATATATATATATATATATATATATATATGTTTAACATGATGAAATGATAATTAAGTATCTCATTATATATATTAACAATGAACTTTATACATAAAACAAGACTACTAACTTAAGAAATTCAAAACGATATCTATACGTATCGATTATCGTTGTAATAACTTCTTAATATTTATATATCATATTAAGATATATGTAGCGACCCGAAATTTTCCATGATTATATATTAAATGAAAACTATATTTGCATGATTAAATGTTTCCAACATGTTAAGCAATCAAACTTGTTAAGACTTGATTAACTGAAACGGATTTAGTGTTAACGTTTGACCACCCAGTTTGCCTGATGATTCATGAACGTCATAACTTGTGATAATTATATAATCGTTTTATTTATTTTATGATATAAGTTTTTATTATATATATATATATATATATATATATATATATATATATATATATATATATATATATATATATATATATATATATATATATAAGAAGAAATACAATTAAATCAAAGATGTACAGTAAAACACTATTTGCTACAGTAAATTTTTGCTTACTACAGTAAAATACTATTTGCTACAGTAAACATTATTTGCTACAGTAACACACTATTTACTCGTATTCAATCCGTATTCGTACTCGTACAATACTCAGTTTATAGACGTATATACTATTGGTATATACACTCAATGATCAGCTCCTTAGTAGCCTTAATGAGTCATCAAATATGTGAGAACCATTATTTGGCAACTAGCATAAATGATTACACTAAAAATTAAACTAATGGAGCCTATATACACATGCATACATTCACGTGAATGATGAACACACACACATTTTCAATCAACTTCCATACATCAAACTCATCTCTCTCAAGTTCTCACTTGATGTTCTAAGTGTTCTCCATCATCTTCGTCAAAATCTACATCAATCTAGCTCATAAATCTATACATAAATCAACTTACAAAACAACTACTCAAGAAAACTTCAAGAATACTTTCAAGTTTACAAGTCTACTTCCAAGCTTTCTAATCTATTCCAATCAATCATCTAAGATCATGAAACCTTTGTTATTTATATTAGGTTATCTTTCTTATTCAAGGTAATATTCATATACAAACTTTGATTCGATTTCTATAACTATAACTATCTTAATTCGAGTAGTAATCTTACTTGAAATTATTTTCGTGGCATGATTCTACTTCAAGAAATTCCAAGCCATCAAAGATCCATTCAAGCTCAAGATTATTTCTTTTCATTTCCAGTAGATTTACCTACTATACTTTAGGTAGTGATGATGTTCATAACATCATTCGATTCATATATATAACTATCTTATTCAAAGATTGTAACTTGTAATCACTAGAACATAGTTTAGTGAATTCTAAACTTGTTCGCAAACAAAGTTAATCCTTCTAACTTAACTTTTAAAATCAACTAAACACATGTTCTATATCTATATGATATACTAACTTAATGATTTAAAACCTGGAAACACGAAGAACACCGTAAAACCGGACATACGCCGTCATAGTGAAACCGGTGGCTGTTTTGGGTTAGATAATTAAAATCTATGATAACCTTTGAATTAAAAGTTGTTCTTCTGGTAAAATGATTTTTCTTATGAACATGAAACTATATCCAAAAATCATGGTTAAACTCAAAGTGGAAGTATGTTTTTCAAAATGGTCATCAAGACATCGTTCTTTCGACTGACATGACTACCTCTTACAAAAACGACTTGTAACTTGTATTTCCGACTATAAACTTATACTTTTTCTATTTAGTTTCATAAATTTCAGTTCATTATGAAACCATAGCAACTTAATTCACTCAAAACGGATTTAAAACGAAGAAGTTATGGGTAAAACAAAATTGGTTAAACATGATTAATTTGACTACGGGATGAATTTACAAAAAACCATACTAACCATAACTTAACTAACTTATATTGTATTATACATGTAGTCTAACATATATTATGTAACCATGATAGACCATAGACACGTATACAATGTTTTGACATATCATATCGACGTCATCTATATATATTATTTGGAACAACCATAGACATTCTATATGCGGTAATGTTAGAGTTAGTTATACAGTGTTGAGGTTGATTCCAAAATAATATATATACTTTGAGTTGTGATCGAGTCTGAGACTTGTATACACTGGGTCGTGGATTGATTCGAGATAATATATATTGATTTATTTCTGTACTACTAATTGTGGGCAACTAATTGTGGACTACTAACGTTGGACTATTAACTTAACAAACTTAAATCATTAAAACATAATAAAAAAATGTTGTAAATATATTTCGATCATACTTTGATATATATGTATATATTTGTTATAGGCTTGTGAATCGACCCATGGCCAAGTCTTATTTCCGACGATTTGAAAATCTGTGAAAGTGAGTTATAGTCCCAATTTGCTATCTAATATTTTTGGGATGAGAATATTTGCAGTTTTATAAATGTTTTACAAAATAGACACAAGTACTTGAAACTACATTCTATGTTGGATTATCGAAATCGAATATCGCCCTCTTTAGCTTGGTAACCTAAGAATTAGGGAACAGTACCCCTAATTGACGTGAATCCTAAAGATAGATCTTTGGGCCTAACAAACCCCATCTGAGGTACGGATGCTTTAGTACTTCAATTTTTATACAGACGAGAGGATTCTGTTATACAGACGAGAGGATTCTGTTTTGGGGATATTCTATATGCATCTTGTTAATGTCGGTTACCAGGTGTTCATCATATGAATGATTTTTATCTCTATGCATTTTGCGAAATGCCTGATATGAGATGGATGTTTGTGGAAAATGAAATCTTGTGGTCTATTATTACAATTTGATATATATAGATTAAACCTATAACTCACCAATATTTTTGTTGACGTTTAAAGCATGTTTATACTCAGGTGATTATTAAGAGCTTCCGCTGTTTCATGCTAATTAAAGACAAGTTGGAGTCAGCATGTTTGTATGATATTGTTTAAAAACTGCATTCGGAAAATAAATAGTTGTAAAATATTATTGTAAAACCATTATGAAATGGTCGTGTGTAAAACCTGAATTTTAGATTATCATTACTTGATAATCTATGTTATGTCTATTAAACCTTTATCGATAGAATAAAGGTTATGGTTTGTTTTAAAAAAACGAATGTAGTCTTTGAAAAACGTCTCATATAGTGGTCAAAACCTCGCAACGAAACCAATTAATATGAAACGTTTATAATCAATATGAATGGGACATTTCAGTTGGTATCTGAGCGTTGGTCTTAGAGAACCATAAATTTGCATTAGTGTGTCTTATCGAGTTTGTTAGGATGCATTAGTGAGGCTGGACTTCGTCCGTGTTTTTCTTTAAAAACGATTGCTTAACACGTTTGTTGGAAACTATATATTGTTAACATGTAAATAATATGTGATATATTAATCTCTTAATGTGCTTGATATTGTGTGATAGATATCTACCTCTAGTACAAATCTCATCGACTCACCTAATGTAACGACCCTACTTTTTCCGTTATCTTTTACCGTTTATTATTTAACGACCGTTAACTGTTATTCGTGCCACGTCATTTCTATGACCTATATTATTATTTTAGTAATAATATATTAATTATTATGTGTTAAATGAATATTTGTATTCATATTTTATATCGTACGCTTCTACGTGTCGCGGATTTCTATCCGGCGAATCTTTTCGGTTTTCAAACCAACGGTCGTTGGGATTTTTCAATCCTAATTATTTTAAAATATGATATTTTAATGTCATATATTTATATATAGTGTTTATATATATTTTTTGTCGCGTAGTTAATATATCTCCGATTATTTAATCGCGTAATCGTGTTTTCGCGTTTCGGGTTTTGATCAGGCATTCGGGCCACAAGGATTTTACCACTTTATCAAATTGGCCCACAAGTGGGGCCCACCCCATCCCAATCGGCTGAACCCCTAAGGGGGGTTAAGTGCCTTTTCTCCTTTCATTTTTTTTACACTACACTTTAGTTTCCTAAACCTAATTTCTAACTTTTGCTCTCTTTTTCCCTCTCCCTTGTCCCTTGGCCGTCGCCAACCATCACGCCATCATCATCATCCTTCAACAAAATATTACTTGGATCATTAAATTGTTTACACAATCGGATTCCTCATTCCGTTCTCTACGCGCTCATATTAATCAATTCTTGATTAGGGTATAAACCCTTACCCTAGCTTTTCAATTCAGATTCATGTCATTTCGATTCCCGGAGCTCTAGATATGCTTAAAATAGTGTTTTGTTGAGATTAAAATGTGAAAATGAATTTAATCAGGTAAGGTATGACTTTGTGATCATTTTTGGAGTGTTTAGGGTGTACTAGTGTGTTAGGATTGATGATGGGATGAACTTTCATAGTCGGGTCATCGAAATCCGAGCCACGGATCACCCGGTATGACTAGAACATGTTTTTGAACGGATTAAAGCTACAAGTTGTTTCATGGCTGTAAGTCATGACCTGTTTGCTGTTCATGGGGTGTCCTTGAGCACACTAATGTGTTAGGTGGGTTGGTTAGGCGAAGATATATATAAGACTCGCCGAAAACTGATTCCCGGGCGCAAGTTATGACCCGGCGAACTTTTAATTAAAACTTATGGTTATTATTTAAGACTTATGATACAAATAATGAATTTCATTATTAATTAATTACTTATGATATAAAAAGTAATTATTTAATTTAAGACTTATGATATATATATTTATTATATCATTTATTAATTACTTATGATTTAATTAAACATTTAATTAAACTTATAATTAATAATACTTTTATTATTAATGAACAATACTTATGGTAAGTATTAAACTTATATTATGAAATTATTATAATAAGACTTATAATAAGGATTAATTAATTATTTAATTATTAAAAGACTTAGGTATTATTTAATTATAATTTAATTATTAAATACTTATGATTTAATGATTATAATTAGAAACTTATGATATGATTAATAATTCATTATTAATTAATAATACTGGTGATATGATTAAAATTTATTATTAATTAATAATACTTATATTATGATTAATATTTAATTAATTAACTAAATACTTATGTTATATTAATTATATCATTTAAACTTATGTTAACTTTAATAATTCAATTTAATTTAATTAAACTTATGATATGACATAATTATATATATGTGACTTTAATTAACGTTATAACCTATATTATTATTATAACTTATACTTTTAAAATTAATGGTGACTATGTTTGACCAAGGTTGACTTTTGAGTTGACTTTCAATTGACTTTGACTTTCAGTTGACTTCGTTGACTTTCTAATTAAGGAAACTTAACTAACTTATAAACTTTCCAAAAATAACAACTTTCTAAATATAGAAACTTTCAAAATTTGGAAACTTTCCAAAAATAGAAACTTTTCTAAAATAGAAACTTTCCTAAAATAGAAACCTTCCTAAAATAGAAAGTTTCCTAATATAGAAACTTTCCACAAATGGAAACCCGCTAAAAATAGAAACTCTCTAAATATAGAAAGTGTGTGTCCGTACGCTGTTCCGATCAAACCGATGCATGTTGAGTGTTGTTCTATATCTACTTGCAACATGTACAATAGCTATCATTCTAAGACTTGACCTAAGTTAGTTATCTATATCGACATGCTTTATTTATAGGTCAGCGTTGTGATCATTCCTGAGCACTTTACTTCGTTTGCTGTTCGCATATTTGTGTGGTTAATTTGTTTGCTATGAAGGTGAGTTATAGTCCCGTTTTTACATACTTTTCAAAGTATATTTTTGGGATGTGATTACATCATTTTATTTTACGTTTAGACACATGTGGCAATTAAATTTAAATTATTCGTTATGAGTTGAACACAAATATTCCCTAGTCTGGTAACTGTAATCACTAGTTTCTACTGGTGAACGCGAATCCTACGGATAGATCTATCGGGTTTGACAACCCCATTTCGAGCTAGTCGCGCTAGCAATTTATAATCGGAATGTTTAGTACTTCGTATTTTGTTGTAGATACACTTGTTCAGTGTATATTATTATTGTGTTTGGCAAGGGTAAATAAAGTGTTAAGTGGTTACCAGGTGGCTCATTGATAATGGAATAATGTTTAATGTTTTCTAACATTTTAAATCTTGTGGTCTAAAGTTTATTCAATTATTTAAACCTATAATTCACTCAACATTTTTGTTGACAGTTTACTCGCATGTTTTCACAGGTACTTGAGTTTGTTTGATGTTTCCACTGTGTTAGAAGAGTCTGCATGCATTTGGGCAGATTTTGTTAAACAATTATGAAACTTTGCACTTGCATTCTATTTTGGAAAAATTTAAAACTTGTGGATTTTGTTGACAATGTTTTAATGTCAACTTTGGTATTTAATATGTTGAGTTATTTAAACTACATATTTTTGGTATATTTCCTTTTTAGGAAACTTTTTGAATAAAAGAATGCAAAGTTGTTTATTAAAGTCATTTAAAGTTCGATCAAGCTGTGGGACCAAGTGACGGAGCCGTTAAGTGTTTTGACGGGGCCATCACAGTTGGTATAAGAGCTCTGGTTGCAGGAAACTAGGCGATCTTAATGTGGTCAACCCGTGATTTTTAGGGTGCATTAGAGTCTAGTCTACAGCCCGACCTTTCTTGTTATAGCATTATTATGCATTTCATTTCGTATGAGGAAAAATTATAAGTTATTACTTATGTTACTTCTATGGTGTATGTGGTATGTGGTTTTACTGTTTGCAGATGTCGACTTCGAGCAACAATTCCGTTCCTGCTCCTGCTCCTTCGTCCGCTGCTAGGCACCGTGCTGATCAGCCTTTGATCGATGATCCTGTTATCCACTACATGGCTACCATAACTCACATGACTAGAGCATAATCGAATGAGACACGTATTAATGCTCTCAGCGACTGTATGTGGATTTTGCCGCATAACGAGGTGATGGACGAGATTAGAGCAAGTATGGACTCGTTTATCAGTTTCAAGCATAATGTTGGGTTTGAGAATAGGAAGCGTAACCATGAGGTGGACGCTAAGTTCGGGGCTCTTAAGAGCATAGTTCGTGGTCTGAAGTCAGAGTTGGAGGAGGTGAAAGGAAAGTTGAGGAAGTATGAGACTCATGCCGAGCCTCGTACAGGCCCAGCTTATCACACCCGCTCCAAGCAGATGTGATATGATGATTCATGATTGATTATTTATTTCACAAAACTTAATGTCCTTTTATACAGTCATTTTTGGGTGATGTAAGGCGTTTTGCAGAGGATTTTATTAAGGATTTTGTTATGGGCTATTTTTCATTATGTATGGATGGTTGTTTCTTTATGACATCTATTATCATTATCATATTTTATTTCTGATGTTATGACTCTGATGCGTAATATAGTTCATGTATGTTAGGTGCTATGTATGTTGTATGATTTCTATCTGATAGTGCTCCAAATAAACATATATTTAGGCACAATATCCTTCCAATATGTAAAGCTTTTAGTTGTAATTGTTCTATTTTTATGTAATATTCGTTTAAATAAATAAGTGCGAAGACAAAAGAAGAAAATGACGATTTGAAGAAGCAAATGACCAAAAAGCTCAAATGTACAAGATATAATTCAAGTGGTTCAATTTGTTGATGATAAACGTCTCAAAATTACAAGAGTACGAGCCGCAAAACGCAAAGTACAAGATATTAAATTATACGAAAGGACGTTCGAAAAACCGGAACCGGGACCTGAGCCAACTATCAACGCGCAACGCAACGGAGCTAAAATTACAAGTCAACTATGCACAAGAATATAATATAATATTTAAATAATTATATAAATTATTTATATATTATATATTATATTAAATAACGTCGACAAACTAGCAAACAAAAAATATGTGAGCTGGATCTGACGGCCATGCGATCGCATGAGAAATCCCCATAAAACTCATGCGAGTGCATGAGCCAATGCGAGTGCATGAGATTTGCACTAAAATCTCATGCGACCGCATGAGTTACTGTAGCAGGCCACATCCTATAAATTCGCCAGTTTTCTGCGAGTTTTAATACATCTTTTTCTATTTTCTTTCTCTTATCTCTCAATTTATATTTATATTTATATTTTAATTATAATTTTAATTTAAATTAATAATAATAAGGTTATGGTAGCGAATGTTGTAAGTTTGTAAGTCGAAACTCTGTCCGTGCAACGCTACGCAATTAATCACCACTGTAAGCTATGTTCTACCTTTTTAAATTAATGTCTCATAACTAAGTTATTATTATGCTTATTTGAGCCGAAGTAATCGTGATGTTGGACTAAATATTAAGACGGGGCTATTGAACTTTGGACTATAATTAAGGTTTGGGCAAAAGACCGACACTTGTAGAAATTGGACTATTGACTATTAATAGATGGGGGGTATTGTCTAATTGAGTGACAACTCATTGGAGTCTGTCGAACCTATCTTCAAATTAATTAACCTAATAATTAATAATGATTATGGTTGTCCTATTTAGTGACGTTCATATGAAATCTATTATAATCATTTAATTAATTATTCGGGTTGGGTAATTGATTATTCAAACTGATCAAGTGGGTAAATTAATATTCATATCTAATCAAAACAGGGGTGGATTACATACAGTGATAATTGGTGTAATTGTTGACAGAAGTAATAACTGCGTCACAGTTTAAATCCTTAATTAGTTGGAATATTTGACTTCGGGTATAAGGGTAATTTGTCGAGGACACTCGCACTTTATATTTATAACTGATGGACTATTATGGACAAAAACCAGATAGACGTATCAAATAAACCAGGACAAAGGACAATTAACTCAGAGTAATAAATTAAAATCAAAACGTCAAACATCATGATAATGGAAGTTTAAATAAGCATAATTATTTTATTTCATATCTCATCGTACTTTTATTTAGTGTCATTTTATTTCTTATCGCAATTTTAATTATCGCAACTTTAAATATTGTTATTTATTTTACGTACTTTAATTATCGTCATTTATCTTTACGCTTAAAATATAAAATCGACAAACCGGTCATTAAACGGTAAAAACCCCCTTTTATAATAATATTACTATACATAATTATATATATTTTATACAAATATAGTTGTTAAAAATATAGTACGTATCACTAGCTCCCTGTGGAACAAACCGGACTTACTAAAAACTACACTACTCTACGATTAGGTACACTGCCTATAAGTGTTGTAGCAAGATTTAGGTATATTCCATAAATAAATAAATAAATAAAACTTGTGTAATTTGTATCATATTTTGTAGTATTTCGCAGTAAAAATAATACTATTTCGTATACACCTCGCATAACATCAAGTTTTTGGCGCCGCTACCGGGGACCCGGCGAAACGCTATATTTTTACGCTATATTTTAGTAAATTTATATCTTTGTAAAAATATATTATCTCTTATTTCGTAAAAATATTTTGTATTTATAATAAGTAAAAAAAAAAGTAAAACGTAAAAGAAAAAAATAAAAATAAAATAGAAACTGAACCTGTCGATCTGAACCTGCATGTGAACTGAACCTGACCCTCATGCGATCGCATGAGGATTCAGTTACAAAGTCATGCGACCGCATGACCCTGTCTGACAGGTATGAAACATACCTAGTACGGATTAGGGTTTGTTTAATTATTATTATTATTATTAATTAATTATAGTTAGGGTTTAATTTAATAATAATTAGTTTAAGTTTTAATTAAATTTGTATTTTTAAGTTTTAATTAGTTTTATAAATATATAAATTAATACTTTTAAAAAATAATAATATAAAAATAAGTAATTTTATCATTTTTTGTTTATTTTTATTTTTATTAGTTTAATTCATAATTTGTATATTTTTATCGTTCGTAATTAGTTTTAAGATTAGTTTTTGCCGTAGTTTTTTATATTTCTAGATTTTTGGGCTTTGCCGTAAAATCCCTTAAGTGCTTTTTCTTTAGATTAAGATTTATGCGCTGTAGAATTTTGCGACGCCGTTTATATATTTTAGTACCTTTTAAGTTATTGCCGTTTTGAATATAGAATTCCTTTTAAGCTTTAATACCTTTAGGCGCAACTTTTTAATTTTTAGTTTTTAGACTTTTAAGTTTCGACGTTTTTCTTTCTTATTTTTATTTTTCGACCTTTTATTTTTCGACGCGTTTTTTTCTTTCTTATTTCTCGACGCTCTAGTTTTTAGGACATAGAATTTTCTATTTCTTCTCTAAAATTTCGACGAAAAATTATTTTAAGCGGTTAAATTGATAGACATCCAAAATTTTTTGGTTCGTAGTAATAGTTGGATTTGTTAGTGGCGAGTTGTAGGCTTCCGATTTAAAGGGTCCTGGCTACCTGCTGCATCTATTGGCTATTCGAAACGTGGGCAAAATCAGAAAAGTTTATTAATTTGAGAACTTATATAATTTTTTTTTATTTTTATAACTAATAGGATATTCAGTGAATGCACCGAGCAAAATGTTCACCACCTTTCATACGTTCACCACCTGTAACTCGATCAAGACATTTAGCCAATATTATCGCCGTTGATTTTTCTTTAGAATCATCATCAAGTCAAACAAGTACTCCAATTCAAATTTTCGATAATCCATTTTTTGAACCCGACTTCACAATTGAGAACCCGGAGGATATTCAAGGACAATTCCAAGATTCTGAAACACTAATCATTCCTCCTGAACTACAAACCATTAAATCAGAATCCTCTAGTGATTCGTATTCAACAATTTCAATTATAGAAGTAACGGAACCTCTAAGTATGGAAGATCGAATGAGAGCCACACGTACGGGCCAAGGTCACGCCATTATTAAGCCAGACATTAATGCGCCAGATTATGAAATCAAAGGACAAATTCTACACATGGTAACTAATCAATGCCAATATAGTGGTACGCCAAAAGAAGATCCAAATGAACATCTTTGAACCTTTAATAGGATCTGTACTCTATATAAAATCAGAGAAGTTGAGGATGAACAGATATATCTCATGTTATTTCCCTGGACTTTAAAGGGAGAAGCCAAAGATTTGTTAGAATCGTTACCTGAAGGGGCGATTGACACATGGGATGTCTTAGTTGAAAATTTTCTTAAAAGATTCTTTCCGGCATCTAAAGCCGTGAGACTTCAAGGAAAAATTGTTACGTTCGCGCAAAAGCCAAATGAAACATTATATGAGGTATGGAAAAGATTTGGAAAGTTGTTGAGAGGATGTCCGCAACATGGTTTAGACACTTATCAAATAGTACAAATATTCTACTAAGGATGCGACGTTGCTACACGAAAAGACATCGACATAACAGCTGGTGGTTCCATTATGAAGAAAACCGCAACTGAAGCTTACAAAATTATTGATAACATAGCATCCCACTCACATGAGTGGCATCAGGAAAAAGATACTTTTCATTCATCTAAAGCAGCTAGAGCCGATTCTAGCCATGACTTTGATTCCGTTTCCACAAAAATAGATGCTTTCGAGAGACGAATGGAAAAGATGACTAAAGATATTCACGCAATACGAATCAATTGTGATCAATGCGGTGGACCACGCTTAACGAAAGATTGTCACATTGAGCAAACGATGGAACAACGAGAGAATGTTTCCTACATGAACCAAAGGCCGGGAAATAATTATCAAAATAATTATCAACCGCCAAGGCCAAACTTCAATCGAAATCAAAACATTCTTTACAATCCAAATGGACCCAACAATAACTCGTATAACCAACAAGGTCCGAATAACTAACCAACTCAAAACAACACTTTCAATCAACAAAAAACCATCTTGTATAAACCACCACAACAAACTGAAGAGAAAAAGTCAAATCTAGAAGAAATGATGGCAAAGCTAATGGAATCTCAAAAACAATTTATTACATCTCAAACCTAAACAAATGAGAGGTTTGATCAGTCATTAAGAACTCAACAAGCTTCCATTTTGAATCTAGAAAAACACCTAGGTACACTTGCTAGCATGATGAGTGAGAGGGAAGAAGGAAAGCTAGCGAGTAATACTGAAGTAAATCCTCGGAATGAGAATGTTAATATGGTTTCAATGAATTCTGAAAAACTAGCACAAGAAGATGGGAAGGTTTTCGATGTAAGTAAAAACGAAGAAGTTACACCATTACCACCACCCGAGTATTTAAAGCCAGTGGTGGCACCATACAGACCACCCATCCCGTTTCCAAGAAAAGGAGTTGAGTATGAGCAAGTAATAGGTAATAAAGTTTGTGATACCTCTGGAAAGAAGAAGAAGAATAAGAAAGTGCAAGAATCAAAAACCGTAAAGATAAACCCGGTGAAGACAGTTCCACCAAAACCTCCACCCAGGTTGGGTGATCCGGGTGAATTTATTGTTCCCAGTCTACTTAGTGATTGTGTTATGTATGATGCACTAGCAGATTTAGGTGCAAGTGTGAGTGTTATGCCTCTTTCATTATATAAGAGATTAGGTGTAGGTGAGTTAAGTCCAACGGAAATGAGTGTTCGACTCTTTGATCAAACCATTAAGCACCCAGTTGGAATTGCTAACAACATACCCGTTCAAGTAGGTAATTTAACCTTTCTAGTCGAATTTATTGTCATTGACATAGAAGAGGACTCAAACATTCCTCTAATTTTAGGTCGACCATTCTTAGCATCCACCGGGGCTTTATTTGATGTAAGTGAGGGTAGAATGACACTTAGTAATGATGAAAAATCGATCACCTTTGTAAGTCGAACGTCTAAATCTCCACCAACCAAAACTGTTGAACCAACAAAAACGATTGGTAAGAACCATATTGTTTTACCAACTCCAACGGTTGTGCTTAACAATAATAAAACGCCTAAGTGTGGGGAAGATGAAGTAATACCTAATGA
Source organism: Rutidosis leptorrhynchoides (assembly GCF_046630445.1). Classification (NCBI taxonomy): domain Eukaryota; kingdom Viridiplantae; phylum Streptophyta; class Magnoliopsida; order Asterales; family Asteraceae; genus Rutidosis; species Rutidosis leptorrhynchoides. Next base: position 175,294,011 of record NC_092334.1, on the reverse strand, counting down.
TAACTTAATAACAAAGAACCCTGTTGTTGATACGAAATTAAATGACTCCGTTATTAATAGTTCAATGAAGAAACTTATTAAACGGATTCGCGATGCTAGAACCAAGGGGAACTTTAAGTTATGTAACCGGTTAGTATCCAATCTATCGCCTAAAGAAAAGGCGAAACTAGTTGAATTTGTGGATATTACACAGGAATCCGACCAATGACTTAAAGCAAAAGTCACAGATATGCAAGTTGATTATGGTCCAAGAGAAATTGGCAATGAAGTTAATCACAATTTTGACACCACAGCTACCTAAGTGTGGGGAGATTCAAATGTTCTAAAAAGAAAACGTTGTCTAGAGTTACTTGTTATGTTCTCGTGCAGTTCCGAGAATGGAATCCGATTGGTATTTTCCACTAGCAGACACTAAAGAACTAGTTTTCTCCCCCCATTCTGAATTTTTGTTTTGTAGGTTTTGTAAGAAATTAATACGCTTTTTCAATTTAAGTTTTCTTGTTAATTTAAAAACAAAAATTACTTTATTTCATTAAGTTAAAAAAAATGATATCTAAAATTCGTCGTAAGTTGAAGACTAGGTTATGGAACCGAAATTGCTTTACCCGAGGGCGGGGCGAAAAATTTTGTTATCATTATTTTTAATTTTATTGATCTAAAGTATACCAAAAAAATTAAAAAAACCCAAAAATCTTTGCTTTTAAAACAATCGCTTTAAAAACGACAAATTGTAAATTTTGTCGATGGACGGAGTAGGTAAACATACCAAAACTACCTAAAGTAAAAGGAAACAAAATTTTAAAAAAATTATTCATTTAAATTGTTTTAATAAATAAAGGTTTATATATATATATATATATATATATATATATATATATATATATATATATATATATATATATATATATATATATATATATATATATATATATATATATATATATATATATATTATTGTTCAGCGCATTTTCAAAGACTGACATTAAAGTTCGGCAAAAGCTACTAATTTTGATGATAAAGACGCAAAACATATGTGAAATTACAACAAAAGGAATGAACGATGAGGCGCGCCATCTATCATTCGAAAACCTTAGTAATTACAAACTCGGTATTTTTAATCACTTTTCTACCCTAATCACCCTGATGAATTTATAATAATAGTCTGATTTCATGCAAATGAGGGCATTGCATGATCTCAAGTGTGGGGAAGGGTTATAAATTCTCTCGGGTTTACACTTAGTTTAATTGCCAAATTTTGTGAAAATTTGAAAAAAAAATTCAATTAAACGAATTCAAAATCATGTTTATACATATTTATGAACAATAAAACTAGGTGTTAATACCGAAATTATTGTTACCTCGAAGAGAACATAATTGGAGAAACAACCCAAAATGCTTGAATTCATTTAAAATGGAATAGAAGAAAATAAAAAGGCAAAAAAAAGAATAAATAAAAGCTAAGTGTGGGAAGTATTTACCAAGTTCTTTAAAACACACATCACAAATTTCGTACAGATTATTGCAGGTACTTTTGCTTTGGACTAAACTAATCAGTTTTACCCGATTTACTGTAATATATTTGAAAGAAAGATGGATCTACACGATGAATCAATTTCATCATTAAAAGGAAGTAAAGTCTTCCGAAAAAGACACGCGCTTCTTGATTTAGGTCAAGAAGTTGTCGTCCAGACCAGCTGTAGGTTGACGAAAATTCTAGAAAAGTCATCTCTAAAATCAGCAGGAAATCCACGGACCTCAGCATCAAACATGGTCGCCAAGTGGTCAGACTTATCCTAACCATGAGAGGATCTGTCTCATAAAATGGGGAGGGCGCCGTGCAAATTAGCTTGATAAGACTAATGAATCAGACCCCCAGAAAGGATAATCTCCTTAAAGATTAAAAATCAGTTTTTAAGCCTGATATTACTCAATCCTTGAGATTGACTTTAAAGATTGAGAATTACAAACTCATGGAATTCAATGATATCTAAACTCGAGCTTGAACGAGAAAATATTTTGATCAAAACATAAAACCGATTTGTTTTCTGAAAACCCATTTTCAATGCGTTCATTACCATTGAACGTAAAATCCTAGGAATTCACCTGAAATTCATTAGGTCACCTGAACCAAATCGGGTGTCAACCGTAAGAACGGTGGTTGCATAGCATGGTCGAAGACAGGACCTTGTGCCAGACCAAAAAATTATAGGGTGATCTTTACTATTTCTCCTACAAAGGATAGAAATTGCATCTGACACGTTGTGGACCATGAACATCTGCATGTCATTAGACATTGCCTTAACAGTTGCTTGTTCAACGCTTTCCTTTACAATCGGACGGTAGTTTACCTAAAGGTAATATATGGAGCAAGTATACTGGACGTGTTGCTTTCCTAATACAAGGTTAGCAAGTGGGTGACACAAAACCGCAAGTTTTGAGCTAAAATTTTAAAATCTGAAACCCACGAAACCCACAAAAATATTTTGCAAACACCGGTGAAGGGTTATTCCGGAAAACTTATCTAAGGTAAAAGCTAGATTGAATTTTCAAAAAGATCAAATGTTTTCATAAAGATCCAATTTCTTAAAGGATCTAAATTTTTAATAGTCATGTGGGACTGTAAACCACATCGTTACTATCATTGTTTATACCGCCGTATCAAAATCACTGATGTATAAAGTGTGAGAATAAAAAAGTGATTCAAGTGAAGTGTGATTTAATTTCAAGTTCTGTATTGCTTGAGGATAAGCAATGCTCAAGTGTGGGGATATTTGATAGTGCTCCAAATAAACATATATTTAGGCACAATATCCTTCCAATATGTAAAGCTTTTAGTTGTAATTGTTCTATTTTTATGTAATATTCGTTTAAATAAATAAGTGAGAAGACAAAAGAAGAAAACGACGATTTGAAGAAGCAAATGACCAAAAAGCTCAAATGTACAAGATATAATTCAAGTGGTTCAATTTATTGATGATAAACGTCTCAAAATTACAAGAGTACGAGTCGCAAAACGCAAAGTACAAGATATTAAATTATACGAAAGGACGTTTCGAAAAACCGGAACCGAGACCTGAGCTAACTATCAACGCGCGACGCAACGGAGCTAAAATTACAAGTCAACTATGCACAAGAATATAATATAATATTTAAATAATTATATAAATTATTTATATATTATATATTATATTAAATAACGTCGACAAACTAGCAAACAAAAAATATGTGCGCTGGATCTGACGGCCATGCGATCGCATGAGAAATAGGCATAAAACTTATGTGGGGTGCATGAGCCCATGCGAGTGCATGAGATTTGCACTAAAATCTCATGCGACCGCATGAGTTACTGTAGCAGGCCACATCCTATAAATTCGCCAGTTTTCTGCGAGTTTTTATACATCTTTTTCTATTTTCTTTCTCTTATCTCTCAATTTATATTTATATTTTAATTATAATTTTAATTTAAATTAATAATAATAAGGTTATGGTAGCGAATGTTGTAAGTTTGTAAGTCGAAACTCTGCCCGTGAAAAGGGAAAACCCTTAATGGTGTACGGAGAAAAGAGCAACGCGAAGTTAAATCTTATTAGTAGTTTGAAGGCACAAAAACTAATAAGAAAAGGTTGCTATGTCATTCTAGCACACATCGAGGAAGTCAAACCCGAAGAAAAGAACATCAGTGATGTTCCCGTCGCAAAAGAATTTCCCGATGTATTTCCGAAGGAATTACTGGGACTACCTCCACATCGATCCGTTGAATTTCAAATAGATCTTATACCCGGATGTCACGACCCTACTTTTTCCGTTATCTTTTACCGTTAATTATTTAATGATCGTTAACTGTTAATTGTGCTACGTCATTTCTATGACCTATATTATTATTTTAGTAATAATATATTAATTGTTATGTGTTAGATGAATATATGTATTCATATTTTAAATCGTACGTTTATACGAATCGCGGATTTCTATCACGCGAATCTTTTCGGTTTTCAAACCAACGGTCGCGTTTTCGGGATTTTTAAATCCTAATTATTTTAATTATGATATTTTAAGATCATATTATTATATAGTGTATTTATATTTATTTTTCGTCGCGCGTTTGTTATCTCTCCGAAATTTTAATCGCGTAAGCGTGTTTTCGCGTTTCGGGATTCGTTCGGGCTTTCGGGCCACAAGTAGATTACATTTAAACAAAATTGGGCTAGTGGGGCCCACCCCACAAACCCCATTCGGCTGACCAAGAGGGGGGAGGGAGTATTACTCCCTTGAATTTTTTTATTTTGTTATAATTTTTCACTTCATCAAATCTCTTAAACCTAATTACTATTTTTGCTCTCCTTCTTCTTTTTCCCTTCCCCTAGCTATCGCCATTCATCACCATATCATCATCTTCATCAATTTTTCAAGCTTGGATCAAGAGATCATCTATACCAATGCATTCCTCGTTCCGTTCTCTACGCGATTACACTTCTTGTTTCTTGATTAGGGTATAAACCCTAACCCTAGAACTTTTAATTTTTATTTATTTTTCTGTATTTTATGTTTATATTATTAGTATGATGATTATTAGTTGTTGTAATGTTGATTGTATGCGTAGAATTGCTCGATTGCATATTTTTCGGTTGGATAAAATTGGGACAGCAGCTTTTTCGTGTGTTTCTGATATTGTAACTGATTTTAATCATAAAATAAAATATATAAATGAGTTCCTCTCATCAAGACATTAATTTTAGACTCTGGATTCATGTCGTTTCTATTCCTAGAGCCCTAGATATGATCAAAGTGGTATTTTGTTAAGATTGAAATGTGATTTTGGTATGAACCAGGTTTGGTCCGACTTTGTGACCATATTTGGTGACTTTAGGGTGTGTTAGTGTGTTATGATTGATGGTGGGACGAACTTTCATGTTCGGGTCATCTCAATCCGAGCCACGAATCACCCGTTACGTCTAAAACACGTTTTTGATTGAATTGAAGTTCCAAGTAGTGTATTGGCTATATATCACGACTTATGGGCTGTTCATGGTGTGTTCTTGAGTGTACCAAAGTGTCGGGTGGTTTGATTAGGCGGAAATATATGTAAGGCTCGCCGAAAACCGACACCCGGGGCTCAGGATACGACCCGATGAACTTTTGATTTAAAACTTTTGACTAATTATTAAACTTATGATATAAATAATGGATTTCATTATCATTTAATTACTTATTAAAAAAAGTAATTATTATTATTTACAACTTATGATATGTATTTATTATATCATTTAATTAATACTTATGATTTAATTAACATTTTAATTAAACATATGATTAATAATACTTTTATTATTAATGGAAAATACTTATGAGAAGTATTAAACTTATATTATGAGATTACTATAATACGACTTATAATAAGGAATAATTAATTATTTAATTATTATAAGGCTTAGTTATTATTTAATTATAATTTAATTATTAAATACTTATGATTTAATAATTATAATTAGAAACTTATGATATGATTAATAATCTATTATTAATTAATAATACTTATGATATGATTTAAAATTTATTATTAATTAATAATATTTATATTATGACTAATATTTAATTAATTAATTAAATACTTAGGTTATATTAATTATATCATTTAAACTTATATTAACTTTAATAATTCATTTTAATTTAATTAAACTTATGTTATGACATAATTAGACATATTTAACTTTGATAAACGTTATAACTTATATTATTATTATAAATTACACTTTTAAAATTAACGTTGACCATGTTTGACCAAGGTTGACTTTTGAGTTGACTTTCAGTTGACTTTGACTTTCAGTTGACTTTTGTTGACTTTCTAATTAAGGAAACTTTCCTAACTTATAAACTTTCCAAAAATAGAAAATTTTCAAAAATAGAAACTTTTCAAAAATAGAAACTTTCTAAAATTGGAAACCTGCTAAAAATAGAAACTTTCTAAAAATAGGAAGTGTGTGTCCGTAAGCTGTTCCAATCAAACCGATGCATATTGAGTATTGTTCTATGTCTACTTGCATCATGTACAATAGCTATCATACTAAGACTTGACCTAAGTTAGTTATTTATATCGACCTGCTTTATTTATAGGTCGGCGTTGTGATCATTCCTGATCACTGTACTACATTTGATGTTCGCTTAATTGTGTTGGTTACTTCGTTACTGTTAAGGTGAGTTATAGTCCTGTTTTTACATACTTTTCAAAGTATATTTTTGGGATGTAATTACATGCATTTTATTTCACGTTTAGACACAAGTGACAATTAAATTTAAATTATTCATTGTGAGTTGGACAAAAATATTCCCTAGTCTGGTAACTGTAATCATTGGTTTCTACCGGTGAACGCGAATCCTACGGATAGATCTATCGGGTTTGACAACCCCATTTCGAGCTAGTCGCGCTAGCAATTTATAATCGGAATGTTTAGTACTTCGTATTTTGTTGTAGATACACTGTCCAGTGTATATTTTTATTGTGTTTGGCAAGGGTAAATAAAGGGTTAAGTGGTTACCAGGTGGCTCATTGATAATGGAATAATGTTTAATGTTTTCTAACATTTTTAAATCTTGTGGTCTAAAGTTTATTCAATTATTTAAACCTATAATTCACTCAACCTTTGTGTTGACAGTTTACTCGCATGTTTTCACAGGTACTTAAGTTTATGTGATGCTTCCGCTGTGTTTAGAAGAGTCTGCATGTATTTGGGCAGATTTTATGAAACATTTATGAAACTTGATCTTGCATTCTATTTTTTGATAACCTAAACTTGTGGGTTTTGTTGACAATGTTTTATGTCAACTTTGGTTTATTTAATATGTTGGGTTATTTAAACTACATATTTTGGTATGCCTTCCTTTTTGGGAAACTTTTGAAATAAAAGAATGCAATGTCGTTTGTTAAATTCATTTAAGTTCGATCAAGTTGTGGGACCAAGTGACGGAGCCGTTAAGTGTATTGACGGGGCCATCACAGTTGGTATCAGAGCTCTGGTTGTAGGGAACTAGGCGGTCTTAATGTGGTTAACCCGTGGTTCTTAGGGTGCATTAGAGTCTAGTCTACAGCCCGACCCTTTTGCTATAGCATTATTATGCATTTCATTTCGTATAAGTTATATCATTAGCATTTATATCTTTTGGTATGTGGTTTGCGGTTTTACTGTTTGCAGATGTCGACTTCGAGCGATAACTCCGTTGCTGCTCCTGCTCCTCCGGCTGCTGAAAGACGCCGTGTTGATCAACCTAGGATCGATGATCCTGTTCACTACTACTTTTCCACCCTTACTCACATGAACAGGGCTTACAATGAAGTGACGCGTATTAATGCTCTTAGTAATTGTATGCGTACTTTACCGCATAACGAGATGATGGACCAGATTCGAGCTAGTATGGATTCGTTTGTTAGCTTCAAGAATAATGTTGGGTTCGATAATCGTAAGCGTAACTGTGAAGTTGACACTAAGTTCGAGGCTCTCGAGAGCACAGTTCGTGGTTTGAAGGCAGAGTTAGAAGAAGTGAAAGGAAAGTTGCGAAAGTATGAGCCACCTGCGGAGACTCATGCTGGCCCAGCTTATCACACCCGCTCTAAGCAGATGTGATATGATGATTCATGATTGATTACTTATTTATAAGACTTAATGTCCTTTCATACATACATTTTTGGGATATGTACGGTGTTTTGCCGAGGATTTTATTAAGATTTTGTTATGGGATGTTTTTCATTATGTATGGATGGTTATTTTTATGACATCTATTATCATTATCACATTTTATTTCTGATGTTGTGACTCTTGGCATGTTATATTATGCGTAATGTAGATCATGTATGTTAGGTGCTATGTATGTTATATGATGTTATCATAAAATATGTATGCATGTAGTGGTTATTTCTATAACAATCATAACTGTCATGTTATTACTCATAGTGTTTACTGACTATTATTATAATGGTTAATCTTTTTCGTGTTTGATCTATTCCTTTATAACACTGGTATTATTCTTAGTACTAACGGTTGTGTTATTCTGTTTTGAAGATCATGCCTCCTAGAGAGTCCAACGAAGCCCGTATCCAACGTCTTGTTACCGAAGGGATAGCTGCTGCTATGGCAGCGAATGCTAATGCAAATGCTAATGCGAACAACAATCAGGTGGGATGCTCCCACAAAACGTTCATGGCTAGTCGCCCACAGGAATTCAGTGGTACAGAAGGACCCATAGGACTTACCCGCTGGTTCGAGAAAATCGAGTCTATTTTTAGGGTTAGTCGAGTCCGAGAGGAGGACAAGGTTAGTTTTGATAGCTGCACTTTGAAGGATAGTGTATTGACCTGGTGGAACAACTTGGTTAACAGTTTGGGAAATGATGTGGCTTATGGTTTAACATGGAATAATTTCAAGGAAAGAATGATCACTTGCTACCGTTCCAGGGGTGAGCTTAAGAAGTTAGAGGTTGAACTTAAGAACTTGAAAATGAAGGGCACCGAATTAGATGCCTACGAGCAGAGGTTCTTTGAGTTGACTTTGTTGTGCCCTAATGTTTATGCCGATGAGAATCTTAAGATTGAAGCTTACATTGATGGGTTGTCAGAGAAAATTAAACATGGAGTTGAATCTAGTGAGCCCCAGACTATTGAGGCCGCGATGTCAATGGCTCATAAGTTGAATGATAAGATCTTGAAAAGAAGCAAGGCTGCTGTAACCGAACCTAGTGAAGAGGCTGTTAAGAAAGCTGATAATGGGAAGAGAAAGTGGGATAATAACCGCAATCAAAGCCAAGGTCAGCAGAAAAAGCAGGATACTTCTGGTTCGAATAACCGTAGTCAGCGTGTGTGTCCACGTTGTTACAAGGCTCATGATGGTTTATGTACCGTGACTTGCAAGAGGTGTTCCAAACAGGGACACATTGCTAAGGATTGTACGGTGCTTCTGCCGAGTTCTTCTACTCCTGCTACAGGTGGTAATAATGGTAATAATGCTGGTAATGGTAATGGTAATGGCAATGGAAAGCCGAATAATGGAGGTAATCTGAGAGTTTGTTACGAGTGTGGGAAGCCGGGGCATTTCCGTGATGCCTGTCCCAACAAGAAGACTGCAGAGACTGCGCATGGTAGAGCGTTCAACATTAACACCAGGGATGCTGAGGAAGATCCTAAACTTGTTACTGGTACGTTCTCGGTCAACGATTTATCAGTTTATGTACTATTTGATTCAGGGGCTGATTTGAGTTTTGTGTCGAGTAAATTAAGTCCAAAAATCAAAACACTGTTAACTCCTTTAGACAATACTTATGTTGTTGAAATAGCTAATGGTAAGGTATGTAACATCCCGTGATTTTCCGTTAAATTTATTTTAACACCGTCTTTTTTTTTTTTTTTATAATATCTTTCGTTATACAAATTTGTATCTTTCGTTAACTAACGTTCATAATATTCTCGTTATCTAATTATAAAGTCATCCGTTACTCGAACGTTTTTAAAATATTCGTTGGGTTAATTCCCGCACCCGCTTTGAAACTCGAGGGACCGAGATTGCCAAATGGGCAAACTAGTTGACTAGGTCAACTAGTCAACCCACTTACCACATCCATTCATTTCATCTCCACCTCCCACCTTCATCCTCCTCTTTCTCTCTACTTCCCATTTTTGAACTCAAAACCCTCAAACATAAGATCATCATCTAAATCCGATTGGAGAAGCAAACATCAAAACAAATTACATTTTCGTGATCCTCTCTTCATCCTCTTCAATTTGATACCAACTTCATCTCATTTGGGTAACTTTCTAAAATCACTAATTTTATGTGTTCTTGAGATTTTTGAGTTATAAAGTTGTTAATTAGTGTCTATGGCTCATTGTGATGTTGTGTATGTAATTTGTATGCTCGATTTGTTGTTTTTGGTGTAACTAGCTTGAAAATGAAAAATGCATGCTTAATCTTTGATTTTGGATGATCATATGTTGTTTAATTGTTAAAGTTCATGTATTAAATGTGTTACTAGCATCATTAGCTTCAATTTGATGTGTAGGTTGATTAAGAAAACTTCAAAAACATGATTATTGATGTTGAGATGTTTGACTAGGGTTTGATAGTTCTTGACATGAATTTTTGGATGCTTGAATGTCATGGAATATTAATTGTTAGTGTTTAGTAGTAATGTATGCTTCATTACCTTCAAAACGGCATATCATATGTGTGAATTGGTTTCCCGAAACTCAAAATGCAATTGATGAACTTGAAACTATGAAAATGGACTTTTATTGCTCACTTGATGAGATTTCGGCTATTGTAAATGATGTTATTGATTGACCATAAGTGCTTAGTTGTATTCCTCGTCAAAATACCTTTCCAACGATATATGATAGGCATTATAAGTGTTTGCGGGTCAATTGTTGTGTTAGAATTGATTTTGGCTCGTGCACACTTGTGGAAAAACAGAAACAGACCTGCACAGATGGTGGCGCGGCGCGCCCCATCCCCGCGCGGCGCGCAGATGTACCTGGTCAGATTCTGACCTCCTCGTCCCATTTCACGTGAAATGTTTGATGACCTACGGACCTCCGATTCACATGAAACTTGTTTTAATACACTTGTATATGAATAATTAGCATAGAAAAATAGTCCGGGACCCGACCCGAACATGTTGACTTTTTCGTTGACTTTGACCCGACCAAGTTTGACTTTTTGTCAAACTTAACCAATTAATTATGCAATCTTCCTAACATGGTTTTATACTTGTATCTTGCATGAAACTTGACAATTTGCTTCACATGCTATATTAATCGAGTCGTATTGAGCCATAGGACTAATTAAACATCTTTGACCCTTCGTGACTATCGTTATTGATACAACCTAATTGTTTAGGTCGAGACTAGCATTGTTCTTTGCACGTTTACTTGTTGAAGTACTATTTCACTCTTGCAATCAAAGGTGAGATCATAGTCCCACCTTTTCAACAACTTTTATACTTTTAAATCGTGGGCTGAGAAAACATATACTTTGTTACATCTTGTACTACTTACTTTTATGTTTTGAACACAAGTGTGAAAACAAACATTCCACGTGCGAGTTAGAACAAAAATGCCTCAATTCGATTATCATTAGTTACACTTGCAGGGTGTAAGTGAGAACTTATATTGTGTGGCCATACGGGTTTAACAAACCCTCATTCGGACGGTTCGCTACCGTTATGCGGATGAAATATATTTTTGTGTTTTAGTGCGGGTTCTAGCACTGTGTGATGGGGTAACATTGGTTAAGTTTTGATAATTGAGTGCTCGCGTATAACAATACTTTTGGAATGCAAATGATTTGGATAATCTACGTTATGGACATACAAAATCTTGTGGTTCAAAAACAACGTTTAATACTTACTAAACCTATGATTTCACCAACGTTTTTCGTTGACAGATTCTTCTATGTTTTCTCAGGTTTTGAATGCTTAGTGATACATGCTTCCGCACTCTTTTGATACTTGCTTGGATGTCGAGTATACATGCATTTTGGAGCATCTTTTGAACTTATTTAAACTGTGTCGCATAGTTTTCATTTGTACTTATAACATTGTAATTTAACTTGTGGTCAATTATCCTTGTAAACTTTGAAACAATCTTTACACTTGAATGGATGCGACATATTTTGGGTCAAACGTCTGTTTTAAAGACTTATGACCAGGTAATGGGACCTACGTAGTCGACGCCGTCACTTGACGATTTGTCGGGGTCGCTACAAGTGGTATCAGAGCCTTGGTTGTAGGGATTTAGAGTTCATTTGTGTCCACCCCGAGTCATAGGGTACATAGGTGAATCTAGACTACAACCGGCATATAGACTGAAGTAGGAATTACTTGACTATTTGTGCATTTATACTCGAACTCTTCTATCATATCTAACTCGTATTCGATCTTGATCTTACGTTGATAAATTTTGTTGACGCGCCACCTTGACTTTATGAAGTAATGTTAAATGCACATGAGAATCAGGGTAATATAATTTCCGGGATTATATTACGGTGATTCATATGGACATTCCGACATTATGACATAAAGAATTTAAGGCGAGTCAAGGAAAATTTTCTCTACATCATCATTCCCTATCATGATTAGTATCATTGAGAATACTAATCAACGATATTCTTGTGTCTTGAAGGAACAATGCCTCCCCGTCGCGGACCACGTAATGAAACTTCCGAACAAGCTTTTCAACGCATGATAGCCACCGCCATAGGTGCGGCTATGGCTAGTATCTCCTCCGACATCAATAACAACCACAACCACAACAACCATGGAGCCGGTAATTCAAACGAGGGTTGCTCCTACAAAACTTTCATGGGGTGCAAACCTCACACCTTCGATGGGACCGGAGGACCGGTTGTGCTCACCCGATGGTTTGAGCAAACAGAAGCCGTTTTTAGCATAAGCGGTTGTCGGGACCAAGACAAAGTCAAATATTCCACCCACACTTTTGCCGGTATCGCCCTCACATGGTGGAATACGTATGTGCTGTCGGTGGGTATCGATGAAGCCCACACACTCTCATGGGCCGACTTAAAGAAAAAGATGATCACCGAATACTTCCCGCGCGAAGAGACCCGTAAGCTCGAACACGAACTAAGAACTTTAAAAGCGGTCGGGAATGACCTAAAGGCATATAATCAACGATTTTCTGAGCTATCCTTGATGTGCCCAAACCTCGTGACCCCCGAACCTCTAAGGGTTGAACTTTACATGGATGGTCTTCCCAAGAGCATCAAACAAGGAGTAATGTCATCCAAACCCAGTAATCACCAAGAGGCCCTGAATATGGCCCGTCAATTGATCGAAACGGTAGACGAGATTGAAGTGCCGGCACCTAAAGCCGAGGGTGAGTCGGGTGACAACAAAAGAAAATGGGAAGCCCCCCAATCGAGTAACTACAACAACAACTTTTCCAAGGAACCTCTCACCCCCGTCGGCAAGAAAAGTTATGCCGGGACACGACCTTTTTGCAACAAATGCCACAAGCATCATTTTGGTGAATGTGGCAAGCTAATTTGCCATCGGTGCCAAGGTAGTGGTCATATTGCCAAGTATTGTGGAAGTACCGCCCCCGTCACTCAAAAGGGGCCCGACGCACCAAAGCCGAGTATTTGCTACAAATGTGGCCAATCGGGTCATTTTAGGAATGAATGCCCAAAGAATAAAGCAAAAACCAACGCGCGCCGTTGAACTTACAACATCGACACCTAGGATGCCCGAGACGATGATGGACTAGTCACGGGTACGTTTCTTCACAACAAACCGTATATTTCATACTTATTCGATTCGAGTACCGTTAGACGTTTTATAACCAAGGATTTGACTCGTGCTCTTTATATTCCACCTCTTTCCCCCAGATACTACTTAGACGATTTAAGTGACCGACGGAAAATATTGTGTGCCTATAAATTTTATTGGAGGATATACGTTAAGACTTTTGACTTGACACCTATAGAACTAGGGAGCTCGGAACCTATTCGTTAAAAAAAAAAAAAAAAAAAAAAAAAAAATGTTTCCCCATCATCTTGTATAGATTATTGTGAACTGAGTAATTTTCGGTCGGAAACCGATACCCTCTCCCTCGCATCCATGACCTCGTAATTTCTTGCATGAATCCCGTGTGTATTCCAAAACGACCTCCGTTCCGGTTATCATCAATTGGGGGTTAAGGGAGACGATGTCTCCTAAGCCATCTTCCGAACTCACAACGTTAGTTGTGAATCTCTCTTAGTACCGTCGATTTATTTAGGACTCCGTCCGTATTCATGAACCTCCTAAACCACGTATGCAAACTTATCTAGACAAATCTGTTATCGTATTTATAGATGACATCTTAACTTATTCAACTAAGTCCAATTTTCTAGACTATGATGTTAATGGTCAAGGCATTACAATCAATCTCGAAATCAAGCCACAGGTAATCAGGGAACTCTCCCAACTCAGACTTGTATTCGTAAAAATCTTAGATCTCACCGCTTATTACCGAAAATTCATTTCTGACTTTTCTCGTGTGTTATCGCCAAGAAAAAGCCGTGCGCCTGCGGGCAAAGCGGACAATATTGTGGTCATGTTAAGCTGGGGTGTTACAGAATGGTATCACACGGTGTCACACGACTTTTAAACTCGTTAACTCACTAAGGAAAACTCTAAACCTCTCCGTGTTCGAACCTTGAGCGTGATTCTTCACACCAACATTTCTAGTTAAAATCGTATAGCAACAGATGGAACTCGAACATGGAAATATTTCTATTTGAACGCCGAAAGGCATACTCTCTCGACTCAAAAATCAACATAACTAAAATTCGTTATTTTACACGAAGAATTCGAATACTAAATTGTGGATCCGATCAATTTTCTCGTCATCACGTACCACACTACATACCTCTGTTATTTCACCGTCACCGTCTGATATTACTGGAATTTAAGATAGCACACAATCCAACGATACTTCACTCTTCTTTGACTTAACGCCCTTGTGTTTCTGATAATCGGTCAACTATTATTCAACCCCGAGCTATACAACTACGTGTACTGCCTCGTTTCACTTTCAGACTTCAACTTTTGACAACTAGAGGCACGTTATAGCAACCTCGAGATGTAAGATCATCCTATTCTAAGTCCTCATTTCACTCCTATCTTTATCGCTCGCACTTCCGTTTAAGGAAACTCCTTGTAACATTTCTCCATGGATAGAGAAACTCCTCATAGTACATTAGTGTTCGCCACGAGGGTGAATAGTCCTAACGAACATTTTTTTTCTTTTCGAACCCTAACTGACTTGTTCAAACATATCTTAAGAGATTCTATTCCAACACGGTGTATCCTTGTCAATTATCCCGTATCGAAATACTCGTTTCACTTCTAGTTTTACAAGAAGCCTTGGAGACCCGCTTAGACATGAGTACCGCATACCACCCACAAACCGATGAACCGAGCAAACGAACGATTTACGTCTTGGAAAGACATGTCACAAACTCGTATTGTCACCTTTAGTAGATCACTCTTACAACAGTAGTTACCACTCGTGTGTTCACACGCACTTTCCGAAACCCTATATGACCGCTAATGTCATACCCCTGTTCATTTAACCAAAGCATCAACCACCGAAATCTGAACTCCATCAAGAAACAACAATTGAAATCATTCAAATCCGAGGAGGGCTCGAGACGATCCGTAGTCGCCAAAAGAGTTATACCAAACTTAGATGAAAACCTCACAAATCCCAGTGTGTAACCGCGTAATATTGAGAAACCGCACCTTGGAAAGGTGTAATCCATTTTGGGAAATCAAGAAAGGCTATAGCCGCAATATTGAACCTTTTGAAACCTTGGGGCGTATTGGAGCCGCTTCCTACCATTTAGAACTGCCGACTCAATTAAGTTTCCGTTTACCTTACATTTCGTGTAACAAACTTAGGAACGTGTCCTGCGGAACAGGAACTTGCAATCCTTCTAGATGCACCAACTATTGATGACAAACTACTCTTCATAGGAAAACCGGCTGAACTTGTGGATCGTAAAACCAAACCTTACTACTACGTAACACCCCGACTATTCAGATTCGTGGAAATGCCTAAGGATGTATCTTCACTGCTCCGTAGGTTGAACAACTCTAGGTCTCGAGTAAGAGACATCGACTACTACTTCCAACTAAATTTCGGGACGAAATTTCTTTTGAGGTGTGGATAATGTAACATCCCGTGATTTTCCGTTAAATTTATTTTAACACCGTCTTTTTTTTTTTTTTTTATAATATCTTTCGTTATACAAATTTGTATCTTTCGTTAACTAACGTTCATAATATTCTCGTTATCTAATTATAAAGTCATCCGTTACTCGAACGTTTTTAAAATATTCGTTGGGTTAATTCTCGCACCCGCTTTGAAACTCGAGGGACCGAGATTGCCAAATGGGCAAACTAGTTGACTAGGTCAACTAGTCAACCCACTTACCACATCCATTCATTTCATCTCCACCTCCCACCTTCATCCTCCTCTTTCTCTCTACTTCCCATTTTTGAACTCAAAACCCTCAAACATAAGATCATCATCTAAATCCGATTGGAGAAGCAAACATCAAAACAAATTACATTTTCGTGATCCTCTCTTCATCCTCTTCAATTTGATACCAACTTCATCTCATTTGGGTAACTTTCTAAAATCACTAATTTTATGTGTTCTTGAGATTTTTGAGTTATAAAGTTGTTAATTAGTGTCTATGGCTCATTGTGATGTTGTGTATGTAATTTGTATGCTCGATTTGTTGTTTTTGGTGTAACTAGCTTGAAAATGAAAAATGCATGCTTAATCTTTGATTTTGGATGATCATATGTTGTTTAATTGTTAAAGTTCATGTATTAAATGTGTTACTAGCATCATTAGCTTCAATTTGATGTGTAGGTTGATTAAGAAAACTTCAAAAACATGATTATTGATGTTGAGATGTTTGACTAGGGTTTGATAGTTCTTGACATGAATTTTTGGATGCTTGAATGTCATGGAATATTAATTGTTAGTGTTTAGTAGTAATGTATGCTTCATTACCTTCAAAACGGCATATCATATGTGTGAATTGGTTTCCCGAAACTCAAAATGCAATTGATGAACTTGAAACTTTGAAAATGGACTTTTATTGCTCACTTGATGAGATTTCGGCTATTGTAAATGATGTTATTGATTGACCATAAGTGCTTAGTTGTATTCCTCGTCAAAATACCTTTCCAACGATATATGATAGGCATTATAAGTGTTTGCGGGTCAATTGTTGTGTTAGAATTGATTTTGGCTCGTGCACACTTGTGGAAAAACAGAAACAGACCTGCACAGATGGTGGCGCGGCGCGCCCCATCCCCGCGCGGCGCGCAGATGTACCTGGTCAGATTCTGACCTCCTCGTCCCATTTCACGTGAAATGTTTGATGACCTACGGACCTCCGATTCACATGAAACTTGTTTTAATACACTTGTATATGAATAATTAGCATAGAAAAATAGTCCGGGACCCGACCCGAACATGTTGACTTTTTCGTTGACTTTGACCCGACCAAGTTTGACTTTTTGTCAAACTTAACCAATTAATTATGCAATCTTCCTAACATGCTTTTATACTTGTATCTTGCATGAAACTTGACAATTTGCTTCACATGCTATATTAATCGAGTCGTATTGAGCCATAGGACTAATTGAACATCTTTGACCCTTCGTGACTATCGTTATTGATACAACCTAATTGTTTAGGTCGAGACTAGCATTGTTCTTTGCACGTTTACTTGTTAAAGTACTATTTCACTCTTGCAATCAAAGGTGAGATCATAGTCCCACCTTTTCAACAACTTTTATACTTTTAAATCGTGGGCTGAGAAAACATATACTTTGTTACATCTTGTACTACTTACTTTTATGTTTTGAACACAAGTGTGAAAACAAACATTCCACGTGCGAGTTAGAACAAAAATGCCTCAATTCGATTATCATTAGTTACACTTGCAGGGTGTAAGCGAGAACTTATATTGTGTGGCCATACGGGTTTAACAAACCCTCATTCGGACGGTTCGCTACCGTTATGCGGATGAAATATATTTTTGTGTTTTAGTGCGGGTTCTAGCACTGTGTGATGGGGTAACGTTGGTTAAGTTTTGATAATTGAGTGCTCGCGTATAACAACACTTTTGGAATGCAAATGATTTGGATAATCTACGTTATGGACATACAAAATCTTGTGGTTCAAAAACAACGTTTAATACTTACTAAACCTATGATTTCACCAACGTTTTTCGTTGACAGATTCTTCTATGTTTTCTCAGGTTTTGAATGCTTAGTGATACATGCTTCCGCACTCTTTTGATACTTGCTTGGATGTCGAGTATACATGCATTTTGGAGCATCTTTTGAACTTATTTAAACTGTGTCGCATAGTTTTCATTTGTACTTATAACGTTGTAATTTAACTTGTGGTCAATTATCCTTGTAAACTTTGAAACAATCTTTACACTTGAATGGATGCGACATATTTTGGGTCAAACGTCTGTTTTAAAGACTTATGACCAGGTAATGGGACCTACATAGTCGATGCCGTCACTTGACGATTTGTCGGGGTCGCTACAATTTATCAGGTGGTAATAATGGTAATAATGCTGGTAATGGTAATGGTAATGGCAATGGAAAGCCGAATAATGGTGGTAATCTGAGAGTTTGTTACGAGTGTGGGAAGCCGGGGCATTTCCGTGATGCCTGTCCCAACAAGAAGACTGCAGAGACTGCGCGTGGTAGAGCGTTCAACATTAACACCAGGGATGCTGAGGAAGATCCTAAACTTGTTACTGGTACGTTCTCGGTCAACGATTTATCAGTTTATGTACTATTTGATTCAGGGGCTGATTTGAGTTTTGTGTCGAGTAAATTAAGTCCAAAAATCAAAACACTGTTAACTCCTTTAGACAATACTTATGTTGTTGAAATAGCTAATGGTAAGGTACTCACTGCTAAGACTGTGCATCGTAAGTGTAACATTAGTTTGGTTGGTAGGAATTTCGAGATAGGTTTGGTACCGATTGAACTTGGTAGTTTTGATGTTTTCATTGGGATGGATTGGTTATCTGCGAATCGTGCTAAGATTGTGTGTTATGATAAAGCTATTCGTATTACTAATGTAGTTGGAGAGCCGCTGATGGTTCTTGGAGATAAGAAATGCCGACAGTTAAATCTTATTAGCTGTTTGAAAGTTCTTAAACATCTTCGCAAGGGCTGTCATGCTATTCTAGCCCATGTTGTTGATTCCGAAAAAGAAACGAAGAGTGTTGGAGATGTTCATATTGTTAGAGATTTTCCCGAGGTATTTCCCGAAGATTTACCTGGCCTTCCGCCGCAACGCGCGGTAGAATTTCAAATTGATCTTGTTCCCGGTGCTGCTCCCGTAGCACATGATCCTTATCGTCTTGCGCCTTCTGAACTTCAAGAATTGTCAAGTCAACTCCGTGAGTTGTTAGACAAGGGTTTTGTTCATCATAGTTCGTCCCCTTGGGGAGCTCCTGTTCTGTTTGTTAAGAAGAAGGATGGTTCTTTTCGTTTGTGCAATGATTATCGTGAGTTGAACAAGCTTACTATTAAAAACCGTTATCCTCTTCCAAGAATTGATGATCTGTTCGATCAGCTTCAGGGTTCATCTATTTATTCAAAAATCGATCTTCGTTCCGGCTATCATCAGTTGCGTGTTAAAGAATCTGACGTTTCGAAAACTGCTTTTCGCACCCGTTACGGTCACTTTGAGTTTCTTGTTATGCCGTTCGGATTGACGAATGCACCTGCTGTGTTCATGGACCTCATGAACCGTGTGTGTAGACCCTATCTGGACAAGTTCGTTATTGTGTTCATCGACGACGTCCTTATCTATTCAAAGAGTGATGAAGAGCACGAGGAACATTTGACGTTAGTGCTTGATCTATTGAAAAAGAAGAGTTGTACGTTAAGTTCTCTAAGTGTGCATTCTGGTTACGAGAAGTTCAATTCCTTGGACATATTGTTAGTAAGCAAGGGATTCAAGTTGATCCTACTAAGATTGAGGCGATTGAAAGGTGGGAAACTCCGAAAACTCCTACTCAGATTCGTCAGTTCCTAGGATTAGCAGGTTACTATCGAAGGTTCATTCAAGATTTCTCTCGTATCGCAAAACCTTTGACTGCTTTAACGCATAAGGGGAAGAAGTATGAGTGGAAGGATGAACAAGAGACTGCTTTTCAGATTTTAATGAAGAAGTTGACTACCGCTCCAATATTGTCACTACCTGAGGGTAATGATGATTTTGTTGTTTATTGTGATGCTTTGCGTCAGGGCTTTGGCTGTGTTTTGATGCAGCGAAAGAAAGTCATTGCGTATGCGTCACGCCAGTTGAAGATTCACGAGCAGAACTATACTACTCATGATTTAGAGTTGGGGGCTGTTGTTTTTGCACTTAAGATTTGGAGACATTATTTGTATGGGGTCAAGAGTACTGTGTACACAGATCACAAAAGTCTTCAACATATCCTCGATCAGAAACAGTTGAACATGAGACAACGAAGATGGATTGAGACGTTGAATGATTACGATTGTGAACTTTTGTATCATCCGGGTAAGGCCAATGTTGTGGTGGATGCGTTGAGTCGTAAAGAAAGGGCTGAACCTCGCAGGTTTAGGGCCTTGAATATGACAATTAGAACAAACCTCGCAAGACAGATTCTTGAGGCACAACAAGAAGCCTTAAAGGAAGAGAATTTTGTGAAAGAGAACGTAAGAGGTATGGCTAAAAAATTTGAGATTCGAGCAGATGGTACTAGGTACTTTGCAGGACGTCTTTGGGTTCCGAAGTTTGGTGAACTGCGACAACTTGTTTTGGATGAGGCTCATAAGTCTAGGTACTCTATTCATCCTGGTTCAGGAAAGATGTATCATGATCTTAAGGAGCTGTATTGGTGGCCAAATTTGAAAGGTGATGTGGCTACGTATGTGGCTAAGTGTTTGACCTGTGCTAAGGTTAAAGCTGAACATCAAAAACCTTCTGGACTTTTGGTGCAGCCTGAGATTCCCGAGTGAAAGTGGGAAGGGATTACAATGGATTTTATTACTAAGTTACCGAGAGTTGCGGGTGGCTACGATACTATTTGGGTGATTGTAGATCGACTCACTAAGTCGGCTCACTCTTTGCCGATTAGGGAAACAGATTCAATGGAGAAGCTTACTCGTTTGTACTTGAAGGAGATTGTTTCTAGGCACGGTGTTCCTGTATCCATTATTTTGAACCGAGACAGTCGATTTGTATCGAGGTTTTGGTTATCTTTACAGGAAGCCTTGGAAACTAGGTTAGATATGAGCACCGCTTATCATCCTCAAACAGATGGTCAGAGTGAAAGGACCATTCAGACGTTGGAAGATATGTTACGAGCGTGTGTTATTGATTTTGGTAATGGGTGGGATAAATATTTGCCGCTAGCTGAGTTTTCTTATAACAACAGTTATCACGCAAGTATTCAAGCCTCATCATTTGAAGCTCTGTACGGTAGGAAGTGTAGGTCTCCTCTCTGTTGGAATGAAGTTGGGGATGCTCAACTCACAGGTCCAGAAATTATTCACGAGACTACCGAGAAGATCGTATAGATTAAGGAAAGGTTGAGAACCGCTAGAAGCCGGCAAAAGAGTTATGCCGACAGGGGAAGGAAAGATGTAGAATTTCAAGTTGGTGATCGTATTATGTTAAAGGTTTCACCTTGGAAGGGTGTGATCCATTTTGGTAAAAGGGGAAAGCTAAGTCCTCGTTTTGTTGGACCGTTTGAGATTGTTGAGTGAGTTGGACCGGTGGCTTATCGTTTGAAGTTGCCACAAGAACTCAGTGCTGTTCACGATGTTTTTCATGTATCGAATTTAAAGAAGTGTTTGGCCGAGGCCGATAAGACTATTCCTATGGAAGAACTTCATGTTGATAACCAACTACATTTTATTGAGGAACCTATTGAAATTATGGATCGAGAAGTTAAGACTCTTAAGCAGAGCCGAATTCCTATTGTCCGGGTTAGATGGAACGCCAGATGCGGTCCCGAGTTCAATTGGGAGCATGAAGATCAGATGAAGCAGAAGTACCCGCATTTGTTCTCAGATGCTGAGTCAACCCCTGCACCTGCTTAAATTTCGGGACGAAATTTCCGTAACGGGAAGGTACTGTCACGACCCTACTTTTTCCGTTATCTTTTACTGTTAATTATTTAATGACCGTTAACTGTTAATTGTGCTAAATCATTTCTATGACCTATATTATTATTTTAGTAATAATATATTAATTGTTATGTGTTAGATGAATATATGTATTCATATTTTAAATCGTACGTTTATACGAATCGCGGATTTCTATCAGGCGAATCTTTTCGGTTTTCAAACCAACGGTCGCGTTTTCGGGATTTTTAAATCCTAATTATTTTAAATATGATATTTTAAGATCATATTATTATATAGCGTATTTATATTTATTTTTCGTCACGCGTTTGTTATCTCTCCGAAATTTTAATCGCGTAAGCATGTTTTCGCGTTTCGGGATTCGTTCGGGCTTTCGGGCCACAAGTAGATTACATTTAAACAAAATTGGTCTAGTGGAGCCCACCCCACATACCCCATTCGGCTGACCAAGAGGGGGGAGGGAGTATTACTCCCTTGAATTTTTTTATTTTGTTATAATTTTTCACTTCATCAAATCCCTTAAACCTAATTACTATTTTTGCTCTCCTTCTTCTTTTTCCCTTCCCCTAGCCATCGTAATTCATCACCATATCATCATCTTCATCAATTTTTCAAGCTTGGATCAAGAGATCATCTATACCAACGCATTCCTCGTTCCGTTCTCTACGCGATTACACTTCTTGTTTCTTGATTAGGGTATAAACCCTAACCCTAGAACTTTTAATTTTTCTTTATTTTTCTGTATTTTATGTTTATATTATTAGTATGATGATTATTAGTTGTTGTAATGTTGATTGTATGCGTAGAATTGCTCGATTGCATATTTTTCGGTTTGATAAAATTGGGACAGCAGCTTTTTCGTGTGTTTCTGATATTGTAACTGATGTTGATCATAAAATAAAGTATATAAATGAGTTCCTCTCATCAAGAAATTAATTTTAGACTCCGGATTCATGTCGTTTCGATTCCCGGAGCCCTAGATATGATCAAAGTGGTATTTTGTTAAGATTGAAATGTGATTTTGGTATGAACCTGGTTTGGTCCGACTTTGTGACCATATTTGGTGACTTTAGGGTGTGTTAGTGTGTTAGGACTGATGGTGGGACGAACTTTCATGTTCGGGTCATCTCAATCCGAGCCACGAATCACCCGTTACGTCTAAAACACGTTTTTGATTGAATTGAAGTTCCAAGTAGTGTATTGGCTATATATCATGACTTGTGGGCTGTTCATGGTGTGTTCTTGAGTGTACCAAAGTGTCGGGTGGTTTGATTAGGCAGAAATATATGTAAGGCTCGCCGAAAACCGACACCCGGGGCTCAGGATACGACTCGATGAACTTTTGATTTAAAATTTTTGACTAATTATTAAACTTATGATATAAATAATGGATTTCATTATCATTTAATTACTTATCAAAAAAAGTAATTATTATTATTTACAACTTATGATATGTATTTATTATATCATTTAATTAATACTTATGATTTAATTAACATTTTAATTAAACATACGATTAATAATACTTTTATTATTAATGGAAAATACTTATGATAAGTATTAAACTTATATTATGAGATTACTATAATACAACTTATAATAAGGATTAATTAATTATTTAATTATTATAAGGCTTAGTTATTATTTAATTATAATTTAATTATTAAATACTTATGATTTAATAATTATAATTAGAAACTTATGATATGATTAATAATTCATTATTAATTAATAATACTTATGATATGATTTAAAATTTATTATTAATTAATAATATTTATATTATGACTAATATTTAATTAATTAATTAAATACTTAGATTATATTAATTATATCATTTAAACTTATATTAACTTTAATAATTCATTTTAATTTAATTAAACTTATGTTATGACATAATTAGACATATTTAACTTTAATAAACGTTATAACTTATATTATTATTATAACTTACACTTTTGAAATTAACGTTGACCATATTTTACCAAGGTTGACTTTTGAGTTGACTTTCGGTTGACTTTGACTTTTAGTTGACTTTTGTTGACTTTATAATTAAGGAAACTTTCCTAACTTATAAACTTTCCAAAAATAGAAACTTTCCAAAAATAGAAACTTTCCAAAAATGGAAACATGCTAAAAATAGAAACTTTCTAAAAATAGGAAGTGTGTGTCCGTAAGCTGTTCCAATCAAACCGATGCATATTGAGTATTGTTCTATGTCTACTTGCATCATGTACAATAGCTATCATACTAAGACTTAACCTAAGTTAGTTATTTATATCGACCTGCTTTATTTATAGGTCGGCGTTGTGATCATTCCTGATCACTGTACTACATTTGCTGTTCGCTTAATTGTGTTGGTTACTTCGTTACTGTTAAGGTGAGTTATAGTCCCGTTTTTACATACTTTTCAAAGTATATTTTTGGGATGTGATTACATGCATTTTATTTCACGTTCAGACACACGTGACAATTAAATTTAAATTATTCATTGTGAGTTGGACAAAAATATTCTCTAGTCTAGTCACTGTAATCATTGGTTTCTACCGGTGAACGCGAATCCTATGGATAGATCTATCGGGTTTGACAACCCCATTTCGAGCTAGTCGCGCTAGCAATTTATAATCGGAATGTTTAGTACTTCGTATTTTGTTGTAGATATACTGTCCAATGTATATTTTTATTGTGTTTGGAAAGGGTAAATAAAGGGTTAAGTGGTTACCAGGTGGCTCATTGATAATGGAATAATGTTTAATGTTTTCTAACATTTTTAAATCTTGTGGTCTAAAGTTTATTCAATTATTTAAACCTATAATTCACTCAACCTTTGTGTTGACAGTTTACTCGCATGTTTTCACAGGTACTTGAGTTTATGTGATGCTTCCGCTGTGTTTAGAAGAGTCTGCATGCATTTGGGCAGATTTTATGAAACATTTATGAAACTTGATCTTGCATTCTATTTTTGGATAACTTAAACTGGTGGGTTTTGTTGACAATGTTTTATGTCAACTTTGGTTTATTTAATATGTTGGGTTATTTAAACTACATATTTTGGTATGCTTTCCTTTTTGGGAAACTTTTGAAATAAAAAAATGCAATGTCATTTGTTAAATTCATTTAAGTTCGATCAAGTTGTGGGACCAAGTGACGGAGCCGTTAAGTGTATTGATGGGGCCATCACACCGGAGCTGCACCGATAGCTCGTGCACCATATAGACTCACACACAACGAAATGAAAGAGTTACAAAGCCAATTACAAGAACTTTTGGAGCATGGTTTTATTCGACCAAGCACATCACCGTGGGGAGCTCCTGTTTTGTTTGTCAAAAAGAAGGATGGTACATTCAGGTTGTGTATCGACTACAGAGAGTTGAACAAACTTACCATCAAGAACCGTTATCCACTACCAAGAATCGATGATTTATTTGATCAACTACAAGGCTCTTCAGTTTATTCGAAGATCGATTTACGATCCAGATTTCATCAAATGCGGGTGAAGGAGGATGATATTCCGAAGAATGCTTTTAGAACACGTTACGGTCATTATGAGTTTATGGTTATGCCATTTGGATTAACTAACGCACCAGCTATGTTCATGGACCTCATGAACCGAGTGTGTGGACCATATCTTGACAAGTTTGTCATTGTCTTCATCGATGACATACTTATTTACTCAAAGAATGATCAAGAGCACGAAGAACATTTGAGAAAAGTGCTAGAATTGTTAAGAAAAGAAAAACTGTACGCCAAGTTTTCAAAGTGTGCATTTTAATTGAAAGAAATTCAATTTCTCGGTCACATAGTGAGCAAAGAAGGTATTCAGGTTGATCCGGCAATGATTGAAACCGTTGAGAAGTAGGAAACACCGAAAACCCCGATGTAAATACGCCAATTTTTGGGATTGGCTAGTTACTACAGAAGATTCATCCAAGATTTTTCCAAAATAGCAAAACCCTTGACTGCATTAACGCATAAAGGGAAGAAATTTGAATGGAAGGATGAGCAAGAAAGTGCATTTCAATTGTTAAAGAAAAAGTTAACTACGACACCTATATTGTCATTGCCTGAAGGGAATGATGATTTTGTGATTTATTGTGATGCCTCAAAGCAAGGACTCGGTTGTGTTTTAATGCAACGAAAGAAGGTAATTGCTTATGCATCCAGACAATTGAAGATTCATGAACAGAATTATACGACTCATGATTTGGAATTGGGCGCTGTTGTTTTTGCATTAAAAATATGGAGGCACTATCTATATGGGATCAAATGTACCATATATACCGACCACAAAAGTCTCTAACATGTATTTGATCAAAAACAACTGAACATGAGGCAACGTAGGTGGATTGAGCTGTTAAATGATAATGATTTTGAGATTCGTTACCACCCGGGGAAGGCAAATGTAGTAGCCGACGCCTTAAGTGGAGGGGATAGAGAACCTACTCGAGTAAAAGCTATGAATATAATTATTCATACTAATCTTACTACTCGAATAAAAGAGGCGCAACAAGGAGTTTTGAAAGAAGGGAATTTGAAGAAGGAAATACCCAAAGGATCAGAGAAACATCTTAATATTCGGGAAGACGGAACTCGGTATAGGGCTGAAAGAATTTGGGTACCAAAGTTTAGAGATGTAAGAGAAATGGTACATAGGGAAGCACATAAAACCAGATACTCAATACATCCCGGAGCGGGAAAGATGTATAAAAATCTCAAGAAAATTTTTGGTGGCCGGGTATGAAAGCCGATATTGCTAAATACGTAGGAGAATGTTTGACATGTTCTAAGGTAAAAGCTGATCCTTAGAAACCATCAGGTCTACTTCAACAACCTAAAATCCCAGAATGGAAATGGGAAAACATTACCATGGATTTCATTACAAAATTGCCAAAGACTGCAAGTGGTTATGATACTATTAGGGTAATAGTCGATCGTCTCACCAAATCAGCACACTTTCTACCAAAGAGAGAAGATGATAAAATAGAAAAGTTGGCACGACTATACTTGAAAGAAGTCGTCTCCAGACACGGAATACCAATCTCTATTATCTCTGATAGGAATGGTAGATTTGTTTCAAGATTTTGGCAGACTTTACAACAAGCATTAGGAACTCTTCTAGACATGAGTACTGCCTATCATCCACAAACTGAAGGGCAGAGTGAAAGGACGATACATACCCTTGAAGATATGCTACGAGCATGTGTTATTGATTTTGGAAACAGTTGGGATCGACATCTACTGTTAGCAGAATTTTCCTACAACAACAGTTACCAGTCGAGTATTGAGATGGCACCGTTTGAAGCACTTTATGGTAGAAAGTGCAGGTCTTCGATTTGTTGGAGTGAGGTGGGGGATAGACAAATTACGGGTTCGAAGATTATCCAAGAAACTACCGAGAAAATTATTCAAATTCAACAACGGTTGAAAACTGCCCAGAGTCGACAAAAGAGCTACGCTGGCAGTAAAAGAAAAGATATAGAATTTGAAATTGGCGACATGTTCATGCTTAATGTATCACCTTGGAAAGGTGTTGTTCATTTTGAAAAACGGAGAAAACTAAACCCAAGATACATTGGGCTATTCAAGATTATTGATCGTGTTGGACCGGTAGCTTATCAACTTGAATTACCCAACAATTAGCCGGCGTACATAATACCTTTCACGTCTCGAATCTGAAGAGATGCTTAGCTAAAGAAGATCTCACGATTACATTAGACGAAATTAAGATCAACAAAAAACTACAATTCGTTGAAGAACCTGTCGAAATAATGGATCGTGAGGTTAAAGGACTTAAGCAAAACAAAGTACTGATCGTTAAAGTTCAATGGAATGCTTGTAGAGGACCTGAGTTTACTTGGGAGCATGAAGATTATATGAAACAGAAATACCCGCACTTATTTCCAGATGATGCGTCAACACCTCCATCTACTTTAAATTTCGGGACGAAATTTATTTAACGGGTAGGTACTGTAGTGACCCAAACTTTTCCATGATTATATATTATATGAGATTCATATTTACATGAATAAATGTTTCCAATATGTTAAGCAATCAAACTTGTTAAGACTTGATTATTGAAACGGATTTTGTGTTAACGTTTGACCACCCAGTTTGTCTGATGATTCACGAACGTTATAACTTGTATATGACATGATATTATATATATGAACATATATATATATATATATATATATATATATATATATATATATATATATATATATATATATATATATATATATATATATATATATATATATATATATATGTTTAACATGATGAAATGATAATTAAGTATCTCATTATGTATATTAACAATGAACTTTATACATAAAACAAGACTACTAACTTAAGAAATTCAAAACGATATCTATACGTAACGATTATCGTTGTAATAACGTCTTAATATTTATATATCATATTAAGACATATTAGTACATCATGTTATCATGATAATGTAATAATATAACATCTCATTAAATATGATAACAATGGGATTAATTATATTTAACGAAATCATTAACTTAAAGGTTCTGAAACAACATGTACATGTAACGACTAACAATGACTTAACGACTCAGTTAAAATGCATATACATGTAGTGTATTAAGATGTATTGATACACTTTTGAAAGACTTCATGACACATATCAAAGTACTTCTACTTAACAAAAATGCTTACAATTGCATTCTCATTCATTTTCATCAACAATTCTACTCGTATGCACCCATATTCGTACTCGTACAATACACAGCTTCTAGATGTATATACTATTGGTATATACACTTAAATTATCAGCTCTTAGTAGCCTTAATGAGTCACCTAAATAAGTGGGAACCATCATTTGGAAACTAGCATGAAATATCTAACAAAAATACAAACTAATGGAGCCTATATCTTGACTCCTAAATCATGTTTTTGATCACCAACCATAACACCTTCATTTTTCATTTGTCATGCGTCAAACTACTCTCTCTCTCTCAAGTTCTCTATTAATGTTCTAAGTGTTCTTCATCATCCTCATCAAAATCTACATCAATCTAGTTCAAAAATCCTAACTTAGATCAACTTACAAAACAACTACTCAAGAACACAACAAGAACACTTTCAAGTTTGCAAGTCTACTTCCAAGCTTTCTAATCCATTCCAATCAATCATCTAAGATCAAGAAACATTGATTATTTACATTAGGTTATCTTTCTAATTCAAGGTAATATTCAAATTCAAGCTTTGATTCAATTTCTATAACTATAACTATCTTAATTCGAGTAGTAATCTTACTTGAACTTGTTTTCGTGTCATGTTCATAACATCATTCGATTCATATATATATATATATATAAAACTATCTTATTCGAAGATTATAACTTGTAATCACAAGAACATAGTTTAGTTAATTCTAAACTTGTTCGCAAACAAAGTTAATCCTTC
This sequence comes from Rutidosis leptorrhynchoides, assembly GCF_046630445.1. Classification (NCBI taxonomy): domain Eukaryota; kingdom Viridiplantae; phylum Streptophyta; class Magnoliopsida; order Asterales; family Asteraceae; genus Rutidosis; species Rutidosis leptorrhynchoides. Next base: position 175,264,857 of record NC_092334.1, on the reverse strand, counting down.
TAACTTAACTTTTAAAATCAACTAAACACGTGTTCTATATCTATATGATATGCTAACTTAATGATTTACAACCTGGAAACACGAAGAACACCGTAAAACCGGACATACGCCGTTATAGTAAAACCGGGGGCTGTTTGGGGTTGGAAAAATAAAAACTATATTAATCTTTGAATTTGAAGTTTGTTTTCTGGAAAAATGATATTTCATATGATCATGATACTATATCCAAAAATCATGGTTAAACCCAAAGTGGAAGTATGTTTTTCAAAATGGTCATCAAGATGTCGTTCTTTGGACGAAAATGACTACCTCTTTCAAAAATGACTTGTAACTTGTATTTCTGACTATAAAATTATATGTTTTATTTTTAGTTTCATAAATTTCAGTTCATTATGAAACCATAGCAACTTGATTCACTCAAAACGGATTTATAACGAAGAAATTATGGGTAAAACAAAATTAGATATTTTTGCTTGTTTTAGCTACGTGAAAATTTGTAACAAATCTATACTAACCATAAGTTAACTAACTTATATTGTATCATACATGTAATCTTGATACACGTATACAATGTTTTGACATATCATATCGACGTCATCTATATATATTATTTGGAACAACCATAGACACTCTATATGCGGTAATGCTCGAGTTAGCTATACAGGGTTGAGGTTGATTCTAAAATAATATATATACTTTGAGTTGTGATCGAGTATGAGACTTGTATACACTGGGTCGTGGATTGATTCGAGAATATATATATATTGATTTATTTATATACTACTAACTGTGGACAACTAATTGTGGACTACTAACGCTGGACTATTAACTTAACAAATTTAAATCGTTAAAACATAATAAAAAATGTTGTTAATATAATTCGATCATACTTTAATATATATGTATATATTTGTTATAGGTTCGTGAATCGACCCGTGGCCAAGTCTTATTCTCGGCGAATTAAAAATCTGTGAAAGTGAGTTACAGTCTCACTTTTAAAATCTAATATTTTTGGGATGAGAATACATGCAGTTTTATATATGTTTTACAAAAAAGACACAAGTACGCGAAACTACATTCTATGGTTGGATTATTAAACCGAATATCGCCCCTTCAAGTCTGGTAATCTAAGAATTAGGGAAATGGTCCCTAATTAACGCTAATCCTAAAGATAGATCTATGGGCCTAACAAACCCCATTCTGGAATTTGGAATGCTTTAGTACTTCGATTTAAATGGTGATTGCGATTGCCAATATTTATGGCATACTTGCGAGTATGCGGGGGATATTCTATATGCATTATGTTAATGTCGGTTACTAGGTGTTCATCATACGAATGATTTTGATGCGCTTGCGAGGGTATGATTATTTATTAAATGAAATCTTGTGGTCTATTATTACAAATTTGATATATATATATATATATATATATATATATATATATATATATATATATATATATATATATATATATATATATATATATATATATATATATATATATATATATATATATATATATATATATATATATATATATATAGGTTAAACCTATAACTCACTAACATTTTTGTTGACATTTTTAAGGATGTTTATTCTTAGGTGATTATTAAGAGCTTCCGCTGTTGCATGCTAATTAAGGACAAGATTTGGAGTCAGCATGCTTGTATAATATTGTTTGAAAACTGCATTCGGAAAATAAATTGTTGTAAAATATTATTGTGAACCATTATGTAATGGTCGTGTGTAAATGCTATATTTTTTATTATCATTGCTTGATAATCTATGTAATGCTTTTTAAACCTTTATCGATAAAATAAAGGTTATGGTTTGTTTTAAAAATCTAATGCAGTCTTTGAAAAACGTCTCATATAGAGGTCAATACCTCGCAACAAAACCAATTAATATGAAACGTTTATAATCAATATGAATGGGACATTTCATTGATATTCTTGAATTGCTGGGTACACATCCTATGCTAATTGAAGAATACTGTCTACCTTGTACTGGTAGACTAGGCAGCAAACTAAATACTCGACACATCAATATTTGCTGTCTATACATAAACAAACATGTGCTGGCCGCACATCACATTCTAGTGTACATATCTGCTGTTTTGTCATAATTAAATCCTTAATTACATTGGAGACTCAACAGTTTGCAATATTGCATCAAGCCAAAGTTAACCCATTTTCTATTAATAAAATTATGTCAATTCTTTAGAATTTCCCTAGTGGACCGTCTAATGTAAAGTCATCGTTTTACAATGGCTGATCGATAAGAATAGCTTGGAGAATGAAGCTGTTGAAAGAGGCTATGCTATTGAGATCAATAGTTTCACGTAGCCTTTCATTCGATGAAAAAATAGAATTAAAGTCGCCTAAGCAACATAATGGACCCGGCCACTTGCTTGCCATATTGGTTAATTGAGACCAAACCACTTTCTTTTTATGTTCATGTTGAGGTGCATATACATTGACTATGAGCACGATTTAATTATTAGGGATGTACCTCAAAATTGTGGCTATCCAATGTTTAAGAATCCAATATTGGATTAATGAAAAGAAATCTATTCACCATATGGATAGAATCCCTCCCGATCTCCCGTCGGCTTCCGCTTGAATAGAATCGAAGACATAATGTTTCCATATTTTGTTGAGAATCGGTTGTGAAACAAAATTTACCATCGTCTCTTGAATGGTTAGAATATGTAATTGGAAATGATTGACCAAAGATCCCGCCATTCGACCTTATAACAACCCTCACTTTTCGACTTCTAAATTTAGTGAATTAACCCTAGGGTTACCTGCCTGACTATATGTATTAAGGGTTGTTATATACAATTAAATATTGACCGAATAGTAATTTTTAGTCAACAATGTACGCTTAAATAAATAATATATTATTAATTTATATAATTTGACATAATTTAACTAAGTATATAAACTTTGTATCACTTTTATTATTTAGTTAATGTATATTATATTTAACTATATAATAAATCCAATTATATATAAATGTAATAATATTTACAAACTTACTATAACTATAGTTTAATAATTTAAATCATAATTATTATTAAAAATACAAAATACCGAATTATTTATTATTTTTATGCAAAGTTTTTATTTATTAATTAAAAAAAATATATTGACAAATATTCTTGGAAAAGCACTAAATCAATTTGTTTATTTATATAAAAAAATCCTTAAAATAAATTAATAAAAATAAATAAATAAATAAATTACTTTTTAATTAAAAAATTATAATGGAAAAACTACTTTTATTATTTTATTTTGTGCATTATTCCATGACCTAACATTTAATACTTTTGAATTTTAAAATCCCATTAAAAATTAAAATATTTCTTTTTCTTTTAATTATTTTATTCTTTTTACCTAATTTTTTCAAGTATAAATACCCCTCATTTCTCATTCAAACTCACACCAAAATTTCTCTCATTCTCTCTTTGAAGAATTACTACTAGTAAGTATTCTTTTCTTACTTTTTACTTTTTACTTCGGTTTATTATTTTTTTTACCAAAACATGTAAATAATGTTATAAATTATATGCAATTAAAAATAAAATAAATAACATGTTATAATTAGTAATATATGTTACTAAAAATTATAAAAGTATTTTTATGAATTAATATATAGGAATTATAATTAAAATCGAATTAATGAATATATTTGTATATACGCACCTAACGTGAAGGTTATAATTAAAGATAGCGTACAAAGACTACAAACATCACCACTACTTGTGGCCAAGGGTGATCCTTGTTACCATTATGGGACGCTTGTGGATCTCGAATGCCAAGACTTAGATTCTGGTCGAGAGATCCTGGGCCACTCGATAACAATAGATCATTCGAGTGACTTGCATGTTAGCAACGAAGTTTGGGCGAGATTGTACAACATCTTTGTTAAGAATTATAACCCGAACATTCTTAAACTAGAAGATTACTATAAGTGGAAGCTTTCCATAAATAGTAAGTTTCCAAAAATAGAAACTTTTGAGAAATAGGAACTTTTCTCGAAAACCGTCACTGTCAATATAGTTGCTATATTAATAAACATACTTTATGTCAGTTAGACATTAACTAATCAAATGTTATACATCTAAGTTAATATCCAGATCACTTACTTGCTTTACTTTCCTTCTTGCGTGGAATACTTCAACTGCTATTTAAGGTGAATTCATAGCCCCTCTTTACTGCTAGCAAACTTACTTATTTTTCTTGGAGTGAGACACATGCTGTTTTTACTTTTTACACTTTAGACACAAGTACCAAACTGTTAAACTATGCTATACCCGGCTATGTCCGACTAAGTCCCTACAGCGATATTTTTAATTGTTGCTGCATGCTTAATTATTGGGGGTAGGCCTATCGGGAGTAACGTCCCCGATACATTTGACTAAGTCTTTGTATTACTTGATAATGAAATTAAACCGACAAGGACAGACACAACTTGTCATGGGGAAAACTTGAACGTTTAGTCTAAACATCACGCTTTGGCATAACTTTTTGATCCTGCGGGAGATCAACTTTACAAACTAAATCTTGTGGTTTAAAACAACGGTCAAACTTTTGTTAAACCTATGAACTTCACTCAACCTTTTGGTTGACACTTTAGCATATTTTGTCTCAGGTGCTGTTTGATTCAAGCTTACTTATCTACTGCTTATGTGATGCTACTTGGACATAGGATCAAGAGATTATCGCATTTATTACTATTGTATTTAAACATTTACTTTACTCCCTTGTAACGACATTTCATTTTCCGCTGCGTACTCCATAAAGTTTAACTTTCTCATTTAGTATTGTTCTCGTTATTATAATATGTTGGTATATTTTGATATTAAGTCACATTTCGCTCAGGCCCTAACTAGGGGTGTGATAGACATCTTGACTTGTTTCCGAGGCCACGGGTGTTCCATGATGTGTAAAATCACGTCTATAATTTATAATGGAAAATACCGGTTCAAAGATTAATACACACTAACGGGCAGTGTACCCGATCGTGCAATAGTATATAAGTTGGTAAATCCAATATCGTTCCAAGGACAATTTACGCGCGAGAATTAAAATTGTAACTAATGAAAATAAACTAAGTTAATTCTAAGAAAATGGAAAGTACGAAATAGTTTGGTTTTGTGGCTATTTATCGATTAGCCGAATCAAGAGTAGATCAAAAGTAAAACAATATTTTTGGTTTTTAATTTTATGAAGACAATAAAGCAATTAAGATAGTGTTGATATCAAATGGAATGGAAATGCTCGTCTAGATCTTTTACCCTCGGTAATGGATGTTTTTATATTTTAGCCCGATAAATAACTCAATTGCATGCAAATTACTCAATCGACCCACCAAGAGTTCTCTTTAGCAAGTACTCAAACTCAAATTACTAGATGTAGGGTACCCTAGTACCTAAGACCTTTTCGTTTTTGACCAATTAATTAACTAGATCAAAGATTTCAATAACAATTGCCTTTGCGTTCGCTCTACACAATTCACCCATATGATGTCTATCCGTTTGAATTCAATTTACCACCTTGGTCCAGTTAGCAAACAATCAATTAAGACAAACCGATTGTAAATAAATATAGTAAATTGACAAGAGTTCTCTTTATCAAAAAATATACTGATCAATTGAAATCATCAAGTTAAATAAACATAAGAATCGATCTTTTATTCAAACTATTGAAATAACCATGCATGAGTTCATAAATCATAAATCATAACATCCAAAACCTCGGTTATTAATCTAGACAAGCATTAAAAACTTAGCCAACAATCATGGCTAAACACAAAATCATAAATAAACAATTAGGAGAATTGATTGTGTTGACAAAGAAATAAACCTAATGAAAATAGCCATCTTGAATGATGAACAAATCGATACGCGTTTCCGGAATGATTGGACGGTTTGAAAGATGTTGGGATTCCCCAATAATCACCTAAAATCGCCCAAAAGCTACTGCAAAAACGTCCAGGAAAAAGTGTTCTAAAGTTAGGGTTATAATTCCCTATTTATACCCCAAAATTCGCCACCAGAATTGACCCGCGCCGCGGCTTAACATGCTCTCAGACTCCAACTTTAACTTAATCTGTCGACCTTGCTTTTCCCTTTTAACCCGCGCCGCAAGCTCCGCAGCCACGCAGCGGCTCAATGCACCAATATAATCCCAGTTTAATAAAAGCCTCGACATAGCTTTTCAGTTATACGCCGCGCCGCTGGCTATTTAGCTGCACCGCGGCTCATGTCTTGTGCTGTCTCCTTTTGTAGAACCTAGGCAAACTCTACCAAAATCAACTCCAAACATAATATTAAGGTAACGATGATAGGATAGTATAAAATGTACCTCATAATGCTCCAAAATTCGAACCAATGACCTTCTCGACTCTCAAAACCCAAATCTATCAAATATCTCATAAAATAGCTCCAATTCGTATCCAATAGACCAAAATGCGACTGATATTGCGTGAATAAACATGTGCAAATTAAGCAATATCAAACCACCCCACACTAGAGTTTTGCTTGTCCTCAAGCAACTTAACTCGAAACAAAATGATAATGTCTTCTAAATAAGTGTAGAAACCAACGAACCAATAACCAAATAAACAACTAACATGGGTACGAATTTGGAGTATATACTAATCATGGCTTCCACTTGCATTCCTAAAACAACTTCACACAATCCTCGAGAAAATAGATGAACAAGTAACCAAATGATATTCTTAACAATGAACGAACCGCAATAACTTGAATATTGAAGAAAAAGTAACATCACGAATAACTTATATCATATCTTGAAGCAAAAGATTCTCAAACCTCTTAATATAGTCTTCAAAATAAGCTAGGAAGCAAGTGGATCCATGAGCCGAGAAGGTGAAACAAACGAACCGTACGGGCTACCCCGCGATTAGTCAAGCCAATGCCTCCCACAGTACCTAACATCATGAGATGTCGGTAAGAAAATAAAGTGCTTAGGAGGATACACATTACATCCTGATATCATCGATAGTCATGAGGTGACCATCTAATCCGTTAAATCAACCATAAAGATTGAGGTTCATCAGGCTTAAAAGCTGATATCTTACCTTTCCGGAGGTTATCCACTGGGGATCTGATCAATCACTGCAATTTTGTGTATCATGGTGCGCTCCCCATTTGACTAGCAAATCTCCCTCATTGAGACAAGCTTTAACTACCAGTTTCCCTGTTTGACGTTGAGGCCTGGTAGATTTCCATTCGATTTTAGCAATGAGTTTTCAAGATTTTTCGTCACCCTACAATTGGTCTGGACTACAACTTCGGAAATGAATCAGCAAGTGTGTCGTTCGGAAGACTCGACTTCCTTAAGGATGGAATGGATACATCCTATGTAGTCATATTAAGTGGTCGGACGCATCATTTTCCTTGTTAGGAGAAACAATGAGGATTGCCCTAATTAAATTTGTTGATCTCGCGCATGGCCCGGTTTTGACCACACGATCCAATCACTGTTCATACGGTTGACACCTGCCTTGGTGCAGGTGACCTACGTATGAACTTTTATGTTCATGTAGGATTTCACATTCCAAATAATGAACATGTTTTGAAAGTTCAAGACTTTCACCTCTAACAGTACCTCATCGTGATATGATGGGTAATGAAATGATATAGCTTAAGAGGTATACATACCAAGTGAAACGGTCGGAAGACTTTAATTCCTTAATGAGTGGATCTGACTCACTCAGGAATGCCAATCTATTTCAATTGACACTCGGTTTAAAACAGTTATTGGAAGACTTTACTTCCTTACCAGGATGGGAACGAAACATTCGAAGGGTTATCCAGTGGTCGAGCGAATACATTACCTTGGTTCTGAGCAATGAATACCGCCCTTAGGGTTTTGATCTGGCACGAGGTTCGGTTTCTGACCAAGCTATGCAATCACCGCTCTCTCAAGGTTTACACCCATTTTGGTACTGGTGACCTACTATTGAGTTCCCCGAACTCGTAGGATTTCATGTCCAAAATACTAAACATGTGGAATAATTTTGGCTTCTTTGAGATCACAAATTAGGCCATAAAAATGTTAAATTTCCCAAAAATGTCCTAAGACGTAATGTTTCACTCATTTTTAATGTTCAAAATACCAAGCCATATCTAAACTAATTTTCATAAATAAGGTTTTGGCCGAATTTTCGATTGTTTTTCTACCTTTTTTTTTTTTTTTTTTATCTTTTCTTCTAAATTTTCTATTTTTTGTTTATTTTTCTCCTAAATTTTTCAATTTTTTTACTACCAAAATCCGTGAAACATCAAGACTTTTTAGATTCAAAACTCACATGATGATGACTCAATTAACAACCACCCGAGAGATTTTACATCCCCACCCCACAATTGAGATCAAGTAAAGTCTCCATTACTTGAGATCAAATAAAGATTAAAATCGAAAGGGTAATATGAGAAAGAAAATATAAAAACTTATCGAGTTTTAACCACTGATCGCGGAATGGCAGTGACAGATGGCGCTGAACTGACTGCTAGCATAAGAACATCGTCCATTCCCAATCATCACACCAATATCATCAATCGAGCAGTTTTGCTGAACTTAATGCCAGGCTTGAAAATTCGTTTCACCAACCGACCTACTAAAAGAAAAATAAAGAGAAATACATAAATGGGAACAAGGTGGCACCACCCGGTAGCCTAAACGCCTTGCCCCTAATTAAGTTTCAAGAGTACCTAACCAAGTAAGAAATTATCCAAGTACAGAACCAATAAAAGGAAATAGTTTTAAAACAAAGATACAACATGATCATTGGTCGCGCAGGCCCTCATCACTGAAAACCATCATACGGCCAATTGTCGTGCGGGTATTGCTGCTGAAACCTCTGATGCGCATCCTCAAATGCCGCCTGTTCATCATACATCGGGGCGGACACTCGTGGCCGAACTGGGCTACGATAATAAAATGGCGTCTGAGAAGTAGTACCATAGTAATGATCAGGGTTGAACTAGAAAAGGCGATTATTGTGCCTTTGCCAATCCAACCCATAAGCCATCCACTGCTGATCGTGCAGTGATTCCTGCGCTATTTCCTCCTGCGCCAGCGTACTTGCTTCCACCCACTGATGACTTTGCCACATGCGCTCGTTGTGTGTTTGCTGCTCTCTCTGAAACTCATTAAACCTGTTCGATACCCCAATCTGGATGTTACTAACACCTAAAACCAAACTATTCCAAGCCTCCTCAGAAAATGACCATGGATGACCACTACCTGAAGCATCGGGCTCATCCGTCTCCAGACCAAAACACCCCTCTAGGCGAGCAGAGTCATCATCATCATCATGATGTGTTCCACTATCACTTGCCCCCCTGACTAGGTGGTTCAACATACTCAACCAACATCGACCTTTTCGAGTTCCACATTAAAATGTTAGCATTGATATAAAACTGCGTCCCGAAAGATTTCATCGTATCACGAGCCGGTGTACATCGACTAAAATTGATATTGAAGAACCGTATGATTTTCGTAACATAATGACCACCAAGAAGTGATTTGGTGCGTTGTCTTTCAAGGGCGTGCTTTCAAAAATACGAGCCAATCAAATTAACCAAATCGGTGAAATCCCCATGTTTAATTTGATAAATCGCTCATAAATCGTGCATTGTAACCTTATCATACCCATTAAGCCTCGCACAAAATGTACAACCCAAATACCGTTGAATTAATCTCGCATCCCTATCTTTGATATATGAACCCTTTGATTCACTTGAAATGAAAAGGTGTAAACCACTTATATCCAACCAATATTGTTGTGCATTAAACGGCACCTCACCATAAAAACACGTTTCCCTCAAATATTGTCTCAAAACATACTCATCCAAATAAGGGTATAAATCTAATTCACTTGCAAGATCACCCCGACTCATTTCCCGATCAACACTTCCTAATCGGAAAATCAAAAAATTCATATTCGTTGGCTCCCGTTGAGGATTGAAACTTAGTGCGGAAAAGAAATCCACAACCAATTCCTCATAGATATCGTCAGTGCAAGTAAAGGCTTGCTCCCATGCTTGCATATAAATGTTACCGGGTTGCCTAAAGCAGGAGAGCACGCTTTGAAAATGAGCTTTTAAATGTCTCCCCGCTTGTTCTAGTGGAGCCCAATCCAAATACCAAGTACCATGAATAGTACGCTTTAATATCCACTCAAACCTATCCGCATAATCATCATTATCCTGCACTGCTTGCAACCAATTAGCGGGATTCATTCAAATTTCCTCAAGTCGTTCTTGCTCCTGTTGTTGAGAAGCGGTCATACGGGGAGCATTTCTTTATCTTTGTAATAAAAACACCAAACAAACAACAGTAAATGAAAACATAAAAGTTAGCTTATAAGAATAATCGCACGTTTGCATTTCATCTTTATATTCCTTGATAATTTTTTTACAAACAAACCATGCTATAACCAACAAAACATCCCGTATTCACCACTCACAATATTCATAATAACAAGAACGACCTTGACAATTTAACATGATTAATCATACAAATCAAAACTAGTCACAACCTTGACAAATCTTAAAAATCAATTTCAATATAAAAGTCCCAACATTAACCAACTTGAACCATCAAGAACATCAAACATCATCAACTTAAGAATTCACAAATACTTGAACAATTGATAACCTAAAACATGCCAATTAATCACAAGTTCACAAAAATGACCCGTCCAAATTGACACCACCCCACACTTATCATAAAGTTACTTCTCATTAGCATAAACTCAAACCCTAAACCAATAATCCATAATTAACAATCTCAAATTCAGATTTTAAATTAGCATGAACCCTAGAATCAAAGATACGCTTCAAAAACAAAAAAAGATTATGAATTTAATACATACTAATCATATTCATCACAAACCCATAACTAATTCAAGCATACATGACCAATTTCAAATACCCCACGCTAAATCAAAACCTAATACGAAGTTAAAACAAAAATTAAGCATGCAATTAGGCAAGAAAAAGAAAGAAAATTATAAAATCGGACCTTGTTAGCCATGGATTGAAGATTGATTGCAAGTAATTGTTTTGAGCAAAAGTAATTTCGATCAGGGTTCGAATGCTTTAGAGAAATTGGAAGAGTAAACTATATGGGTGAGTGAATTTGTGGCTGATAAATACCGTAAAAAGGGTTTAATCCCGTCGATTTTAAAAAGATGGGTCGGGTTGACCCAAATTGCCTTTAATAAAAAAGGGTCTGGTATCACCTTCAGACGCGACCCGCGTTGTGGGTCCCCTTGCCGCGCCGCAGCTCATAACTAAAAAGAAAACTTAAATTAAATAACATCTGTAAGTAACTAGAGGGGGGTGAGTAATTACTTAGTGGTTTCTTAAAACTTTTTCGAAATCTTTAACGATCAAAACATAAGTTTTAAGTGTGGAAGTGTTTTTGTTTGTTAATGCAAGTATGTAAAGAATGTAAGTGCACAAACACAAGGATTTATAGTGGTTCGGGTGGATATTAACTAATCCACCTTAATCCACTCCCCAATTCTACGAATTAAGACTTTTCTTCACTATGATACCCCAAACTCGGCGGAGTGTCCGGATACAACACTAGCTCCTCGATAAGCCACTACTTATGAACACTTGCGTCCCTTTGAAGAATTCACAAACACCAAATGCTCTTACCACAAGATCCTAATGTTCTAGCCTAGTGAAATCACAACTACCTTCTAGATCCCTTTAAGAAGATAGCTTACAAGTAAACTTATAGCTAAGCTTACAATCACTCATAGTTCTTAAATAGGTCACACCAACTTAATTCCCAATGGAATTGATCAACTTCTTAGATCCCTTTAAGGAAGTTGAATCATTAAGCAAGATAGTGTTTCCTATCATAAGAACTATCTAACTTCCTTGACCCCCTAAGGAAGTGTCTTAAAAAGTAAACTTAAAGATACAAATTTTAAGCATAAAGTTTACATTTCAATTCTACTTAGTGTAAGTAGAATCTCTCTTTCTCTCTTATAATCTCTCCATAGATGTATGCTTGAGGCTTGGGAGATTAGTTGATATGACTTTGAAAGAATGTTGGAAAGAGGTGGTCTTCTAGTTTGGCAAAGTGATGTATTTATATTCCAAGAAAATATTGACAGACAAAACTGCGATCGAACCACAGTCGACCTTGCAGGCAGCCGTACAACTTCTGTCAGCATTTCAACATATCCTTTGGAGCTCCTTTTTCTTTGAATTTTTGGCTTCTTTACCTAACATAGAGCCTTTAAAATATGCTTAATACACCTAGAAGTTAACTCCATTACCCCTTTGATCTTGGACATATGCATGGAGGTTGACATGTGCTAGCTAAAGAGGAAAGTCCAATGTGCTTGACCATTATCATTGATTTCCTTAAAAGGTAAATGTAGATTTTTGTCCCTTGACAAACCACTAGCATCCAAACTTCATTCCCCAAATCTTTAAACCCTTGTCTTCATCTTTGATGGAATTATCTTGCCCATTGGAACCTTGTTACAACTCCATTGAACTAGTTTGAGAACACTTTGACTAGTTGCACTAATCACAAAGATACATCACTACATTCCAAACCTCATACCCATGTCTTCACCAACTTGTCTTTTCTTTGATGGAATTATCTTGCTCTTTGGAACATTGTTACATCTCAAATGAACTAGTTTGAATCTCGTTGGTGAAAGGACTCATTCATATACATTATAAACGATTCACAATAGTTGATTTCATTGCGAGGTACTTGACCTCTATATGATACATTTTACAAAAATTGCATTCGTTTTTAAAAGACAAACTTTCATTTACATCGAAAGTTGTCGGCATGCATACCCTTTCATAATATATCCATCTATAATTGACTTAATAATAATCTTGATGAACTCAACAACTCGAATGCAACGTCTTTTGAAATATGTCATGAATGACTCCAAGTAATATCTCTAATATGAGCAAATGCACAGCGGAAGATTCCTTTCATACCTGAGAATAAACATGCTTTAAAGTGTCAACCAAAAGGTTGGTGAGTTCATTAGTTTAACATAAATAATCATTTCCATTATTTTAATAGACCACAAGAATTTCATTTCCAGTTCTCATAAATATACGTCCCAGGCATAGAAACAAAAATCATTCATATGGATTGAACACCTGGTAATCGACATTCACAAGATGCATATAGATTATCCCCATCATTCCGGGAAACCCTTCGGGCATGATAAATTTTGAAGTACTAAAGCATCCGGTACTTTAGATGGGGCTTGTTGGGCCCGATAGATCTATCTTTACGATTCGCGTCAATTAGGGTGTCTGTTCCCTAATTTTTAGATTACCAGACTAAAAGGGGCATATTCGGTTTCGATCATTCAACCATATAATGTAGTTTCAATTACTTATGTTTATTTCGTCAAACATTTATAAAAGCGCATGTATTCACAGTCCCAAAAATATATATTGCAAAAGCATTTAAAAAGGGTGCAAATGAAACTCACCATACTGTATTTTGTAGTAAAAATACATATGACGACATTTAACAAGTGATTGGCCTTGGATTCACGAACCTATATCATTCGTGTATATATATATATATATATATACTAAAACCTATAATCGTAATCTAACAATTATATATATTTTTTATTAGTGATTTTTATATCAATATCTTATATATATTATTATATATTATATATTCATTTTATATATTTTTGATAAATAAAAGTATTACTAATTTTAAATTATGTATATTAAATATAATCAGTGTTTGCAAATTAATAGTTATAATAATATTAGAATAAGTATAATAATAGTGATAATAGTTTTAATAATAATAATAATAATAATAATAATAATAATAATAATAATAATAATAATAATAATAATAACAACAATAATACAACAATGATAATACTAATAATAATAATAATGTCAGTTATGATAATACTAATAATTTTTAATGATAGTACTAGTGATAATAATACAAGTTTTTATAACAATAATAATAATTATGTTATCATTATTAGTAATAACAATAGTTAATAACATAATATCAATAAATAATAATACTAACAATAATAACAATAATAATAATGATAAAATACAAATAATAAAAATATTAGGAAGGCTACCTTGATGTAAGCCCTTAAAAAAATAAACGTCCTAAGCCGGGCTCGAACCCGCGACCTCTTGCCAACTCAACACCTCCGATGACCATTGAACCGTCTATTGTTTTTCTGTTGATGTAAGGATCCAGTTTTATATGACCCGTTAATATTTAAAAGAAGCCCAATTGTTTAAACTCCACAAGCCCAAGTAGATAATTTAATCTGGCCCAAATTGGTTAATTCAATTTTTATGTTACTGGGTTTGAGATACAGTTCGATCAACGCAGAAACATATCAATCACGTAGCAGCAAAATAGTTGAGGGTTTCGATGGTTGGTTTGTGGATTTCTAATTCGAACAGAAACAGTGCAAAAGCAATCCATCATCGTTATCGTGTAACCCAATACCCTGTTCATCTTCTTTTTTATCCTAAACCCTCATCTTCATCGCTAAATATCAAGATGATCATCATCTCTTAATCATTGTGATTCATCATCAAAGTCTTACATCACCATCTTCGTTTATATTCAAATCTTATCATCCTCTTTATCGCCATTAATCATAAACCCTTAATCATCATTGTTCTTATTTAACCCCATCACTTTTGTTTTCATAATTACGATCATAAACAATTTCCACAGGTCATCTTCCGGTTATAGTAGGAACAAGGATGTCTTAATGCAGCTGTAGCATTGTAACAGGTTCGAAAAAAAAAATATAAAATGGGAAGAGATGATGTGCAGTAGCAGGGAGCAACGATGGAAGTTTAAGTTGCTCGTGGTTCGTTCAGAAGAAGTGGCCTGCAATAGCAAGTCCACAAGCCTCGTTTAACTAGCCCAAGTAGAAATTTGGCCCGATGATACAACAAAACACAGCCCACTCAATGAAGTCTATTTCGTAGTAGGTATATGGATGTTAACCGAATTTGTAGTTTAGTTGGTTTAGATAATTGATTAGGGTACGTGGGGTTTCTTCGTTTATGGCTTGTCGGCCATAAAAAAATATAACAGCAACGTATGAATTTGATTAATTATCATGGGGTCATCATCTTCTCTTTTCTGTTTCATCATTATGATCATAAACATAATTATAATCATAATCAACCGTCATCATCATACCACGATCACATGTTTCATGATCATACATCATTCGTTACAATTCATCACCATCGCCCTTTATTTTATCATCATCATCACATCACTCGTTTAACATTCTTAGTATCATAAACTTCATTGTTATCTTCCGCTCATTCGATCATGGGTTTTAGATTCTCGGGGTTGATAATCAAAGCAACAACGCATGTTGTTCAGGTAATAGCTCGAGCATATAATAGTTAGATAACATGTAACAGTAGTAGTTATGGCGGAATGTTATGGTGATGTATTCGTGTTTTTGTGATGAATTGAAAAGAAAAACAGGAACAGTAAGTGGCGTTTGTTGATGGTTTGTTCGAAAGTAAACTAGAAACAGGAGATATAGCATGTGGGGTTTTTGTTTGGTATTGAAACAAGATCATAAAGCGAAAGGGAAACAGATAGATGGTTAGTTAAATCAGAATACCTGGTTGTATCTGATAACCGACTAGATGATCAACAACATACACTGTATTCTCGAGTTGAAGTATTCGATTCAGAAAATAGAAGACATGAGTGAAATATAGAGAGTAGTGGTTTGAGTGTGCGAGAGAGAGGAGAGATATGGGTGTAAGTTGGTGATTGTAATTCGGTGGTGAACAATTGGTTGTGAAATAGAAACAGTGACAAGGTCACGATAGTAGTAGCAAAGGGATCGTGATGGGTTTAAACATAACAGTCGTGGTCATGGTGTTCGAAGTTCGAAGAGTAGCATAACCCGCATAGTAGTTTGTGATGGTTGTAGGTTGTTACCGGTGATAGTAGGGTAGTGGTTTGTAGTGATCATGGGTGATGAAGATGGTTTTCTAATAACATAGTAGAGAGAGAGAGAGAGATAGATAAAGAGAGAGAGGGAAGATGGTGGTGGTCTTGAAGGTCGATGGTTGAAGGTAGTTCATGGTGACCGGTGATGGTGGCCGGTGGTGGGTGATCATGGTAGGTGTCATGAATCAAAGAAGAGAGGATGGTGGGTGTGAGGTTTCTGTATCCTATGTACATATCTATATATCTATATATGTTTATATAGATTAGATGAAAGGAAAAAGATACTGTAACTTAAATAATATAATAATAATAATTAACATCTGTTCTAAATACTACATTAAATAGTAATGCAGCCACAACATTGGATAATTCTACCGATGCTTTTCCCATATTACTAAATCGTACTCCGTTGATAAATCAGTGGCGAATAAAAGTTCTCGGAAAAATCCCATATTTTTAAATTATCTATATTTATTTATTTTGGTCATTATGGTATAAAATTCAGTCATTAATTTAATAAATAAAAATTACATCAACTGTCCCTCTCATTTATGGGTAAAAATATAAAAAGTGTTAAAACTTAACAAATAGTTCCCAAATGCATTTTTAATAAGCCTAAAATTTATAGAACTCATTTTCGGATCACCGTTTATTTTAAAATAATGTAAGTTCCTTTTTAATTCGTTTACTATCAATTGAATGACAAATGAACGTTTCCGTCGTTTACTAAATAACTTCGAAATTTCTTATATATATAACATACTTTATATATTCACTTTTATAATAAATTTTAATATATCTTATATTAATTGACATATTTATTTATAACAAATTGTATATTATATATAATAGTTTATTAATATTCTTATGCATAATTATTTATATTTACTTATTTATATATATTTATCTATTTACAAATAATGGTTCGTGAATCGTCGAAAATGGTCGAAGTCAAATGATTTCATAAAACTAGATTCAAAATTTTGAGACTCAATATTACAGACTTTGCTTATCGTGTCAAAATTAATTAAAAATTAAGTTTAAATTTGGTCGGAAATCTCCGGGTCGTCACAGTTGGAACTTAATGATCCTTGTTACAACCTTGACTAGCTTGAACTAATTACATTTACATACATACAATGGTACATAAAATTAATGGGAGTACACCTCTCTAATTGGTACTTTAATGACCATTATTAGTATGTTTAAATGACATTATGTAATAAGATAAAAAGATATAACACTTGTGTGTTTAATCTTAATTTGGCTCAAAATGTCATTAATATGTCATTAGGTATGATTAGTAAAAATTAACATCTTTTGGTTCAAAACTCTTTTGAGACCAAAAAGGGCAACTATTATAAATATTTTTAAAAAGGTTTTGTAAATTATAGATGCCACAAAGTGGTCTAACTCAAAGTGGTTGAATTTGGTTATAGTGAAAACTGCGGTCGATCCACGGTTTTAACAACCCGTCCTAATCCTCCTGGATGAAGTCATCAATATTTGGTCTCATTGCGAGGTACTGTCCTAAATATGCCATAAATGACTCCAAGTAATATCTTTAATATGAGCAAATGCACAGCAGAAGGTTTTTCTTTCATACTATACAATATTTTGTAGTAAAAATATTTCATACGACGGAACTTAGCAATGCAGGGTTGGCCTCGGATTCACGAACCTTTTAAATCAAGCTTTAAAAATAAAAATGCCATTGCCCGGGTTTGAACCCTTGACCTCTCGTTACTGCAACAACTCACTTAACCATCCAAGCTATCACGCTTTTCTGTTATAGATCCATATTAACTATTATATAACACGTTTATATATCAGTCGCTTTTCTATTCTTAAAATCATCATATACTTTACGTTCACTCAAGGATTTGTATCTTTTCCATTTACCAACTTGGGTTTCAGCCCAACAAACAACAAGTCTCGGTCCATTAATTAAAACAACAGCTTGAAGAACACGACCCATCAGAAGAAAATAAGATACGACCCAAATCACCACGTTTGTTAAACCTAGGATTCGAAACAGAAGGATTAAGCCGGTACTATCTTATTTAAATTTTTTTTAATGATCTCAGATCCTACGTATACTTTCATCATATACCACTTTCTTCTTTACAACTCACCCCCACTAATCAACATGCTTTATCAATCATTATAGGCACTCGTTAATTCTTATGTTTTTCACCATATTCACCATCACCTCCTCGATCATAAATAATAGGTAGGGACGAGCATTTAGCGGCTGAAGTTGCCATAAGCGGAAGTATTATGAAATGTCCCGTTCTTATTGATTAAAAACGTTCCATATTAATTGATTTCGTTGCGAGGTTTTGACCTCTATATGAGACGTTTTTCAAAGACTGCATTCATTTTTAAAACAAACCATAACCTTTATTTCATAAATAAAGGTTTAAAAAGCTTTACGTAGATTATCAAATAATGATAATCTAAAATATCCTGTTTACACACGACCATTACATAATGGTTTACAATACAAATATGTTACATCGAAATCAGTTTCTTGAATGCAGTTTTTACACAATATCATACAAACATGGACTCCAAATCTTGTCCTTATTTTAGTATGCAACAGCGGAAGCTCTTAATATTCACCTGAGAATAAACATGCTTTAAACGTCAACAAAAATGTTGGTGAGTTATAGGTTTAACCTATATATATCAAATCATAATAATAGACCACAAGATTTCATATTTCAATACACATCCCATACATAGAGATAAAAATCATTCATATGGTGAACACCTGGTAACCGACATTAACAAAATGCATATATAAGAATATCCCCATCATTCCGGGACACCCTTCGGATATGATATAAATTTCGAAGTACTAAAGCATCCGGTACTTTGGATGGGGCTTGTTGGGCCCGATAGATCTATCTTTAGGATTCGCGTCAATTAGGGTGTCTGTTCCCTAATTCTTAGATTACCAGACTTAATAAAAAGGGGCATATTCGATTTCGATAATTCAACCATAGAATGTAGTTTCACGTACTTGTGTCTATTTTGTAAATCATTTATAAAACCTGCATGTATTCTCATCCCAAAAATATTAGATTTTAAAAGTGGGACTATAACTCACTTTCACAGATTTTTACTTCGTCGGGAAGTAAGACTTGGCCACTGGTTGATTCACGAACCTATAACAATATATACATATATATCAAAGTATGTTCAAAATATATTTACAACACTTTTAATATATTTTGATGTTTTAAGTTTATTAAGTCAGCTGTCCTCGTTAGTAACCTACAACTAGTTGTCCACAGTTAGATGTACAGAAATAAATCGATAAATATTATCTTGAATCAATCCACGACCCAGTGTATACGTATCTCAGTATTGATCACAACTCAAACTATATATATTTTGGAATCAACCTCAACCCTGTATAGCTAACTCCAACATTCACATATAGAGTGTCTATGGTTGTTCCGAAATATATATAGATGTGTCGACATGATAGGTCGAAACATTTTATACGTGTCTATGGTATCTCAAGATTACATAATATACAATACAAGTTGATTAAGTTATGGTTGGAATAGATTTGTTACCAATTTTCACGTAGCCTAAATGAGAAAAATTATCCAATCTTGTTTTACCCATAACTTCTTCATTTTAAATCCGTTTTGAGTGAATCAAATTGCTATGGTTTCATATTGAACTCTATTTTATGAATCTAAACAGAAAAAGTATAGGTTTATAGTCGGAAAAATAAGTTACAAGTCGTTTTTGTAAAGGTAGTCATTTCAGTCGAAAGAACGACGTCTAGATGACCATTTTAGAAAACATACTTCCACTTTGAGTTTAACCATAATTTTTGGATATAGTTTCATGTTCATAATAAAAATCATTTTCTCAGAATAACAACTTTTAAATCAAAGTTTATCATAGTTTTTAATTAACTAACCCAAAACAGCCCGCGGTGTTACTACGACGGCGTAAATCCGGTTTTACGGTGTTTTTCGTGTTTTCAGGTTTTAAATCATTAAGTTAGCATATCATATAGATATAGAACATGTGTTTAGTTGATTTTAAAAGTCAAGTTAGAAGGATTAACTTTTGTTTGCGAACAAGTTTAGAATTAACTAAACTATGTTCTAGTGATTACAAGTTTAAACCTTCGAATAAGATAGCTTTATATGTATGAATCGAATGATGTTATGAACATCATTACTACCTTAATTTCCTTGGATAAACCTACTGGAAAAGAGAAAAATGGATCTAGCTTCAATGGATCCTTGGATGGCTCGAAGTTCTTGAAGCAGAATCATGACACGAAAACAAGTTCAAGTAAGATCATCACTTGAAATAAGATTGTTATAGTTATAGAAATTGAACCAAAGTTTGAATATGATTATTACCATGTATTAGAATGATAACCTACTGTAAGAAACAAAGATTTCTTGAGGTTGGATGATCACCTTACAAGATTGGAAGTGAGCTAGCAAACTTGAAAGTATTCTTGATTTTATGAAACTAGAACTTTTGGAATTTATGAAGAACACTTAGAACTTGAAGATAGAACTTGAGAGAGATCAATTAGATGAAGAAAATTGAAGAATGAAAGTGTTTGTAGGTGTTTTTGGTCGTTGGTGTATGGATTAGATATAAAGGATATGTAATTTTGTTTTCATGTAAATAAGTCATGAATGATTACTCATATTTTTGTAATTTTATGAGATATTTCATGCTAGTTGCCAAATGATGGTTCCTACATGTGTTAGGTGACTCACATGGGCTGCTAAGAGCTGATCATTGGAGTGTATATACCAATAGTACATACATCTAAAAGCTGTGTATTGTACGAGTACGAATACGGGTGCATACGAGTAGAATTGTTGATGAAACTGAACGAGGATGTAATTGTAAGAATTTTTGTTAAGTAGAAGTATTTTGATAAGTGTATTGAAGTCTTTCAAAAGTGTATAAATACATATTAAGACACTACATGTATATACATTTTAACTGAGTCGTTAAGTCATCGTTAGTCGTTACATGTAAGTGTTGTTTTGAAACCTTTAGGTTAACGATCTTGTTAAATGTTGTTAACCCAATGTTTATAATATCAAATGAGATTTTAAATTATTATATTATCATGATATTATCATGTATGAATATCTCTTAATATGATATATATACATTAAATGTCTTTACAACGATAATCGTTACATATATGTCTCGTTTAAAAATCATTAAGTTAGTAGTCTTGTTTTTACATATGTAGTTCATTGTTAATATACTTAATGATATGTTTACTTATCATAGTATCATGTTAACTATATATATATCCATATATATGTCATCATATAGTTTTTACAAGTTTTAACGTTCGTGAATCACCGGTCAACTTGGGTGGTCAATTGTCTATATGAAACATATTTCAATTAATCAAGTCTTAACAAGTTTGATTGCTTAACATGTTGGAAACATTTAATCATGTAAATATCAATCTCAATTAATATATATAAACATGAAAAAGTTCGGGTCACTACAGTACCTACCAGTTAAATAAATTTCGTCCCGAAATTTTAAGCTGTTGAAGGTGTTGACGAATCTTCTGGAAATAGATGCGGGTATTTCTTCTTCATCTGATCTTCACTCTCCCAGGTGAACTCGTGTCCTCTACGAGCATTCCATCAAACCTTAACAATTGGTATCTTGTTTTGCTTAAGTCTTTTAACCTCACGATCCATTATTTCGACGGGTTCTTCGATGAATTGAAGTTTTTCGTTGATTTGGATTTCATCTAACAGAATAGTGAGATCTTCTTTAGCAAAACATTTCTTCAAATTCGAGACGTGGAAAGTGTTATGTACAGCCGCGAGTTGTTGAGGTAACTCAAGTCGGTAAGCTACTGGTCCGACACGATCAATAATCTTGAATGGTCCAATATACCTTGGATTTAATTTCCCTCGTTTACCAAATCGAACAACGCCTTTCCAAGGTGCAACTTTAAGCATGACCATCTCTCCAATTTCAAATTCTATATCTTTTCTTTTAATGTCAGCGTAGCTCTTTTGTCGACTTTGGGCGGTTTTCAACCGTTGTTGAATTTGGATGATCTTCTCGGTAGTTTCTTGTATAATCTCCGGACCCGTAATCTGTCTATCCCCCACTTCACTCCAACAAATCGGAGACCTGCACTTTCTACCATAAAGTGCTTCAAACGGCGCCATCTCAATGCTTGAATGGTAGCTGTTGTTGTAGGAAAATTCTGCTAACGGTAGATGTCGATCCCAACTGTTTCCGAAATCAATAACACATGCTCGTAGCATGTCTTCAAGCGTTTGTATCGTCCTTTCGCTCTGCCCATCAGTTTGTGGATGATAGGCAGTACTCATGTCTAGACGAGTTCCTAATGCTTGCTGTAATGTCTGCCAGAATCTTGAAATAAATCTACCATCTCTATCAGAGATAATAGAGATTGGTATTCCATGTCTGGAGACGACTTCCTTCAAATACAGTCATGCTAACTTCTCCATCTTGTCATCTTCTCTTATTGGCAGGAAGTGTGCTGATTTGGTGAGACGATCAACTATTACCCAAATAGTATCAAAACCACTTGCAGTCCTTGGCAATTTAGTGATGAAATCCATGGTAATGTTTTCCCATTTCCATTCTGGGATTTCGGGTTGTTGAAGTAGACCTGATGGTTTCTGATGCTTAGCTTTGACCTTAGAACACGTCAAACATTCTCCTACGTATTTAGCAACATCGGCTTTCATACCCGGCCACCAAAAATGTTTCTTGAGATCCTTGTACATCTTCCCCGTTCCAGGATGTATTGAGTATCTGGTTTTATGAGCTTCTCTAAGTACCATTTCTCTCATATCTCCAAATTTTGGCACCCAAATCCTTTCAGCCCTATACCGGGTTCCGTCTTCCCGAATATTAAGATGCTTCTCCGATCCTTTGGGTATTTCATCCTTTAAATTTCCCTCTTTTAAAACTCCTTGTTGCGCCTCCTTTATTTGAGTAGTAAGGTTATTATGAATCATTATATTCATAGATTTTACTCGAATAGGTTCTCTCTCCTTCCTGCTCAAGGCATCGGCTACCACATTTGCCTTCCCCGGGTGGTAACGAATCTCAAAGTCGTAATCATTCAACAACTCAATCCACCTACGCTGCCTCATATTCAGTTGTTTCTGATTAAATATATGTTGAAGACTTTTGTGGTCGGTATATATAATACTTTTGACCCCATATAAGTAGTGCCTCCAAGTCTTTAATGCAAAAACAACCGCTCCTAATTCCAAATCATGCGTCGTATAATTTTGTTCGTGAATCTTCAATTGTCTAGATGCATAAGCAATCACCTTCATTCGTTGCATTAATACACAACCGAGACCTTGCTTTGATGCGTCACAATAAATCACAAAATCATCATTCCCTTCAGGCAATGACAATATAGGTGCCGTAGTTAGCTTTTTCTTCAATAACTGAAACGCTTTCTCTTGTTCATCATTCCATTCAAATTTCTTCCCTTTATGCGTTAATGCAGTCAAGGGTTTTGCTATTCTGGAAAAGTCTTGGATGAACCTTCTGTAGTAACCAGCTAGTCCTAAAAACTGGCGTATGTGTTTCGGAGTTTTCGGGGTTTCCCACTTTTCAACAGTTTCTATCTTTGCCGGATCCACCTTAATACTTTCTTTGTTCACTATGTGACCGAGGAATTGAACTTCTTCCAACCAAAATGCACACTTTGAAAATTTAGCATACAATTCTTCCTTCCTCAATACTTCTAACACCTTTCTCAAATGTTCACCGTGTTCTTGGTCATTCTTTGAGTAAATAAGTATGTCATCAATGAAAACAATGACAAACTTGTCAAGGTATGGTCCACACACTTGGTTCATAAGGTCCATGAACACAGCTGGTGCATTAGTTAAACCAAATGGCATGACCATAAACTCGTAATGACCGTAACGTGTTCTGAAAGCAGTCTTTGGAATATCATCTTCTTTCACCCGCATTTGATAATACCCGGAACGTAAGTCAATCTTTGAATAAACAGACGAGCCTTGTAGTTGATCAAATAAGTCGTCGATTCTCGGTAGTGGGTAGCGGTTCTTGATGGTAAGTTTGTTCAACTCTCGGTAGTCGATACACAACCTGAATGTACCATCTTTCTTCTTGACAAACAAAACAGGAGCTCCCCACGGTGATGTGCTTGGTCGAATGAAACCACGCTCTAAAAGTTCTTGTAATTGGCTTTGCAGTTCTTTCATCTCGCTGGGTGCGAGTCTGTAAGGAGCACGAGCTATTGGTGCAGCTCCTGGTACAAGATCTATTTGAAATTCAACGGATCGATGTGGGGGTAATCCCGGTAATTCTTTCGGAAATACATCGGGAAATTCTTTTGCAATGGGAACATCATTGATGCTCTTTTCTTCAGTTTGTACTTTCTCGACGTGTGCTAGAATAGCATAGCAACCTTTTCTTATTAGTTTTTGTGCCTTCAAATTACTAATAAGATGTAGCTTCATGTTGCCCTTTTCTCCGCACACCATTAAGGGTTTTCCTTTTTCTCGTATAATGCGAATTGCATTTTTGTAACAAACGATCTCTGCTTTCACTTCTTTCAACCAGTCCATACCGATTATCACATCAAAACTCCCTAACTCTACTGGTATCAAATCAATCTTAAATGTTTCGCTAACCAGTTTAATTTCTCGATTCCGACATATATTATCTGTTGAAATTAATTTACCATTTGCTAATTCGAGTAAAAATTTACTATCCAAAGGCGTCAATGGACAACTTAATTTAGCACAAAAATCTCTACTCATATAGCTTCTATCCGCACCCGAATCAAATAAAACGTAAGCAGATTTATTGTCAATAAGAAACGTACCCGTAACAAGCTCCGGGTCTTCCTGTGCCTCTACCGCATTAATATTGAAAACTCTTCCACGGCCTTGTCCATTCGTGTTCTCCTGGTTAGGCAATTTCTAATAATGTGGCCTGGTTTTCCACATTTATAACAAACTACATTGGCATAACTTGCTCCGACACTACTTGCTCCGCCATTACTCGTTCCGACACCATTTGTTCCTTTCGTTCTATTAACCCCTGGTCCGTAGACCTCACACTTCGCCGCGCTATGACCATTTCTTTTACACTTGTTGCAAAATTTGGTGCAGAACCCTGAGTGATTCTTTTCACACCTTTGGCATAGCTGCTTCTGATTGTTGTTGTTGTTGCGGATATTATTGTTGTTGGGATGATTGTTGTAGTTGTTGTTGTTGTTGTTGTTGTTGTTGTTGTTGGGCCGTTTGTTGTAGTTGCGATTGATGTTGCGATTGTTGGGATAATTGTTGCGATTATTGTTGTAATTGCTGTTGTTGTTGTATTGGTGATTCTTATCACCGTTTTCCTCCCACTTTCTTTTGACTTGCTTCACATTGGCCTCTTCAGCAGTCTGTTCTTTAATTCTTTCTTCAATCTGGTTCACTAGTTTGTGAGCCATTCTACATGCCTGTTGTATGGAGGCGGGCTCGTGTGAACTTATATCTTCTTGGATTCTTTCCGGTAATCCTTTCACAAACGCGTCGATCTTCTCTTCCTCATCTTCGAATGCTCCCGGACACAATAGGCACAATTCTGTGAATCGTCTTTCGTACGTGGTAATATCAAATCCTTGGGTTCGTAACCCTCTAAGTTCTGTCTTGAGCTTATTGACCTTGGTTCTGGGACGGTACTTCTCGTTCATCAAGTGCTTGAATGCTGACCACGGTAGTGCGTACGCATCATCTTGTCCCACTTGCTCTAGATAGGTATTCCACCATGTTAACGCAGAACCTGTGAAGGTATGCGTAGGGTACTTCACTTTGTCCTCTTCAGTACACTTACTTATGGCAAACACCGATTCAACCTTCTCGGTCCACCGTTTCAATCTGATCGGTCCTTCGGTTCCATCAAATTCCAAAGGTTTGCAGGCAGTGAATTCTTTGTAGGTGCATCCTACACGATTTCCTGTACTGCTAGATCCAAGGTTATTGTTGGTATGTAGCGCAGCCTGTACTGCGGCTATGTTTGAAGCTAGAAAAGTACGGAATTCCTCTTCATTCATATTCACGGTGTGTCGAGTAGTCGGTGCCATTTCCTTCAAAATAGTTAAATGGAACAAGTTAATCATACAGAATATTAAGAGTAGTTAATAGTATTTCGTAGCATAATATGAACTCATTTATAAAAGCTTTTTCTTCATATTAGCGTTTTATAAGTTTAAATTCAGGTAGTACCTACCCGTTAAGTTCATACTTAGTAGCTAATATACAATTCAACTACTACAATTCTATATGAAAAAACTGATTATAATAATATTTCGCGTTCAAACTTTTACACAATATTTTACAAACTTACAATACCGCTTATTTTACATATAGCATGAAATATAGCACACAATAAATTTGATACAAGATGGTTGTGAAGATAATTCTAGCTAGTACACAAGTCGTTCAGCAAAGGCAATAAAGACACGTAATTCATACGTCCAGAAACAAGTCATGCATTCTGGTTTTACTAGGATTACTTCCCATCCTTGGTCTTGTGGAACATAACCGTTATGGCCGTTGATAAGACAGCGTGTTGTAACTTCGTTAAAGGGACGAGGGTTACGTAATGTCCAACAGTCCCGTAACAATCTAAAAACCTCATTTCTTACCCCAATTACCGACTCCGTCACTTGTGGGAACGTTTTGTTTAATAGTTGTAGCCCGATGTTCTTGTTCTCACTTTGGTGAGAAGCGAACATTACTAATCCGTAAGCATAACATGCTTCTTTATGTTGCATGTTAGCCGCTTTTTCTAAATCACGAAGTCCAATATTCGGATATATTGAGTCAAAATAATTTCTTAACCCGTTGCGTAAAATAGCATTTGGGTTCCCCGCAATATATGCGTCAAAGTAAACACATCGTAACTTATGGGTTTCCCAATGTGATATCCCCCATCTTTCAAACGAAAGTCTCTTATAAACCAAGACATTCTTGGAACGTTCTTCGAATGTCTTACAAACTGATCTCGCCTTAAATAGTTGTGCCGAAGAATTCTGGCCGACTCTAGACAAGATTTCATCAATCATGTCTCCGGGTAGGTCTCTTAAAATATTGGGTTGTCTATCCATTTTGTGTTTTTAAACTGTAAAATAGACAAGAGTTAGATTCATAAAAAAATACTTATTAATACAAGCAATTTTTACATATATCATAAAGCATAAGAACACTATATTACATATATTACACCACACGAATACAACTATCTTATTCCGACTCGCTCGTTTCTTCTTCTTCTTCGGTTTTGGTTCGTTTTGCCAAGTTTCTAGGGATATATGATGTTCCCCTAATACGAGCCGTCGTTGTCCACATTGGTTTAGAAAAACCTGGTGGTTTAGAGGTTCCCGGGTCATTGTTACAACTTAAGGACTTCGGGGGTTGACGATACATATAAAGTTCATCGGGGTTGGAATTAGATTTCTCTATTTTTATGCCCTTTCCCTTATTATTTTCTTTTGCCTTTTTAAATTCAGTTGGGGTAATTTCTATAACATCATCGGAATTCTCGTCGGAATCCGATTCATCGGAGAATTGGTAATCCTCCCAATATTTTGCTTCCTTGGCGGAAACACCATTGACCATAATTAACCTTGGTCGGTTGGTTGAGGATTTTCTTTTACTTAACCGTTTTATTATTTTCCCCACCGGTTCTACTTCTTCATCCGGTTCCGATTCTTCTTCCGGTTCCGATTCTTCTTCCGGTTCCGACTCTTCTTCCGGTTCCTCTTCGGGAACTTGTGAATCAGTCCACGAATCATTCCAATTTACATTTGACTCTTCATTATTATTAGGTGAGTCAATGGGACTTGTTCTAGAGGTAGACATCTATCACATAATATCAAACGCGTTAAGAGATTAATATATCACATAATATTCACATGTTAAAAATATATAGTTTTCAACAAAATTTGTTAAGCAATCATTTTTCAAGTAAACACGGTCGAAGTCCAGACTCACTAATGCATCCTAACAAACTCGATAAGACACACTAATGCAAAATTCTGGTTCTCTAAGACCAACGCTCGGATACCAACTGAAATGTCCCGTTCTTATTGATTAAAAACGTTCCATATTAATTGATTTCGTTGCGAGGTTTTGACCTCTATATGAGACGTTTTTCAAAGACTGCATTCATTTTTAAAACAAACCATAACCTTTATTTCATAAATAAAGGTTTAAAAAGCTTTACGTAGATTATCAAATAATGATAATCTAAAATATCCTGTTTACACACGACCATTACATAATGGTTTACAATACAAATATGTTACATCGAAATCAGTTTCTTGAATGCAGTTTTTACACAATATCATACAAACATGGACTCCAAATCTTGTCCTTATTTTAGTATGCAACAGCGGAAGCTCTTAATATTCACCTGAGAATAAACATGCTTTAAACGTCAACAAAAATGTTGGTGAGTTATAGGTTTAACCTATATATATCAAATCATAATAATAGACCACAAGATTTCATATTTCAATACACATCCCATACATAGAGATAAAAATCATTCATATGGTGAACACCTGGTAACCGACATTAACAAAATGCATATATAAGAATATCCCCATCATTCCGGGACACCCTTCGGATATGATATAAATTTCGAAGTACTAAAGCATCCGGTACTTTGGATGGGGCTTGTTGGGCCCGATAGATCTATCTTTAGGATTCGCGTCAATTAGGGTGTCTGTTCCCTAATTCTTAGATTACCAGACTTAATAAAAAGGGGCATACTCGATTTCGATAATTCAACCATAGAATGTAGTTTCACGTACTTGTGTCTATTTTGTAAATCATTTATAAAACCTGCATGTATTCTCATCCCAAAAATATTAGATTTTAAAAGTGGGACTATAACTCACTTTCACAGATTTTTACTTCGTCGGGAAGTAAGACTTGGCCACTGGTTGATTCACGAACCTATAACAATATATACATATATATCAAAGTATGTTCAAAATATATTTACAACACTTTTAATATATTTTGATGTTTTAAGTTTATTAAGTCAGCTGTCCTCGTTAGTAACCTACAACTAGTTATCCACAGTTAGATGTACAGAAATAAATCGATAAATATTATCTTGAATCAATCCATGACCCAGTGTATACGTATCTCAGTATTGATCACAACTCAAACTATATATATTTTGGAATCAACCTCAACCCTGTATAGCTAACTCCAACATTCACATATAGAGTGTCTATGGTTGTTCCGAAATATATATAGATGTGTCGACATGATAGGTCGAAACATTGTATACGTGTCTATGGTATCTCAAGATTACATAATATACAATACAAGTTGATTAAGTTATGGTTGGAATAGATTTGTTACCAATTTTCACGTAGCCTAAATGAGAAAAATTATTCAATCTTGTTTTACCCATAACTTCTTCATTTTAAATCCGTTTTGAGTGAATCAAATTGCTATGGTTTCATATTGAACTCTATTTTATGAATCTAAACAGAAAAAGTATAGGTATATAGTCAGAAAAATAAGTTACAAGTCGTTTTTGTAAAGGTAGTCATTTCAGTCGAAAGAACGACGTCTAGATGACCATTTTAGAAAACATACTTCCACTTTGAGTTTAACCATAATTTTTGGATATAGTTTCATGTTCATAATAAAAATCATTTTCTCAGAATAACAACTTTTAAATCAAAGTTTATCATAGTTTTTAATTAACTAACCCAAAACAGCCCGCGGTGTTACTACGACGGCGTAAATCCGGTTTTACGGTGTTTTTCGTGTTTCCAGGTTTTAAATCATTAAGTTAGCATATCATATAGATATAGAACATGTGTTTAGTTGATTTTAAAAGTCAAGTTAGAAGGATTAACTTTTGTTTGCGAACAAGTTTAGAATTAACTAAACTATGTTCTAGTGATTACAAGTTTAAACCTTCGAATAAGATAGCTTTATATGTATGAATCGAATGATGTTATGAACATCATTACTACCTTAATTTCCTTGGATAAACCTACTGGAAAAGAGAAAAATGGATCTAGCTTCAATGGATCCTTGGATGGCTCGAAGTTCTTGAAGCAGAATCATGACACGAAAACAAGTTCAAGTAAGATCATCACTTGAAATAAGATTGTTATAGTTATAGAAATTGAACCAAAGTTTGAATATGATTATTACCTTGTATTAGAATGATAACCTACTGTAAGAAACAAAGATTTCTTGAGGTTGGATGATCACCTTACAAGATTCGAAGTGAGCTAGCAAACTTGAAAGTATTCTTGATTTTATGAAACTAGAACTTTTGGAATTTATGAAGAACACTTAGAACTTGAAGATAGAACTTGAGAGAGATCAATTAGATGAAGAAAATTGAAGAATGAAAGTGTTTGTAGGTGTTTTTGGTCGTTGGTGTATGGATTAGATATAAAGGATATGTAATTTTGTTTTCATGTAAATAAGTCATGAATGATTACTCATATTTTTGTAATTTTATGAGATATTTCATGCTAGTTGCCAAATGATGGTTCCCACATGTGTTAGGTGACTCACATGGGCTGCTAAGAGCTGATCATTGGAGTGTATATACCAATAGTACATACATCTAAAAGCTGTGTATTGTACGAGTACGAATACGGGTGCATACGAGTAGAATTGTTGATGAAACTGAACGAGGATGTAATTGTAAGCATTTTTGTTAAGTAGAAGTATTTTGATAAGTGTATTGAAGTCTTTCAAAAGTGTATAAATACATATTAAGACACTACATGTATATACATTTTAACTGAGTCGTTAAGTCATCGTTAGTCGTTACATGTAAGTGTTGTTTTGAAACCTTTAGGTTAACGATCTTGTTAAATGTTGTTAACCCAATGTTTATAATATCAAATGAGATTTTAAATTATTATATTATCATGATATTATCATGTATGAATATCTCTTAATATGATATATATACATTAAATGTCTTTACAACGATAATCGTTACATATATGTCTCGTTTAAAAATCATTAAGTTAGTAGTCTTGTTTTTACATATGTAGTTCATTGTTAATATACTTAATGATATGTTTACTTATCATAGTATCATGTTAACTATATATATATCCATATATATGTCATCATATAGTTTTTACAAGTTTTAACGTTCGTGAATCACCGGTCAACTTGGGTGGTCAATTGTCTATATGAAACATATTTCAATTAATCAAGTCTTAACAAGTTTGATTGCTTAACATGTTGGAAACATATTTAATCATGTAAATATCAATCTCAATTAATATATATAAACATGGAAAAGTTCGGGTCACTACATATTAGCAGCTGTTATTGCAGACAGGAATAAAGAATACGCTGTAGCAGTTACATGTATCATTAATCAGACAGGAGAGTGCAGGCTGCAGCAAGAAAAATATAATAGCAGCGAAGGAGACTGAAACAGGTATATAACGAATTACAGGTTTGGTTTAATGGTGTTCATGGTTATTTACAAGGGTGATTTTATGAAGGTTCTGTAAGTGGTGGTTTTATTCGATGAAGAAAGACTGAACCAAAAACATTAGACATGTAATCTGGATGGGTTATGGTTGATGATGTTGTATATGTATAGTCTTCGAGTAGTTGTATTAACACCGAAAGAGAGTGGTTAAATGGGTTTTGAATAGAGTGGTGCTTTAAATGGGTTTCGTTGGTTATCTGTTGGTTTTATCAAACGAAACAGGAAGCAGATGATAGAGGTCTCATGGTGTGGTCTTCGGTGGATGGTGGTGATTATAGTGGTGAATTAATGAAGTGGGTGTGAGGTAGTAAGGGTGGTACGAAGGTAGTGGTCGAGTAGGAAAGAAAAATACAAGATACTAATTTACAAGTTATTTGGTTGATAATAAATAATGGTATGGTTATGGGTTAAATCGAATAGCAATTGTAGAAACAAGTGAGTTTTTACTTTTGATCGAATAAGAAACAAAATAAGCAATATGGGTTCTTCAATGGACAACAATGGAAGAGAGAGAGAAAATAGATGAAGATGGTGGTAGTGATTAGGGTGGCTAACGGTGGTGCTTCGGTTACCAGTGGTGAAGGTGTCTTCACAATGGGAGAAGGTGTCAAAGGCCCAGATCATTATGTGAGAAGGAAATAGATAGGTAGTTATGGGCATATGGTTCTCTGGTTTTACATGTGGTGTACATATATCTTTATATATCCATATCCATCTATCTATATAAGAGAATTGTGATGAGTTGTAACAACAAACACACTTTAAAGTTGATATAATACAGAATAGAAATAGACAGATGGAATCAGAGAATAGTAATAACTTTAATAATATTAGGTGTCTTTTGTATATGTATGTTTATATATGGATTATGATTGCGATAGAAAATAGAATGGTAATCGATAATATAATACAATAATAATTATAATATAATAAAATATATAAACGTGTGATTGTTCTTGACATAAGACAAAAAAATAGATAGATGATGCATTCTTTCATTTAGTGTTGTTAAGTATATCATATTTATATATGATAAAGTGGAAAGCAGAAATCAAAACAAACTATAAAGGTGATGTGGTTGACAGAAAAACAAAAATAAGAAAAGTGTTGTGTGCCTTGTAGGTAAGTATATGTATTTACACATAAATGAATATAAAACGAGTAAAATATCAATTGGTCATACTCTTGAATGGTTAAACAGCTCATCACTTCATAAATTTAATTTGGATTCAACTTGCTTATACTATTGTACGTAAAATTGCTTGATTTCACAATTGATGGATCCTTCTCCATTCATTATATTAAATATAGAGTGAACGAGTTTTACCTAATAGACTAGATATAAATATGAATATAAATATAAACTAGATATGAACTTAACCTGATAGACTTTTCTTATCGTGTCAAAATAATAAATTGTATCGAGTGTTTGATTTAAAATTAGTCGAAAATTTCCGGGTCGTCACAGTACCTACCCGTTAAAGAAATTTCGTCCCGAAATTTGATCGAGGTCGTCATGGCTAACAATAAGAATGTTTTCATGACGAATATGAGTTGATAAATAGAGTTTTATTACCATAGAGTAATATGAATAAGACAATTTAATTACTCGAAGAGTACGAGTGAAGCTATCACAAGATAGTGAAATGAGGAAATAAAGATTCGCCTTAGCTTTTGACGTAGTCACGTTTGAATTTAGAAAATAAGGTGCGCCTAATCTTTTGACGTTGTTTTGGTTGAATTTCCGGAATTCAAGGGATTAAGGAAATCTTCGAAATTTGAATAAGATCTGAGTCTTCGGAATTTAAGGAAATTAGGATCTTTTTAATTAAATGTGGTCATCTGTCTTGATTTCTACGTCTGATATTTTCATTATAAATTAAACCCTTTCGTTCCATTTATTTTCATCACTTCAATACTTTCTTTCTTAATTCATATTTCCAAAGATTTTGAAAATGCATAATCCAGTTCTGATCCTTGCTCTTATTCTGACTATCACAATGATCGTACTTCTTTTCCAACTCCCACCAGAAGAATCTGTTAACTTTTACTACTACCTTGGGGTTATAGTATTTTTCATTCTCCCGTGTCTTTATATTGCTATACTCATTGACATACACGGTTTGTAATTTCTGTGTTGTTGTCGGGTTTTATATTTTCCTTCATATTTTGGAGCTCCATGCTCTTGTTTTCTCTTTCTGACTTTAGATCAAGCGATTAATGGTCCAGAATTCATAGATATAAAGTTTTGAATGATTATAACGTTCTAAGCACGAAAGAGCGTATTCTTATGATTTGATTGGTTAAATTACCAGAATTACTGAGGATAGAACTATCAAGAATATATTTTCTTGATATGTTCGGAGATTGCACAGATTGAACGAGTTGTGTAACATGGCACATGATGACGTTATGATTTGTGAATCATCATATTTTATTAGAACTTCAGCATGACTTACTGTAATATAATCATGTTGGCCAAGTGTCATTATATTATACTAACTCATGCTCTAATTCTCAACACTTCTCCAGAATTCATTCATAATTTATACTTAGATTTTACAGAAGTTTCCAATATAATGGAATACAGAAAGCACGAAGAGGTATATAATTTCGGACAAGAATACTTATGAAAATATCCTCAGAAATATCGAGGATATTTATGATGATATTTTGAAATTTCTATGTTCGAAGGTTGATGAAGAAAGATTTTCCGCAAGATTTTAACATGAGTAAGGAGCAAGATATTCGTTGAAGGTTTCATCGGATCCAGAATTACCTAGATTCTTTGAATATAGGGTTTGGTCCTTGTATTTGTCCTTAGTCTCCTTCATGGTTAGCTCAAACCATTTTTCAGTACCAAATTTTCTATCGAGCAATCCCAACATTCCATTCTTTATTATCAAACTTTTGGCCATTTAGGTCATCTATAACATGCTGCTTCGTCAACATTTTCAAAGTTAACGGATCTGGATCATCGGTTATCAAACTGAGGGTTTTCAAGAATATCGAAGGTTTTTAGATGATTAAACGCTGATTGTGATCGTCAAGATACAAAGGATGTTTAAGATGAAATCAAGTGGCAAACTTGAAGAATTGTTTAGTTTCATATGTTATAATCAGTATTTTAATTCATTTTAATTATCCAATGTTAGTAGTCCACAGTTGATAGTTGATGTTTCACGAGGTGTATACGAAATAGCTTATATTTTTACAGGAAATACTATTAAATACGATACAATTTTACACAAGATATTTATTTATTTAGAGAATGGATATACTTAAACCTTGCTACAACACTTATAGGCAGTGTACCTAATCGTACAGTAGTGTAGTTTTTAGTAATTCCGGTTCGTTCCACAGGGAATCTTTTTAAACAAAGCTTAACGCTATATTAGTTTACTTTTATAAAAATACAAATATATATATATATATATATATATATAAGTAATATTATTATTATAAAGGGGGGTTTTTACCGTTTAATGACCGGTTTGTCGATTTTTAAAACTTTAGTCGCAGTTAAAACCAAATGTAAAATATTAAAAATAAATACAAGACTTAAATTAAAGCGTAAAGTAAATAACGATAATGAAATTGTGAATAATAAAAGTGCGATAAAATAAACTTGCGATAATTAAAAAGTACGATAATTAAAAGTGCAATTAAAAATAATAACAATAAACAAAAATGCGATAATTAGAAGTGCAATTAAATATAAAATAAAGGAAATTAAATATGAAATAAAAGAATTATGCTTATTTAAACTTCTGTAATCATGATGTTTGACGTGTTGATTTTAGTTTTATGCCCATGGGTTAATTGTCCTTTGTCCTGGATTATTTAATATGTCCATACGGATTTGTCCATAATAGTCCATCAGTCATAAATATAAAGAGCGAAAGCCTTCGTCAAATTATTCTTATTCCCGAAGTCAAATATTCCAACTAATTGGGGATTCGAATTGTATCAAGGTTTTAATACTTTGTTTAATGAATACACCAGGTTATCGACTGCGTGTAAACCAAGGTTTTACTACTTTGTTAACAATTACACCAATTACCCTTGAATGTAATTCACCCCTGTTTCAACAAGTCTATTAACTATTAATCCAGTTCCGTATCCGGTAAAATGAATAATTATTGGTATTTATAGATATCCCGCCCACCGTACCCAGTCAAGCGTATGTGGTTATATATAAAAACGTCGAATTATAAGTTTGTATATTAAATTAACAAGGTATTGTTTAGTTAATATAAAACCCATTAATAGCCCATAGTCTAATTTCCACAAGTGTCGTTCTTTTATCCAAACCCCAATTATGGTACAAAGCCCAATTACCCAATTTTAGTAATTAGCCCAACATCATGATTACTTCGGATTAAATAAGCATAATAATAACTTAGCTACGAGACATTAAATTAAAAAGGTTGAACATAACTTACAATGATTAAAAATAGCGTAGCGTTACACGGACAGAATTTCGACTTATACCCTTACAACATTCGCTAACATACCCTTATTATTAGAATTAAAATTAAAATTAAAATATAAATATATATATTTACGTATATATTGAGAGAGATTGATATATGATGGATTTTTGCCATCAGAATTCGTTTGCTTTTATAGGGATTTTCAGAGTTTGGGCCTCTGCGACTCGCGGCATTTTTTGCTTTTAAACTCCGCGAGTCGCGGAGTTTGTAAATATAGCTCACCAGCTTTTAGAGTCTTTCTTGCCGACGATTTATTTATAAATATAATATATATATAATTAATATAATTAATTATATATTATATTATATTTATATACATAGTTAACTTGTAATTTTTAGTCCGTTGCGTCGAGCGTTGAGAGTTGACTCATGTCCCGGTTCTGGATTTTTGAACGTCCTTGCGTACAATTTAATATCTTGTACTTTGCGTTTTGAATCTTGTACTCTTGTAATTTCGAGACGTTTCTTATCAATAATTGGAACCTCTTTGATTGTATTTTGTACTTTTGAGCTTTTTGGTCGTTTGCGTCTTCAATTCGTCGAATCTGTCTTTTGTCTTCACCTTTTATTATTTAAACGAATATCACTTGTAAATAGAACAATTTCAACTAAAAGCTTGTCTTTCTTGAAGAATAATGCTATGAAATATATGTTCGTTTTTAGCATTATCAAATATTCCCACACTTGAGCGTTGCTTGTCCTCAAGCAATATCGTCTTGAAATACTAGAATCACTTCTTTATTCTTCACACTTTGTACATCAGTGATTTCTATACGGCGGTATAAACAATGGTAGTAACGATATGGTTTACAGTCCCACATGACTATAAAAATTTAGATCCATTAAGGAAATTGGATCTT
Source organism: Rutidosis leptorrhynchoides (assembly GCF_046630445.1). NCBI lineage: Eukaryota > Viridiplantae > Streptophyta > Magnoliopsida > Asterales > Asteraceae > Rutidosis > Rutidosis leptorrhynchoides. The sequence continues at coordinate 175,227,891 of NC_092334.1, read as the reverse complement.
TATGAAAACATTTGATCTTTTGAAAATTAAATCTAGTTTTTACCCTAGATAAGTTTTCCGGAATAACCCTTTACCGGTGTTTGCAAAATATTTTTGTGAGTTTGGTGGGTTTCAGATTTGAAAATTTTAGCTCAAAACTTGCGGTTTTGTGTCACCCACTTGCTAACCTTGTATTTGGAAAGCAACACGTCCAGTTTACTTGTCCCGTATATTACCTTTCGGTAAACTACCGTCCGGTTGTAAAGGAAAGCGTTGAACAAGCAACTGTTAAGGCAATGTCCCCTGACATGCTTTTAATTATGGTCTATAACGTGTCGGACGCAATTACTATCCTTGGTAGGAGCAATAGTAAAGCTCACCCTTATAATTTTTCGGTCTGGCACAAGGTCCTGTCTTTGACCACTATGCAACCACCGTTCTTACGGTTGACACCTGATTTAGTTCAGGTGACCTAATGAATTCCAGGTGAATTCCTAGGATTTTACGTTCAATGGTAATGAACGCATTGAGAATAGGGTTTTCAGAAAACAAATCGGTTTGTAATTTTTGATCAAAATATTTTCTCGTTCAAGCTCGAGTTTAGATATCATTGAATTCCATGAGTTTGAATTCTCAATCTTTAAGGTCAATCTCTAGGATTGAGTAATATCAGGCTTAAAAGCTGATTTTTGATCTTTTAAGGAGATTATCCTTTCTGAGGATCTGATTCATTAGTCTTATCCAGCTAATTTGCATGGTGCCCCCCCATTGTACGAGATAAATCCTTCTCATGGTTAGGATAAATCTGACCACTTGGCGACCCTGTTTAATGCTGAGGTCCGTGGATTTCCTGCTGATTTTAGTGATGACTTTTCTAGATTTTTCGTCAACCTACAGCTGGTCTGGACGACAACTTCTTGACCTAAATCAAGAAGCGCGTTTCTTTTTCGGAAGACTTTACTTCCTTTTAATGATGGAATTGATTCATCGTGTAGATCCATCTTTTCTTTTCTTTCATCGGGTAAAACAGTTTAGTTTAGTCCAAAGCAAAAGTATTTTCAGTTATTTGTTACAGATATATGTGACATATGTTTAAGATAACTTGGTAAATTTTCCCACACTTGGCTTTTATTTTCCTTTTTATCGTCCTCTATTTCATTTTAAATGAATTTTAACATTTTGGTTTGTTTATCAATTTATGTCCTTTCCGAGGTTACAATAATTTCGGTGTTAAAACCTAGTTTTATCGTTCATAAATATGTATAAACATGATTTTGAGTTCATTTAATTGAAAATTTTGTACAATTTTACTAGAATTGGGTAGTCAGTATATAAGACTAGGACTGTTCTTTATTATCAGAGAGCACTAGATTCTAATACAACTACTGCTTTACTAGTATTTTTAATGGTAACCAAGTGTATAAAGTAAAAATTTTAAAATCCAAAAGAATTTAATCCCTTCCCACACTTAAGATCTTGCAATGCCCTCATTTGCAAGAAATCAGTAACAATTTAAATTATTGAGGGTGATTTGTGTGAAAATGATTAAATTTTACCAAAGTTTCCAAATATATTGGCGTTTGTTGGCTGAATGATAAATGGTGCACATCATTTGTTCATTCCGTCTTGTTGTTATTTCACATATATTTTGCATCTTGTCGTCAAAATTAGTTGCTTTTGCTGAACTTAATGCCAGTCTTTGAAAATGCGTTGTTTTACCCTGTTGTGTACATAAGATAAACTGCAAACATATATACATATTTTTAAAGTTTGGTATATTACCCCACATTCAAAAATTATTAAAATCCAAGAATAAAAGTTAGAAAATTATAAAAACTATTACAATATTAACATAAGTATTAAACGTATCAATATTACAAATTACAAAATAAATAAAACTAAGTAGACTAGGGATGATACTGGTACCAATAGGGGTTCCAGGCATAACCATAGGTGCTATAGAATGCTTCGGCAGGGTTATACGTAGGATACGGTGGTTGCATCTCTATAGACCAGGGAGGGAATATGGGTTTTGGTGTAGGAATATAGTTTCTACCTATATGTTGGCAATGAGCTATGATTTGGTTCTGATGAACTTGCCAATCTTCAAATGCTCTCTGTCTAGCATTTTCGTATTCCTGTGAAGCTATAAACCTTTGCATTTCTTGCATCTCATTTCCCCCTCCTACATTACCTTGCTGTTGGTTTCTCTCAACCTGTGGATGTCTACCATGGTATTGTACTGCGGCGTTATTTCGCCTCTTCAAAACTTTCGCACCATGGTATACATTTAAACCTATAGTATCGCGGGGTTCTGGTTCTTCTACTAATAATCCCCCCTGACTTATATCCACACCGAGATATTCAGCAATCAAAGTAATAAAAATACCACCTCCTATTATGCTATGCGGTCTCATCCCCCTAATCATAGCTGATAAATAATAACCCACACAATAAGGTATACTTACAGCGCTTTGTGGGTCTCGAATACACATATGGTAAAACAAATCCTGTTCATTTGCCTTTTCCTTGTTCTTACCACTTTGTGTAATCGAATTAGCTAAAAACCTATGAATCACTCTTAATTCAGCTCTATCTATATCCAAATAAGAGTAATTTCCCCCTTTGAAATGGTGATGGCTTGTCATTTGACTCCATACACCGTGTGTATCAAAATTTTCATCTATCCTTCTACCATTTAGTATCAACCCTCTACAATCGGCAGATGCTAACTCCTCAGGCGTATATATATGTAAAGCCTGAGCCATGTCTAGTAAAGACATGTGGCGCATCGAACCGCCTAAGAAAAATCTAATAAAAGATCGGTCGGTTAAACTAGCTACCCGATCATTTAATTCTATACTACACAACAATTCTTCACACCATACTTTATATACAGGTCTACGTATGGTGAATAAACGTACCCAGTCGTGAAAAGTAGAATTACCATACCTCTGTGCAAGTAATTCCCTAATTGGCCCGGCCAATTCTACAGCTTCTAAGGGTCCCCATTCTATGACCCTAGGTACCTCAACAACCTTAGAATGAAGAGTATGCAAACCCCTTTGATACTTTGGATAATCTATCCAAAGTCTGTCAAATCTCAGGTTCGGATGCAAATCTTCCAAGTGCATATCAGAAAAGGTCATGACTGGATGAGGTATATCATGCTTGTAGTAATTATCCACCTCCTGTTGTTCCGCATTCTCAGCAGGAGCATTGCGAGCTTGAGATGAAGATTCACCCCTTTCAGTCTGCAAAACACATTAAACACAATTTTTGTGCATCCAAATATGCATTAGTGTAGGCAAAATCATCAATCAAAATAATTACAATGACATGATCAATTTATATCAAACTTAAGCTCATTTTCACATTTTTATCAAATCTACACTTTTTCAAATAAGCATATACGAAAATGTTCGCCAAGTTCATAATCATTCAACTCAAATAACATGTCAAAATAATCATTACTAGCAATTAAACAAGTTTCAAATGGCATTATCTTTCAAAAATCAAGTTCATGAATTTTAGACTTGAAAAAGTCTACTTTAATTCTCAAAATCATGTTTAGGCTCAAAGTTTGGATCATTTAACTATCTAAACATGTTACACTACTTAATTTAGCAACAATTCATGACAAAAATCGGCCATAACCTGTTTATATCAAAAAGCCCCAAATTTGCTCAAGAACACAAATCCTAGATTACTCAAAATTTGAAGTTTAAGGCTTCTAATCATGTTAAATAGCATCAATCTAGGTTATACAAGCATAATACATAAACAATTTAAGCATAATTACACTAAAAAACATCAAAATCAAATTGGGGAAAAAATTGCTCAAGAACACAATTTTCGGATTAAATGGTGTTTAGGTGTAGAAATTTACCATTTTTCTTGAGTAATTCCTTAATAGCATCCTTCTCAACATGATTTTAGTAAAAGATTTGATGATTAACGGTTAAAAATTGTGATTTTGGGGGTGTTTTTGGGGTTTTTCGCGCAGTATTTTCGGCTGTTCTTTGCTGTGTTTTACTTGTGGTGTGTGGACTGAGCTGTTTAGCTCGATTTTATTTTTTCTGTATTTCGATCCCTCCGCGAGTCGCGGAGATTAAACCTCCAAACTCCGCGAGTCGCGGAGTTTGGTATTTATTTTTATATATATATAATCTTTAACTTATAAAACAATTAAGTAATTAATTTTTAAAATTTTGTTTCCCTTGTTATTTAGGACGAGGTCGTTTCGGATTGATGTCCTAGTCCGTCCTTCGACAAAATTTTAAAATTTGTCTTTTTGTAGCGATTGTTTTAAAAGCTAAGATTTTTGAGTTTTTTAATGTTTTTGGCATACTTTAATTCAATAAGATTAAAAATAATGATAATAAAAGTTCTCGTCCCTCCCTCGGGTAAAGCAATTTCGGTTCAAAGACCTAGTCTTCAACTTACGACGAATTTTAAAAATCATATTTTTAACTTAATGAGATAAAGTAAATTTTTGTTTTTAAATTCACACAACTTAAATATAGAATTTAAAATTAATATTAAAAATTCACACCAAACTTATATTAATTTTTTAAATATTTAAAATTTTAAATATATTGTTTTTACAAAGTTTACAATATTAATTTAAGATTTATATATTAATTTTAAAAACATGGTAAAAATAAAATTAAAAATCTTTTTTTTTGGCTTTTTATCCCACTTTAATCAATCAAATATTATCAAAAATATGCGCCCCTCTTTTCGGTAAAGTAATTTCGGTTCCAAGACCTAATTTAACTCATGACGAATTTTTGAAATATTTTGGGTTGATTGATTAAAGATATTTATACCTTAAGAATAAACGTTAAATTTCACAGTGATGTAATAAATTTTTGAATGATATCAATAATTTCGGTCGCCAAACCTAATTTTATTCAATACCAATTTAATACTTTATAGCGAACAAATTAGCGTTTATTATCAAAAGGTTAAAAATAAAAAAAATAAAATAAAAACTGTACAGACTTACCTGTGAAATAGATTTCTTAGTTATATGATCTATCCCATTCATAAGATAGTCGGTTTAATTAGTTTTCCATAGCTACATAGGCGTAACCTCGAGCATTCAGTGTCTATTCTTCTAAACATATGAACGGTCCGTCTCTGCATAAAGTAACAAATTCGGTGTTTGAATAGGTTTGATTATTTGAACATTTACCTCCATGTGACCATTTTCCGCATTTGTGACATCTTTCTAGGTGTCGTGCTCTTCTTTTCGCTGCAGATTTTGATTTTCCTTTACCAAATTGTAACTTATTATCTTCGCATCTGGATTATTTTCTAACTCCGTCCATTCTTTCTCTGATTACTGATACTATTTCACTCGGTAGTGTGTCATTATTACGTTTAGTGATCAAAGCGTGTAGCATTAGACCATGGTTTAGTTCACAGGCAGTCTTCATTTCCTAAAAAAAATAAAAAATCAGAATGGGGGGAGAAGACTAGTTCTTTAGGGTCTGCTAGGGAAAGACCATTCGGGTTCCATTTTCGAGAACTACACGAAAACAGACAATCTAACTCTAACAGAAATACATAAACCCCCTATACTTAGTTGAAATTGTGATTAACATTATTTTCAATTGAATCATCAACAACTTGTATATTTTTGACTTTTACTTCAATCCATTTGTTGATTTCCTCCGTAACTTTCACAAATTCAACTAACACTGCCTTTTCTTTTGACGATAAATTGGATATTAATCGGTTATATAACTTAAAGTTTCCTTTAATCTTAGCATCGTGAATCCGTTTATAAAGTTTCTTCGTTGAACTGTTAAAAATGGGTTCATCTAATTTCGTATCATCAGCGGCATTCTTTGTGATTGGATCATCTTTTAGTGTTTCTTCATCTTCCCCACACTTATGCGTTTTTATTGGTCTAACAGTTTTGGTTTGTGGAGATCTAAACTTTCAGTTCACAAAGGTGATCGATGTATCACCATCCCTAAGTGTCATTCTACCTTCTCTTACATCAATGAATGCCTCGGTGGTTGCTAAAAATGGGCGACCTAGAATTAGAGGAATATCAAGGTTTTCCTCCATATTAATCACTATGAAGTTTGCAACAAAGGTCAAACTTCCCACGTTAACAAGTAAATTATTTGCTATTCCAACCTGGTGTTTAATGGTTTGGTCAAATGATTGAACACCTATTTTGGTTGATTTTAATTTACCCATGCCTAATCTTTTGTATAAGGAAAGAGGCATAATATTTGCACTTGCTCCTAAATCTGCGAGTCCATTATATACAGCACCATCATTAAGTAAGCAAGAAATGATAAATTCACCCGGGTTTCCTGCTTTAGTAAGTCGAGTTGGTTTGTAAACTTTTTTCGGGTGTTCTTTCCTTGATTCTTTCATTTCTATTTGAATTTCTTGTTCACATTTTTCTTCGTTTCTTGGAATGGGAGGTTTGTATAGGAATTCTTCTTTATCACTCAAATTTGAATCCTCCCTATATTCCAGTTTTGATTTTTCATATGTTGTTGATAACATATTTATGTTTTCATTTTGAAGGTTTTCTTGGGTGGTGAAATTATGATTAACTTCATTGTCAACTTCCATCGGACCATGTATGTAATGTTTAACTCTGTGACCATTAACTTTAAATTCAATCCCATTTGAATTTATTAATTCTATCGTTCCGTATGGGAAAACTCTTTTGACTATGAATGGTCCAGACCATCTTGATTTCAATTTTCCAGGAAATAGCTTGAATCGTGAATTGAAAAGAAGAACTCTGTCTCCTTCCTTAAATTCTTTTGAACTTCTGATTCTTTTATCATGCCATTTCTTCGTTCTTTCTTTATAGATTAACGAATTCTTCATGTCTTAATTCTTCTAATTCGTTTACTTGACTTAATCGTAGACGTCCGGCTTCATGTAAATCAAGATTACATGTCTTCAAAGCCCAAAATGCTTTGTGTTCAATTTCTACTGGAAGATGACATGCTTTTCCATAAACAAGTCTAAAAGGTGTGGTTCCAATTGGAGTTTTGTAGGCTGTTCTAAAAGCCCAGAGTGCATCCTCCAATTTAATGGACCATTCCTTCGGATTTGATCCTACGGTTTTCTCTAGAATACGTTTTAAAGCTCGGTTGGTATTTTCAACTTGTCCACTTGTTTGTGGATGATATGCGGTGGAGATTTTATGAGTTACTCCATATCTTTTAAGAACTTTCTCAAGTTGATTATTACAGAAATGAGTACCCCGATCACTTATTAAAGCTTTCGGTGTTCCAAACCTTGCAAAAAGACGTTTTAAAAAGTTGACTACAACTCGTGCATCGTTAGTTGGGAGAGCTTGTGCTTCCGCCCATTTAGATACATAATCAATGGCTACGAGTATATATAGATTATTATGAGATTTTGGAAATGGACCCATAAAGTCAATACCCCAAATGTTAAATACTTCACATACTTGGATGACATTTTGTGGCATTTCATCACGTTGACTTATTTTTCCGGCCCTTTGACAAGCATCACAGGATTTGCAAAGAAGGTGTGCGTCTTTGTAAATTGTAGGCCAATAGAATCCAGCATCATAAACTTTTCTTGCTGTTAGTTGAGGCCCATAATGCCCTCCTGTTGGTCCTGTGTGACAATGGTTTAATATTTTACTAGCTTCATCTCCAAATACACATCGGCGTATTATTCCATCTGGACAACTTTTAAACAAATGTGGATCTTCCCAAAAATTGTGTTTTATATCACTGAAGAATTTCTTTCGTCTTTGGTACGATAATCCTTTTTCAAGGAATCCACAAACTAAGTAGTTTGCATAGTCTGCAAACCATGGAATTTCTTTATAATCTATCTTCAATAGATATTCATCAGGAAAGTTGTCTTGTATGGCCGATTCATTTAGAACTTCTAATTCGGGATTTTCAAGACGAGAAAGATGATCAGCGGCGAGATTTTCTGCTCCTCTTTTATCTCGGATTTCAATATCAAACTCTTGTAAGAGTAAGATCCAACAGATTAATCTTGGTTTAGCATCTTGTTTTGAAAATAGGTATCTAAGAGCAGAATGGTCGGTATAGACCACCGTTTTTGCTAGAACTAGATATGATCAAAATTTGTCAAAAGCAAAGACAATAGCAAGGAGTTCTTTTTCAGTAGTTATATAGTTCGTTTGTGCTCCTTGTAACGTCTTACTAGCATAATATATAGGTTGAAATCTTTTTCAATCCTTTGTCCTAAAACGGCTCCCATTGCAAAATCACTTGCATCGCACATTAGTTCAAATGGTAGATTCCAATTTGGTGTTATCATGATCGACGCATTAGTTAGTTTTTCTTTAAGAATATTAAAAGATTTGATACACTCATCTGAAAAGATGAATGGAGCATCTTTTTCTAGGAGTTTATTCATAGGAGTGGCAATTTTAGAAAAATCTTTTATGAAACGTCGGTAAAAACCGGCATGCCCTAGAAAACTCCTAACTCCTCTAACATTGGTGGGATGTGGAAGTTTAGCAATTACATCTACTTTAGCTCTATCCACTTCAATTCCTTCTTTTGAAATTTTATGTCCAAGAACGATGCCTTCTTTAACCATGAAATGGCATTTATCCCAATTAAGTACTAGATTTGATTGTTCGCATCTAATAAGCATTCGTTCAAGATTAACTAGACATGTTTCAAATGTATCACCGAAGACTGAAAAGTCATTCATGAAAACTTCCATGCATTCTTCTATCATGTCATGAAAAATCGCCATCATACACCTTTGAAAGGTTGCAAGGGCGTTGCAAAGTCCAAATGGCATGCGTTTGTAAGCAAAAGTACCATAAGGGCACGTGAACGTGGTTTTCTCTTGATCTTCGGGTGCTATTGGAATTTGAAAATATCCGGAAAATCCATCTATAAAACAATAGTAACTATTTCCGGCTAATCTTTCCAACATTTGATCAATGAAAGGTAAGGGAAAGTGATCTTTTCTGGTGGCGTCATTTAATTTTCTATAATCAATACACACACGCCATCCTGTTACAGTCCTAGTAGGAATAAGCTCATTTTTCTCATTTATAATGACAGTCATGCCACCCTTCTTAGGCACGCATTGAACCGGGCTTAACCAAGGACTATCAGAAATTGGATAAATTAGACCTGCGTCTAGCAGTTTAATAATCTCTTTCTTAACTACATCTTGCATATTAGGATTTAGTCTTCGTTGGCATTGCACATACGTTTTATGACCTTCTTCCATAAGGATTTTATGTGTGCAATACGAAGGACTTATTCCTTTAATATCATGAATCTTCCATGCAATGGCTGGTTTATGAGCTTTCAACACAGAAATGAGTTGTGATTTCTCATTTTCAGTAAGAGAAGATGATATTATTACAAGTAATTCAGATTCACCATGTAAATAAGCGTATTCCAAATGGTTTGGAAGTGGCTTTAAATCTAATTTCGGAGGTTCTTCTATCGATGATTTGTATCGATATCTGTCTTCTTCTTTTAGCATTTGAATTTCTTCTGTTGTTGGTTCATATCCATTAGCTATAAGTGTAGCTAACATTTCAGCTTCATCAATTGGTTCATTACCTTCTCCTAAAGAACATTCTCCTGTTCCTTGTAATTCTGGAAATTCTTCTAATAATTCTGCATGTGCATCTATAGTTTGAATATAATAACATGTATCATCTGCAGATTGTGGTTGTTGCATTGCTCTATCAACTAAAAAGGTAACACTCTCATCCTCTATACTTAGGGTCAGTTTCTTACCGAATACGTCTATCATTGCTTTAGCCGTGTTTAAGAATGGTCTTCCTAATATGAGAGGAACTTGAGAATCTTCTTCCATATCCAAAACAACAAAATCTACTGGAAATACTAAAGTACCAACTTTAACTAGCATGTTCTCCATTATCCCTCTAGGATATTTTATTGATCTATCGGCTAGTTGTATGCTTATTCTGGTTGGTTTCAATTCTCCAAGGTCTAGTTTAGCGTATAGTGAATACGGCATTAGATTTATACTAGCACCTAAGTCTGCCAATGCTTCTATTGAACTAAGACTACCCAGAAAATATGGAATTGTGAAACTTCCTGGATCAGATAGTTTTTCTGGTATCTTATTCAACAGCACTGCTGAACAATTAGCATTCATAGTAACAGCCGAGAGTTCTTCCATTTTCTTTCTATTTGAGATTAGATCTTTCAAGAATTTAGCATATCTAGGCATTCCTGAAATCACATCAATGAAAGGAAGATTTACATTTATCTGTTTAAACATATCCAAGAATTTGGATTGTTCGGCTTCAAGTTTCTCTTTCTTCATTTTACTCGGGTAAGGAAGTGGTGGTTGGTATGGTTTAACATAAGGTTTAGCCTTAACTGTGTTATCTTCATTAACCTTTTCAACTACTGGTTCTTTTTCCTTATCTTGATCAGGTTGTGGTTCTTGTGGAGTAGGAATAGCTTCATCAGAAGTTACAGGTATTTCAGGTGGTTTAAGTGTTGTACCACTTCTTGTGGTAATAGCTTTAGCTGTTTCATTCCGGGGGTTAGCATTTGTATCACTAGGTAGACTTCCCTGTTTTCTTTCACCTATTAACCTTGCTAGGTTACTTACTTCTTGTTCTAGATTTTGAATAGAAGCTTGTTGATTTCTAAATGCTTGAGCATTTTGTTCATTAGTTTGTTTCTGAGATGTGAAAAATTGCGTTTGAGTTTCAACTAGCTTCGTCATCATATCTTCTAAATTCGGCTTTTTATCATCGAATTGTTGTGGTGGTTTGTTTTGAAAATTAGGTCTTTGCTGATTGTAAGTATTATTGGATACTTGTTGATTGCTAGGACCTTGTTGGTTATTGTATGGAATATTTCGGTTATAATTCTGGTTTTGATTGTAAATCGGTCTTGGCGGTTGATAATTATTCTGATAATTATTTCCAGGCCTTTGGTTTATGTATGAAATATTCTCTCTTTGTTCCATTGTTAATTCAATACTGAGACAATCTTTTGTCAAATATGGTCCTCCACACTGCTCACAACTAATTCGTATTGAGTGAATATCTTTAGTCATCTTTTCCATTCGTCTCTCCACAGCATCTATCTTTGCGGAAATGGAATCTAAGTCATGGCTAGAATCGGCTCTAGCTGCTTTAGATGATCTAACGATATCTTTTTCTTGGTGCCACTCATGTGAGTGGGAAGCAGTGTTATCAATAATTTTGTAAGCATCAGTTTCGGTTTTCTTCATAATAGAACCACCAGCTGCTATATCTATGTCTTTCCTTGTAGTGATGTCGCATCCTTGGTAGAATATTTGTACTATTTGACAGGTGTCTAAACCATGTTGCGGACATCCTCTTAATAACTTTCCATATCTTGTCCACGCCTCATATAGAGTTTCATTTGGTTTCTGTGTAAACGTAACAATTTCTGCTTGAAGTCTTACGGCTTTAGATGCAGGAAAGAATTGTTTAAGAAATTTGTCAACTAAAACATCCCATGTATCAATCGCCCCTTCAGGTAACGATTCCAACCAATCTTTGGCTTCTCCCTTTAAAGTCCAGGGAAATAACATGAGATATATCTATTCATCCTCAACTTCTCGGATTTTAAATAGTGTGCAGATCCTATTAAAGGTACGTAAATGTTCATTTGTATCTTCCTTCGGCGCACCACTAAATTGGCATTGATTAGTCACCATGTGTAGAATTTGTCCTTTGATTTCATAATCTGGCGCATTAATGTCTGGATGAGTAATTGCGTGACCTTGGCCAGTGCGTTTAGCTCTCATTCGGTCTTCCATACTTAAAGGTTCCAGATTCTCCATAATTGAATTTGTTGAATCGGAATCACTAGAGGATTCTGATTTAATGGTTCGTTCCTCAACAATCTCTGTTTGAATGATTGGTGGTTCTGGAGGAAAGTTTAGTGGTTCAGGATCTACGAATCGTTCCTGAATATTCTCCGGATTCTCAATTGTGAGGTCGGGTTCAAAAAATGGATTATCGGAAATTTGAACTGGAGTACTTGGTCGACTGGATGACGATTCTAAAGAAAAATCAACGGCAGTAATATTTGCTAAATGTCTTGATCTAGTTACAGGTGGTAAACGTACAAAAGGTGGTGAACGTCTTGCTCGGTGCATTCACTGAATATCCTATTAGTTTTTAAAAGGAAAGAAAAATTATAATAAGTTATCCAATCAATAGACTTTTCTGATTTTGCCCACGTTTCGAATAGCCAAAAGATGCAGCAGAGGGGCAGGATTTGTTTGGTCTCAATATAATTGAGGACTGTTTAGCTCCAATAACCCGGTCCACGTACAAATCCAACTATTACTACGAACCAGAAAATTTTGATGTCTATCAATTTAACCACTTAAAATAAATTTTCGTAATTTTAAGAAATTTAGATAAGAAGTAGAATAAAAATCTATGTCCTAAAACTAGAATAGCGAGAAATAAGAAAGAAAAAGAGTTCGTCGAAAAAGATCGAAAAAGAAAAATAAGAAAGAAAGATAAAAGGCGACGGAAAAATAAAAGAAACTTATAAAACTTAAAAATACTTGACTAACCTAACCTTATTACTACAACTAACTTAAAATTATAATCGCAAATTGAGATTACTAATTGGAATGATAATTGATACATAGGTAAAAGTCGTCTAAAAATATTAAAGCTTACAGGAAAAACTATATCCCAAATAGAAATAACTTAAAAAGAAACTAAAACTTAAAAAGGCGTCACAAAATTCTAAAGTACCTAAATCTTAGTCTAAAGAAAAAGCACTTAAGGAATTCTACGGCAAAGCCTAAAAATCTAGAAGTAAAAATAACTATGGCAAAAACTAAGTTTAAAACTAAATATGAGCTAAAAATACAAATATTACGCTAAAACAATTAAAAAGGGACAAAATATAAAAATATACAAAAAGTTGTAAAAATTACAATTTTTATAAAAATATTATTTTTATATTATTTATTTTATAAAAGTATTACTTTTATAAACTAATTAAACTAATTAAAACTAAATAAAACAAATTAAATAAATAAACTAAACTAATTAATAAATAAATAAAACCTATTTAGGGTTTTTAATTAAATAATAATAATAATAATAATTACACCGTAATTAATGCCTGATTAGGGCTTCTGTCGGTGTCAGAGTTACTCCGCGAGTCGCGGTAATCTATGCAGCAAACCCCGCGAGTCGCGGGGTTCCAGAATTCAACTCTGCAACAGTTTTAAATTTGACCTTTTTTTTTCTGTTTTTATATAAATAAAAGATATTTAAATAAAACTTATATTTTTATAAACTAAAATAAAAATAAAGAAACTTATAAAACTTTTAACAAACTCTTAAAAATATATAAATTTTTGTTTTTCTTTTTATATTTTCGAATATTTAAAACATACTTTTATAAAAACGAATTTTAATAAAAGTAAAATAAAAATCTTTTTTTTTTATTAGCGTTGCGCTTCCGGCGTTTAAGAGTTCCCCGGCAGCGGCGCCAAAAATACTTGATGTTTCGCGAGGTGTATACGAAATAGCTTATATTTTTACAGGAAATACTATTAAATACGATACAATTTTACACAAGATATTTATTTATTTAGAGAATGGATATACTTAAATCTTGCTACAACACTTATAGGCAGTGTACCTAATCGTACAGTAGTGTAGTTTTTAGTAAGTCCGGTTCGTTCCACAGGGAATCTTTTTAAACAAAGCTTAACGCTATATTAGTTTACTTTTATAAAAATACAAATATATATATATATAAGTAATATTATTATTATAAAGGAGGATTTTTACCGTTTAATGACCGGTTTGTCGATTTTTAAAACTTTAGTCGCAGTTAAAACCAAATGTAAAATATTAAAAATAAATACAAGACTTAAATTAAAGCGTAAAGTAAATAACGATAATGAAATTGTGAATAATAAAAGTGCGATAAAATAAACTTGCGATAATTAAAAAGTACGATAATTAAAAGTGCAATTAAATATAATAACAATAAACAAAAATGCGATAATTAGAAGTGCAATTAAATATAAAATAAAGGAAATTAAATATGAAATAAAAGAATTATGCTTATTTAAACTCCCGTAATCATGATGTTTGACGTGTTGATTTTAGTTTTATGCCCATGGGTTAATTGTCCTTTGTCCTGGATTATTTAATATGTCCATACGGATTTGTCCATAATAGTCCATCAGTCATAAATATAAAGAGCGAAAGCCTTCGTCAAATTATTCTTATTCCCGAAGTCAAATATTCCAACTAATTGGGGATTCGAATTGTAATAAGGTTATAATACTTTGTTTAATGAATACACCAGGTTATCGACTGCGTGTAAACCAAGGTTTTACTACTTTGTTAACAATTACACCAATTACCCTTGAATGTAATTCACCCTTATTTCAACAAGTCTATTAACTATTAATCCAGTTCTGTATCCGGTAAAATGAATAATTATTGGTATTTATAGATATCCCGCCCACCGTACCCAGTCAAGCGTATGTGGTTATATATAAAAACGTCGAATTATAAGTTTGTATATTAAATTAACAAGGTATTGTTTAGTTAATATAAAACCCATTAATAGCCCATAGTCTAATTTCCACAAGTGTCGTTCTTTTATCCAAACCCCAATTATGGTACAAAGCCCAATTACCCAATTTTAGTAATTAGCCCAACATCATGATTACTTCGGATTAAATAAGCATAATAATAACTTAGCTATGAGACATTAAATTAAAAAGGTTGAACATAACTTACAATGATTAAAAATAGCGTAGCGTTACACGGACAGAATTTCGACTTATACCCTTACAACATTCGCTAACATACCCTTATTATTAGAATTAAAATTAAAATATAAATATATATATAAATATATATATTTACGTATATATTGAGAGAGATAGATATATGATGGATTTTTGCGATCAGAATTCGTTTGCTTTTATAGGGATTTTCAGAGTTTGGGCCTCCGCGACTCGCGGCATTTTTTGTCTTCAAACTCCGCGAGTCGCAGAGTTTGTAAATACAGCTCACCAGCTTTTGGAGTCTTTCTTGCCGACGATTTATTTATAAATATAATATATATATAATTAATATAATTAATTATATATTATATTATATTTATATACATAGTTAACTTGTAATTTTTAGTCCGTTGCGTCGAGCGTTGAGAGTTGACTCATGTCCCGGTTCCGGATTTTCGAACGTCCTTGCGTACAATTTAATATCTTGTACTTTGCGTTTTGAATCTTGTACTCTTGTAATTTCGAGACGTTTCTTATCAATAATTGGAACCTCTTTGATTGCATTTTGTACTTTTGAGCTTTTTGGTCGTTTGCGTCTTCAATTCGTCGAATCTGTCTTTTGTCTCCACCTTTTATTATTTAAACGAATATCACTTGTAAATAGAACAATTGCAACTAAAAGCTTGTCTTTCTTGAGGAATAATGCTATGAAATATATGTTCGTTTTTAGCATTATCAACAGTCCACAGTTAATAGTCCAATAATTCATATATAGCTTAATATATAATATTCGAATTAATTAATACGTATCGTGACCCGTGTACATGTCTCAGACTCGATCACAACTCAAAGTATATATATTATTGTAGAATTAACCTCAACCCTGTATAGCGAACTCGTGCATTACAGCATATAGAGTGTCTATGGTTATTCCAAATAATATATATAGATGTGTCAATATGATATGTTAAAACCTTGTATACGTGTCCCGATATTTAAAGTGTGTAAAATAAATAACAGAAATTAAATGATGATAAATAAAATTGCCAGAATATAAATTGCGATGAATAAAATGTAATCAGTTAGCTAGGAACAGTTAGCTAGGAACTGTTAGCGTGGATTCTTAACAGAATTTCTCATAGTTAATTTGTTTGTTTCTAACAAATTTTATTTTGTCCAATGTTTTCTTCATTATGCCACTTGTTGGATTTCTGGTAAGTCACAATCCAAATATGAAATTGAATGAAAATGGTTATTCTGTGGTGAACGGATTTGTATATATTGTGGATGTAAGTAGGATAGTAAATGACTGTTGAATCAGATTCGAAGAATGTACAGTGTAACTTATTAATGTGAAATCTAAATATTCCTCGGGTATTACCTACCCGTTAAAATATTTTCACCATTAACAGTTTGTACAAAATAATTTTTAATTACAATCTTTATGAAAACATATATACATATATATTTTCTTCAGATGTAATCATGGATTTAATGAGTCAATATGATATTAGACTCATTTGATTTACCGTTAGAACAAGAATATATAATCTCTAAAACATTAGAGATTACATAATCGCCATGAAGAACGAAGACAAATGATGTAGAATGATACGTAGAACGATGATTATACTCGAGGTACAGAATGAGATGTTGAGGCATGGATTGTTGTTGCTACTGGTGCTGTTATTGATGGTACTGTGGGTGCCGGTGATATTGCTGAAGTTGTTAAGTTTTGCACCATATTCTCCAAATTGATTACTCAAGCGTGAAGTTCGTTAATTTCTTCAATTATTCCTGAATGATTGTCGGTCGGAACGAGCGGATTAATAAGGTTTAGAATTTTATATAGAAGATAATCGTGACGAGCTATCCTGGAGATGAGACAAAAAATGGTGTTTCGAACTGGTTCGCCTGTAAGTGCTTCAGGTTCTTCGCCAACATTGCAGGCTGGTGGGTGGAAAGGATCGCCTTCTTCTTGTCTCCATTGATTAAGTCAACTACGAACCCATCCCCATTTCATCCAAAATAGGTGATGGCTAAGTGGTTGATCCATTCCGGTTACGCTGCTTTCGGAGATCGAGTGGGAATCTTTATCGGAATAGCTGTCGGAATCCGAGAAACTTGAACTAGTTGTGAGTTCCATCTTGTACGGTCGGATAGAGGATTTTTGATATGAAATGATTTTCGGATATCGGATGATATTCTAACTACATAGAATACCTATATATAATATAGAAAATCCCGTAGAATACGGAGGAACTTTCGAAAACTGTCAGGCAAAGTTTACAATAACAGATACGCTAGGATATAAATTTATCTATAAACTATCTATGCAATAAGTGCAGGAAGTCGTGTCTAGACTTAGGAATGATAAGCAGGAAATTTTCCAGTAGGAATGATAAACAATACTTATAATATGCAGCTAAGGTCGAAGTCCAGACTCACTAATGCATCCTAACAACTATCAGTTAGACACACTAATATAAGACCTGGTTCGCTAGGACCAACGCTCTGATACCAACTTTAACAACCCGTCCTAATCCTCCTGGATGAAGTCATCAATATTTGGTCCCATTGCGAGGTACTGTCCCAAATATGCCATGAATGACTACAAGTAATATCTTTAAAATGAGCAAATGCATAGCGGAAGGTTTCTTTCATACTATACAATATTTTGTAGTAAAAATATTTCATACGACGGAACTGAGCAATGCAGGGTTGGCCTCGGATTCACGAACCTTTTAAATCAAGCTTTAAAAATAAAAATGCCATTGCCCGGGTTTGAACCCTTGACCTCTCGTTACTGCAACAACTCACTTAACCATCCAAGCTATCACGCTTTTCTGTTATAGATCCATATTAACTATTATATAACCCGTTTATATATCAGTCCCTTTTCTATTCTTAAAATCATCATATACTTTACGTTCACTCAAGGATTTGTATCTTTTCCATTTACCTACTTGGGTTTCAGCCCAACAAACAACAAGTCTCGGTCCATTAATTAAAACAACAGCTTGAAGAACACGACCCATTAGAAGAAAATAAGATACGACTCAAATCACAACGTTTGTTAAACCTAGGATTCGAAACAGAAGGATTAAGCCGGTACTATCTTATTTAATTTTTTTTAATGATCTCAGATCCTACGTATACTTTCATCATATACCACTTTCTTCTTTACAACTCACCCCCACTAATCAACATGCTTTATCAATCATTATAGGCACTTGTTAATTCTTGTGTTTTTCACCATATTCACCATCACCTCCTCGATCATAAATAATAGGTAGGGACGAGCATTTAGCGGCTGAAGTTGCCATAAGCGGAAGTTTTAGCAGCTGTTATTGCAGACAGGAATAAAGAATATGCTGTAGTAGTTACATGTATCATTAATCGGACAGGAGAGTGCAGGCTGCAGCAAGAAAAATATAATAGCAGCGAAGGAGACTGAAACAGGTATATAACGAATTGCAGGTTTGGCTTAATGGTGTTCATGGTTATTTACAAGGGTGATTTTATGAAGGTTCTATAAGTGGTGGTTTTATTCGATGAAGAAAGACTGAACCAAAAACATTAGACGTGTAATCTGGATGGGTTATGGTTGATGATGTTGCATATGTGTAGTCTTCGAGTAGTTGTATTAACACCGAAAGAGAGTGGTTAAATGGGTTTTGAATAGAGTGGTGCTTTAAATGGGTTTCGTTGGTTATCTGTTGGTTTTATCAAATGAAACAGGAAGCAGATGATAGAGGTCTCATGTTGTGGTCTTCAGTGGATGGTGGTGATTATAGTGGTGACTTAATGAAGTGGGTGTGAGGTAGTAAGGCTGGTATGAAGGTAGCGGTCGAGTAGGAAAGAAAAACACAAGATACTAATTTGCAAGTTATTTGGTTGATAATAAATGATGGTATGGTTATGGGTTAAATCGAATATCAATTGTAGAAACAAGTGAGTTTTTAAGTTTAATGGAATAAGAAATAAAATAAGCAATATGGGTTCTTCAATGGACAACAATGGAAGAGAAAGAAAGAAAAGAGATGAAGATGGTGGTAGTGATTAGGGTGGCTAATGGTGGTGCTTCGGTTGCCAGTGGTAAAGGTGTCTTCACGATGGGAGAGGGTGTCAAAGGCCCAGATCATTATGTGAGAAGGAAATAGATAGGTAGTTATGGGCATATGGTTCTCTGGTTTTACATGTGGTGTACATATATCTTTATATATCCATATCCATCTATCTATATAAGAGAGTTGTGATGAGTTGTAACAACAAACACACTTTAAAGTTGATATAATACAGAATAGAAATAGACAGATGGAATCAGAGAATAGTAATAACTTTAATAATATTAGGTGTCTTTTGTATATGTATGTTTATATATGGATTATGATTGTGATAGAAAACAGAATGGTAATCGATAATATAATATAATAATAATTATAATATAATAAATATATAAACGTGTGATTGTTCTTGACAGAAGACAAAAAAAATAGATAGATGATGGATTCTTTCATTTAGTGATGTTAAGTATATCATATTTATATATGATAAAGTGGAAAGCAAAAATCAAAACAAACTATAAAGGTGATGTGGTTGGCAGAAAAACAAAAATAAGAAAAGTGTTGTGTGCCTTGTAGGTAAGTATATGTATTTACACGTAAATGAAAATAAAATGAGCAAAATATCAATTGGTCATACTCTTGAATGGTTAAACAGCTCATCACTTCATAAATTTAATTTGGATTCAACTTGCTTATACTATTGTACGTAAAATTGCTTGATTTCACAATTGATGGATCCTTCTCCATTCATTATATTAAATATAGAGTGAACGAGTTTTACCTAATTGACTAGATATAAATATGAATATAAATATAAACTAGATATGAACTTAACTTGATAGACTTTTCTTATCGTGTCAAAATAATAAATTGTATCGAGAGTTTGGTTTAAAATTAGTCGAAAATTTTCGGGTCGTCACAACGGTCAGTCGTGAGGTTGACCGTAGATCAACAGTTTTGCAAAATGGTGTAGTCGTTGGAACTAAACATCTGCTGTCAGACCTGCGGTCTACCGTGGTGCAGCCACATATCAGTTTTTACCAAGTTAATTATTTATGTATTAGTCTTTTGCTAGAGATAGTGTAGGCTTGTGAACTTGTGTTGTTCTATATGTTGTTTAAGCACACAAGACTTGGTGTCATCATCAAAACAAAATGGTTAACATTTGAATATTAATATTGGATCACTAACCAACATTCTCCCCCTTTTGATGATGACAAACATGTAAGTGTGCTTAAGCGTATAATACAACACATGTGTTAACATCACTTACCATACACTTTTTTCCCCTTTTGTCGAAGCAAAAAGGTTAGCTCCCCCTGGAACTAAGCGTGCCCTAGAGTAATGCTCCCCCTTGAATCTTACATAGCGGTAGATGATATAGCTCCCCCTTGAAATGTGCAATATAAGACTCATAGAAAAGAGGATTAGTCCACACGTAAGACATAATATCAAGTAAGGAGTGATATGAACTCAACGAGCTGGATAAACCTTCAATCAAGAGTTAGTGAACACACATAATAATATACAGCAACCATAAGAATCATTGTGTGTCATAGATAACAAAGATAGTGGAGTGAGCACTTTGACCAATATATGTGATCGTTAGAGAGCATGTAAGATCAAAAGTGCGTATGAACCACCACATATCAGAGTTAATGAATAGTATAGCTAGAATATGTGATATAACATGTAGTGAGCAGAAGCCTTAGTATATCATGCAACATTATCATTAAGTACCAACATTACTCCACTAGTTCTACCAATTTTAGGCATGTATAAAAGTAAGTAGATTTAAGCAAGCATGTAGAACCATATAGCATAGCATGGTATACATATTGCACATAGCACAATGTGAAAACATAAGTGAGAGTAGCATGAAAAAGCTAATATACATTAGATCAATTGTCAAACAAACAATCATGCATAACAATCATATTTATAAGCTTAGATGCTAGAGCATGAAAGTAACTTCAAACAAGCATGTTAAAACACAAGCATAACATAGCATGGCAAACAAATAAGAGCATCACACGTAATCATATCATGTAACACTATAGATACTATCATAGTAGTTTCAACAATCATGTAAAGAGACAAGCATGGCATACATATGGCACATATCATTAGCATAGCATGTTAAGCATATTGCACATAATATAAGCATAGCATGTTGAATACATATTGTAAGAATACAAGTAAGAGTGGCATGTTGAAGCTAATATACGTAATCATGCATAACGATCTAATTTACATATAAGTTTAAAACATGCATGAGGCACCTCTATTCAACATAATGAGCATACTAGTCGAAGCATGTCAAGTGATAATGCTTAATAACACAGATATGATAAGTCTAAACGTTATCATTGAAAAATCATACACTAAGTTTCAGGTTATTCAACTAAGAGCATATCTCTTTGTATACTTAGTGATGAGCATATGTATAACCTAAACATATAGAGCATGTTAATATTTCACTTATCATGTAATGATCAAAGCTAAATTGGTGTTCAAATAATCACTTATTAGGTTGACTAGTCCAATTTTAGCACGAGAATGCAAACATATATGAGTTTCGAAAGAGGTGGTACCTTAATAGAGGGAAATATGTTTCATCCATAAGTCATGAGCACATGATCTTCCAATCGCTACATACTCGACTTTAGTAGTAGAGAGAGTTACGGGTATTTGTTCCATTGAGAGCCAAGAGGTTATGCATAAACCAACTAATGCACATACACCACTCTTCTAAACAGTAGCGATCTACCATCATCCGAATCTCAAAGGCACATGATATTCATGATGCATAGAACCCTTTAGATTTCTCTAAAGATCCTTTTAACGGCTCAAAAGTGTGACATATTGGGACTTTCCTTTGCATGGGTGATGAGCATAACAATGCGTTGAAGTCTCGCATGTATTGTTAGAAATATATGCATGCATAGGATTCAAGAATAATATTCATCATAGTATGCACATGTCACATCAAAACAAGCAGTCATGCATAGTAAGCTCAATTAAAATTCATACTACAAGTGAGTAGCAATCATGCATAACAAGTAAGTAATCATGATAGTCAAATATACGCATGTTCCATAGTATGGATATTGATGAGAAAATACATAAACTAAATAACTAGATCAAGTAGGTATTTGACTTGTAAGCTACGATCAACATGATTTATGTTATGTCACTACTTATTTAGTCATTTATTCAAATATAGCTCAAGATTGCACTTAAATGATAAAACGTAACAAGCAATCACATAACTCATGGTAAGCTAGCTAATATCAAAGTATTATTGAGCACTCAACAAATATGATTTAAGAGAATTATCATCATGTAGAGATATGTTAACTTGACTACGTATAACGTTAACTAGCTAAAATTTTCGATGTATCATAGTTAACAATTTGGAGTGTTATATTGTATCGTGAGTATAAAAACATCCATGCATAATTTTTTAACATGTTAATAAATCATAAGCATGTAAGTACATAAGCATGATGGAAAATATATGGCATGTTAGATGTAGCAAATATTAAGCATAATGCCCTCACAAATAAGATTCAATTAGCAAGTTAATGAGCCTAAAGTGTGTAGTATAACAACTAACAAGGTGATTTTAACCAACATTGGTTCAAAAGAGATAACTCAAGTTGTCAAGCATGAAGATCATATGAGCATGCGAGTATGACAAGTAGATTTGCACATCTACGAACACATAAGCATACAAATATGGCATGTAGATGTTGCACACATACTTATACAAGCAATGACACATATATGGAACATATAAGAGATAAAGATTATGCAGTTTACACCTAGTATATAATGAGCGGAAGCCTAGAGTTAAGCCTAGAGTGTGAAGCATACCATAAAGCATTCAAGTTTCTCTATCAAGTATATTTCAAACTTATCATCCATGAGTTCAAAGAACTTGTCACAAGGAAAATGGTTAATTGGATCAATAACCAAGTCATTAACATTTTATTCTCATGCTTTTTAGCAAATAATGTATTGCTAACTTTTACCATTTCACACACATGATCCAGCATGTATGCCCTAAGTCTATCAAGATTTTCAAGATGAAAAGATATAACATTTTCATGTATGTTTGATTAATCCTTAAAGCTACTCGGACATCTATTTAGAACTAGTTACGTTTTAATTTTTAAAGAGTATCCTAGAGACGTACCTACCTTTGGAGTCACACCTACATCTTTGTGTGAAAATCTAGCATTAATTTCCATAGGTGTGTCTAATACTTTAGCACTTATCATTCAAAAACTTTAAGTGTATTCATTAGGTTGATTTATAAGAGTACTATCTTAGAGTTACTTTGATTCATGAGTTGAGTAAGGCTTTTAGAACACTCATCATTCTTTCATTAATCTCATTGCGTGTAAGTTTAAGACTCAAGACAAATAGTTTAAATAAATATTTGTGTGGGGTAAGATTATCTAAATCTTTGACGTATAAAAGGTTGGAGAAACTTTTCATTTAATTCGTTTGTTCTAGGTGTTCATTTGACACAAACCTAATCCTACTTTAGAATTTAAGAGAACAGATCATTCTTAAAGTTTTCTAACCTTATTCATCCTAATATGTCTAAGTGTGTTTTAAATACTTCAACAACTCAACAAACGCTTATGCGTTTAGCTAACAATTTTTATCAATGACTACTACTCTAGTAATTTATACACGAATAATATCTTTTAAGTGTTAGCCTAGTATGAGTTCTATCATCAAAAATGTACCTCATTAAGCATAGATGATAGAAATCATATACAACCTATTTAGTAAGACTACAAAGTTGAACTTTGGAAATCTATACTATACCTAGAAAACGGAGAATTTATACTACACACTTAAGATCTAATTTGTCTCCTATCAATGTCTCCTAAGATTTGTTTGTTATGATTCATTTTATGATCTTGTCATTTATCCTTTTTTAGTTATCATCGTTTCTCAAATATTTTCTTTGTTAAGGATGATATTTTTAATACGTTAGCTCACTTAGTGATCATCATATATTACTTTTAGGTAGATCTCTAATGATTAGTTTCATGGTCGTGTGATCTAATCTTTTATGCCATCAAATTGAAAATCATATGTTGACATATTTTTAACTTTTCACCAATTTCACTTGTAAGCATATAAGACGTTCTACCTAATTGTAACATGTTTTCTTAAATGGAATATTACTTTAACTAGCATGTTAAGATATTTTCATATTAAACACTTATAGAGATCAAATAGCACACTTTTAAGACTATCTCATTTGTAAGTAAAGTTACCTCCACCGATGATTATTCCTCAAATATGTCCATCCAATATTACGTCACCATCATCATGTTCTTTGTGCTTGGTGTGACATAGTAATCATGGACATGTGTTTTGAGTGCTTGTGATAACATCATCTTCCACAAAACCTACAACTTGTTAGAGACACAAAACATGGTACCCAATGTTTGTTGGGTCCGAGATTGTTAGCATCAAATATTCTCACGAAAACTCATCTCTGTACCTTTCTCAAAGAGTAGACTATTGCTTTTTTAGACATGTTTATATTTTAAATTTCGACAATCCAATTTCATGTCTTGATTGAGAATAATTGATCTTGTACGCTTATAGTTGTTTAAAAGTCACTAACACTTACGGGTTGAAAACTTAACCTTTTAAATGAGTGTCGTTTAATGACGATAATTAGCTTCACATTAGCAAATGTTTAATCTTACCAACAAACAATGTAAAACCAATATTGTGATCATTTTAAAATGATTCAACATCTAAAAGTGTCAAACCACGGCCGATCATAAAATTGCGAAAGCACATTTTGATCAGAGCCTATGCGGTCGATCCACGGTCGACCGTAGGTTCGACCGCCTACAGGTTTGACATTATGTTGAGTTTTATCAAGTGTGTTTTCGAAAAGCTTGTGATAGGTTCACTCAAGGTGTCTTTCTTTTGGTATCTTTAAAAATCACTTTTACTATATCACCACTTTTTTGTCACTTTTGAAGAAAGGTAATTCTTTTTCTTGTTCAAAATAGTCATAAGCTAGCGATTCTAGTTTCAAATTATTATTACCCCTAAGTAACCTCTTGTTTGATTATATGGTTTTCGAGAATGCTTATTAAGATACTTAGATTCTAATCTTAGATATTATGTCTATCAATTAAGGCTCTAAGATGTGTGACAACCTACATATTCTAGCATGTAAGATTAATTAATCAAGCATACATCAAGTAATCACCTATGTCATTTTTCATGCAAGGATTCAAGGCACAAGTAATTTCAATTATCACATACATTGCATTGACCTAAGTTTCATGGAAAGTTTCAATGTGCTTCTATTGTGTACACTATAGTTATGATTTTGACCCAACCCCACATTTTTCTTTACATACTTTATTTTTCAAAAATTAACTTAGTTTTAAAAAAATGTTTCTTTGTTCAAGCTTTTCTTTTCAATCATAGTTTTGTTAATTATCACAACATTTAGAGTACACAAATATTAAATAGACTAGAAATAAGCAAACTTACCTCACCATGTGAATGGTGGTATTTTTCCTCAACGTAATGGATGTAAGTTTGAGCATTCGGGTTCGATCCTTGACTCCACATCATGCAAGTGTCTTGAAGTTGCTTCTCATATGTAAATTTTCATCGTGATTCAAGACTAACTCATCCAAGATCTCTTTTGCGTTCTCCAAACAAGTAGAGTTTAGTTCCAAGATCTTTGACTCGGGTTTTTGCACAAAATGAATATTTGACTCAAGCAAAAATGTTTTAGAGCAACGATTTGACCAACCGCTCCGATACCAATTGTAAGTAACTAGAAGGGGGGAATAGTTACTTAGTGGTTTCTTAAAACTTTTTCAAAATCTTTAACGATCAAAACATAAGTTTTAAGTGTGGAAGCGTTTGTGTTTGTTAATAAAATTATGTAAAGAATGTAAGTGCACAAACACAAGGATTTATTGTTGTTCGGGTGGATGTTAACTAATCCACCTTAATCCACTCCCCAATTCTACGAATTGAGACTTTTCTTCACTATGATACCCTAAACCCGGTGGAGTGTCCGGATACAATACTAGCTCCTTGATAAGCCGCTACTTATGAACCCTTGCGTTCCTTTGAAGAATTCATAAACACCAAATGCTCTTACCGCAAGATCCTAATGTTCTAGCCTAGTGAAATCACAACTACCTTCTAGATCCCTTTAAGAAGATAGCTTACAAGTAAACTTATAGCTAAGCTTACAATCACTCATAGTTCTTCAATAGGTCACACCAACTTAATTCCCAATGGAATTAATCAACTTCTTAGATCCCTTTAAGGAAGTTGAATCATTAAGCAAGATGGCGTTTCCTATCATAAGAACTATCTAACTTCCTTGACCCCCTAAGGAAGTGTCTTACAAAGTAAACTTAAAGATACAAATGATAAGCATAAAGTTTACATTTCAATTCTACTTAGTGTAAGTAGAATCTCTCTTTCTCTCTTATAATCTCTCCATAGATGTGTGCTTGAGGCTTGGGAGATTAGTTGATATGACTTTGAAAGAATGTTGGAAAGAGGTAGTCTTCTAGTTTGGAAAAGTGGTGTATTTATATTCCAAGAAAATATTGATAGACAAAACTGCGGTCGAACTATGGTCGACCTTGCAGGCAGCCGTATAACTTCTGTCAGCATTTCAACATATCCGTTGGAGCTCCGTTTTCTTTGAATTTTTGGCTTCTTTACCTAATATAGAGCCTTCAAAATATGCTTAATACACCTAGAAGTTAACTACATTACCCTTTTGATCTTGGACATATCCATGGAGGTTTACATGTGCTAGCTAAAGAGGAAAGTCCAATGTCCTTGACCATTATCATTGATTTCCTTAAAAGGTAAATGCAGATTTTTGTCCCTTAACAACCCATTAGCATCCAAACTTCATTCCCCAAATCTTTAAACCCTTGTCTTCATCTTTGATGGAAGTATCTTGCCCATTGGAATCTTGTTACAACTCCATTGAACTAGTTTGAGAACACTTTGACTAGTTGCACTAATCATAAAGATACATCACTACAATCCAAACCTCATACCCATGTCTTCACCAACTTGTCTTTTCTTTGATGGAAGTATCTTGCTCTTTGGAACATTGTTACATCTCAAATGAACTAGTTTGAATCTAGTTGGAACTTAATGATCCTTGTTACAACCTTGACTAGCTTGAACTAATTACATTTACATACATACAATGGTACATAAAATTAATGGAAAAGCACCTCTTTAATTAGGACTTTAATGACCATTATTAGTATGTTTAAATGACATTATGTAATAGGATAAAAAGATATAACACGTGTGTGTTTAATCTTAATTTGGCTCAAAATGTCATTAAGATGTCATTAGGTGTGATTAGTAAAAATTAACATCTTTTGGTTCAAAAATCTTTTGAGATCAAAAAGGGCAACTATTATAATTATGTTTAAAAAAGTTTTGTAAATTATAGATGCCACAAAGTGGTCTAACTCAAAGTGGTTGAATTTGGTTACAGTGAAAACTGCGGTCGGTCGTGAGGTTGACCGTAGATCAATAGTTTTGTAAAATGGTGTAGCCGTTGGAACAGGACATCTGCGGTCAGACCCGCGGTCGACCGTTGTATTGGTCTTTTGCTAGAGATAGTGTAGGCTTGTGAACTTGTGTTGTTCTATACGTTGTTTAAGCACACAAGACTTGGCATCATCATCAAAACAAAATGGTTAACATTTGAATATTAACATTGGATCACTAACCAACACCATCAGATACCACTTTCGTGTAATAATCTGCGCCGCGGGATAACCGGCCGCGCCGCAGCCTATAACTATGAAAAACCCGAAAAAACTTGAAAACTCTCGGCACCGAATTTTAGTTATAGACTGCGCCGTGGGTGTTTTAGCTGCGCCGTAGGCTTTTTAGCCGCGCCGCGGCTTACGTCTGGGACGAATTTCCTGTTAAAAACTTCAAAATTCACACAAAACTTTCAACAAACAAATAACCCTTAGCATGTCCCAATGATCATATTGCCTTTTCATCTTTCAAACACACAATCGAGCAAAATATACAATAAAATACAACAACCGTGATTTTTATTTCCGATTCGTTCACTCGACTCGTCCCCCAAAATTAATCGTCTTTCGGATCGAAGTCGAGGGTAACCTCTTCTTCAATTTCAAGGGGACCATCCACATAGTGTTTGACTCGGTGGCCATTCACCTTAAAACCTTCACCATTTGAGTTAAATAATTCCACCGTACCATATGGGTACTCTTTCGTAACCACGAACGATCTAGACCAACGGGACTTGAGCTCTCCATGTGACAACTTGAAACGCGAGTTATAAAGAAGAACACGATCGCCTTCCTTAAATTCTTTCGGACTTTTGATCCAATTATCATGCCACTTCTTTGTTTTTTCCTTATAGATGAGCGAGTTCTCGTAGGCATCTTGCCTCAACTCATCTAATTCATTCAATTGGGTTAACCGAAGCCGACCCGCCTCATGATAATCAAGATTGCATATCCAAAGAGCCCAATGTGCTTTGTGCTCGATCTCCAAAGGGAGATGTGTAACACCCTGATTTTTTTTAAACACAGCGGAAGTACTAATAATTACCAAAATAACCCTTTTTAACATTTACAAACTAAAGTTATCAAATCAACTTAGTTAACATTATTACAATATTTCAAAATGACGGTGTTACATAAAAACATCATAAAACCAGAAAACATCAGAGTCATCTCATAGTCAAACATGTCTTCTAACCCGTCAATATCACCCTTCTAACCTGCAGTACCTAAACCTGCAATGGGTGGAAATGTGAGAGAATTAGAACAACTGCTAAGTGAATGGATACTATCTAACAGATCAAGTATAAGCAACTAAACATGCAAAGGTTACAGATATGCTAACGTCCTGAACTAGCATATAACAACAACTAACAATATGAGGATCGGCGGCTTGTACGAGCACATGACTTAGCTGATCAGGCTACAGTCTACCGATAGTCCGCTTTACTGACTCCAATGCATAACCGTTCAGATGCACCACATGCGTCCTTCTATGCTATACAGAAGAATCAGTAACATCATGACCTAACCAGGCTACCACAGTCAACCTCACACCAACCCTACCCTGCCGCCTCGGTGGGTTCCCAGCCTTGCCGCCTCGGTTGGTGTCCAAATAACAGTGCGCACATAAGATCACAGATAATCAGTCATACAATCATCCTAACTAGCATGGCAATATCTAACTACACATGGTATTCATACAAGGCATAAACATAAAACTAAAGAGTCTGAAAAAGTAGCGTGTCAGCTACTTAACACTCTATCCGGAGATAGACCCACTCACCGAATACCAGCAACTGGCTCAGATAATCTATCACTGAGCGGCTTCCATATCCTTATCACCTGAACATAAGCCAAACCAAGTTAGTTTCTGTCCGTTAGCATAAAACGTCACAGTAAAGCAAATCAGTAACAAAAGTGTCACTAAAAGTCCACCTAACACTTACACATTTTTAGAATTTATATCCTGATCATCATAAGTCTCGCGGACAGCATAACGGCTAGGAAACAACTAAATTACAAAACAATGCATCACTGATCTGTATCCGTACGGTTGCACATGCATCCACACGGTTTCAAGTCCATTCGTACGGTTGCAGACTCACTGCCCAATTGCACCAACACCACTGCATCCGTACGGTTGCACATACACCCGTACAGTTGCACCATGTACCCGTGCGGTTGCAAGCTGCAACTGTACGATTGTGTTCATCGAGCAGCAGCAGTAGAAATGACGGGTTTTCGAACCAAAATCACTCAATCTCGTTTCCAGACATGTTTTTAACCCAAAATCCACACATAACATGTTAGGAAAACATTTAGGGACTCAAACCCTCTAGTTTTAAGCATCAACAACATCAATTTGGCTAAACTTGACTCAAAATCCACTTTTGACAAAACCTAACTTAAAACCACTCAAATCTAACAATTTTGGAACTGAAAATCACGAATTGTTACCTTGAATGATCACGAAAACAGTAACAACAAGCTTTATAACACAATTGTATTTCCAAAAACGAGATTAAGAAATTAGGGTTTCAAGTAGGAGAGAAAGTAGATACGGAGTGTGTGTGGAAGATTCAAGAAAATAAGAGAAATGGCTGGTTCAAGGCTTATATATGTGGGTTAAATACAATACCCCGTCACACACGGGTATTTACCAGTTATCTTAATAACTTTCGTACTTAATTTGACTGCCCTAACGGAGTCCAAATTAAATAAACGAACCTGTTCTGTGACCCTTGTCACAAACTGGTCTTAACCAAATAATAAAATAACACTAAATATTTTATTAAAATAAAATCATAATTAACCACACAATTATGCCTAAGGGCAAAATAGTCATCTTACATCTAAACCCGATCTGAGGATGTTACAAATCCACCCCTTTAAGAAGATTCAGTCCTCGAAATCTGGTCATGGTCAAACAGACTTGGATAACGAGCCTTCATTAGCTCTTCGGTTTCCCACGTAAGGTTAGATCCTAAACTATGCTTCCACTTAACAAGCACCATAGGGATCTCTTTCTTTCTTAGCTTTGTCACCTTTCTATCAACAATCCTAACCGGTTCTTCAACTAAATTTTGATTCAAGTCCACCCTCACATCACTCAACGGAACCAGTTGTGCCTCATCATTGACCTTACACTTCCTAAGGTAACACACATTAAATGTGTTGTGTATCCCTGCCAACTCTACTGGAAGCTCTAACACGACAGTCTGGTCATTAACCCTTTGAATAATCTTGAACGGCCCAATATACCTTGGAGCTAACTTGCCTCGCTTACCAAACCTGATAACACCCTTCCACGGCGAAACTTTCAAGTAAATAAGATCATCCACCTCAAAGTTTACTGGACATCTACGTGGATCGGCATACATTTTCTGTCTGTCATGTGTCGCTTTCAACTTTTCACGTGCTAGTGCTACCTTGTCTGTTGTTATCAGAACTAATTCTGGACCTGCAAACTGTTTCTCTTCGGTTTCTAACCAACAAGTCGACGTTCTACATTTGCAACCATTCAATATTTCATAAGGTGGCATACCAATACTCGAATGGTAAGTATTGTTGTAGGCGAACTCGATCAAAGGTAGATGTATATCCCACAGACCACCGTACTCTAACACGCACAACCTAAGCATATCCTATAATGTCTGTATTGTACGTTCACTCTGACCGCCGATCTGTGGATGATACGCTGTACTCAGATTTACCCTCGTTCCCAAACTTTTCTGTAAACTGTTTCAGAAATTAGACACAAATCTAGAATCCCTGTCGGATACGATAGACAACGGAACACCATGTCGACTAATTATCTCTTTAAGTACAATTCTGCCAAAGTACTCAACGAGGCTGTCTCTTTTGTTGGTAAAAAGTGTTCACTCTTCATCAGTCAATCAACAATTACCCATATCATATCATTACCTCTCTGAGATCTAGGTAATTTGGTTACAAAATCCATCATAATATGATCTCATTTCCACTCTAGAATCTTCAACTGCTGTAATGAACCATAGGGTTTCTGGTGTTCAGCTTTAACTTGAGCGCAAATGTGACACCTTTCTACCAATTGAGCAACATCTTTCTTCATCGTTGGCCACCAATACATCGGTTTCAAGTCGTTATACATCTTGGTACTACCCGGATGGACAGTCAACCTCGATTTGTGCGCTTCATTTAAGATTAATTTCCTTAAATCTCTAAGCATAGGCACCCAAATTCAGTTCTTAAACGTCTTAAGTCCACGGTAATCGTTAGTCAATTGGTCTTTAATTTTAGTTATCAGTTCAGTCTTTAAGTTCTCCTCCAATAAAGCTCGGGCTTGAACTTGTCTTAACTGTTTAATAAGATCTGAAACTATTTCGATTCTCATAAATTTTACAGTTTCCACAGTCTTTTTACGACTCAAAACATCGGTAACAACATTCACTTTGCACGGATGATACTTTATCTCACAATCGTAATCTTTTATAAGCTCAATCCACCGTCTCAGTTGCATATTCAGTTCTTTATGTGTGAAAATATACTGGAGGCTCTTATGGTCTGTACATATCACACACTTTGTACCGTATAAGTAGTGTCTCCATAACTTCAACGCAAATACCACTGCGGTCATTTATAAATCAAGAACCGGATAATTACGTTTCTGTGACTTTAACTGACGAGAAGTGTACATAATAACTTTATCTCTCTGCATCAGTATACACCCTAACCCGGCAATTGACGCATCACAATAAACCACGAAGTCATCTGAACCCTCTGGTAATGCTAACACTGGAGCTTGACACAACAATTGTTTGAGCGTCTGAAGAGCCTATTCCTGTTGGTCACTCCATCAAAAACTTACGTCTTTTCTGGTCAATTTAGTCAACGGACCCGCTATTCTAGAAAAATCTTTTATAAATCGGCAATAATAACCTGCCAGACCCAAGAAACTCTTAACTTCTGTCGGCGTCTTCAGTGAATTCCAACCCATTACCGCTTCTATTTTCGACGGATCCACTTTAATACCTGCCTCACCGATAACATGATCAAGAAACTACACCTCTCGAAGCCAAAACTCACACTTCGAGAACTTAGCGTATAACTACTCTTTCTTTAATAACTCTAACACTAATCAAAGATGTGTCGCATGATCAGCCTCTGACTTCGAATACACCAATATATCATCGATAAACACAATCATAAAATTGTAGTGACCCGAACTTTTCCATGTTTATATATATTAATTGAGATTGATATTTACATGACTAAATGTTTCCAACGTGTTAAGCAATCAAACTTGTTAAGACTTGATTAATTGAAATAGGTTTCATATAGACAATTGACCACCCAAGTTGACCGGTGATTCACGAATGTTAAAACTTGTAAAAACTATACGATGACATATGTATGGTTATATATATAGTTAACATGATTTTATTATAAGTATGTATCTCATTAGGTATTTTAACAATGAGTTATATACATAAAAATGAGACTATTAAATTAAGAAACTCGAAAACGATATATATACCGATTATTGTTATAACAAAGTCTTACTAGGTACATATGAATCATATTAAGATATTGATACACTTGGTTAATTATGTTAAATGATAAGTAAATATATTATTAAGTGTATTAACAATGAAATACATATGTAAAAATAAGACTACTAACTTAATGATTTCGAAACGAGACATATATGTAACGATTATCGTTGTAACGACATTTAACTGTATATATATCATACTAAGATATATTATATATCATAATATCATGATAATATAACAATTTAACATCTCATTTGTTATAATAAACAATGGGTTAACAACATTTAACAAGATCGTTAACCTAAAGGTTTCAAAACAACATTTACATGTAACGACTAACGATGACTTAACGACTCAGTTAAAATGTATATACATGTAGTATTTTAATATGTATTCATACACTTTTGAAAGACTTCAAGACACTTATCAAAATACTTCTACTTAACAAAAATTCTTACAATTACATCCTCGCTCAGTTTCATCATCAATTCTACTCGTATGCACCCGTATTCGTACTCGTACAATACACAACTTTTAGATGTATGTACTATTGGTATATACACTCCAATGATCAGCTTTTAGCAGCCCATGTGAGTCACCTAACACATGTGAGAACTATCATTTGGAAACTAGCATGAAATATCTCATAAAATTACAAAAATATGAGTAATCATTCATGACTTATTTACATGAAAACAAAATTACATATCCTTTATATCTAATCCATACACCAACGACCAAAAACACCTACAAACACTTTCATTCTACAATTTTCTTCATCTAATTGATCTCTCTCAAGTTCTATCTTCAAGTTCTAAGTGTTCTTCATAAATTCCAAAAGTTCTAGTTTCATAAAATCAAGAATACTTCCAAGATTGCAAGTTTACTTCCAAGTTTTCTAAATCCATTCCAAGTAATCATCCAAGATCAAAAAACCTTTGTTACTTACATTAGGTTATCTTTCTAATACAAGGTAATAATCATATTCAAACTTTAATTCAATTTCTATAACTATAACAATCTTATTTCGAGTGGAAATCTTACTTGAAATTGTTTTCGTGTCATGATTCTGCTTCAAGAACTTTAAAGCCATCCAAGGATCCTTTGAATCTAGATCCATTTTTCTCATTTTCAGTAGGTTTATCCAAGGAACTTTAGGTAGTAATGATGTTCATAACATCATTCAATTCATACATTTAAAGCTATCTTATTCGAAGGTTTAAACTTGTAATTACTAGAACATAGTTTAGTTAATTCTAAACTTGTTCGCAAATAAAAGTTAATCCTTCTAACTTGACTTTTAAAATCAACTAAACACATGTTCTATATCTATATGATATACTAACTTAATGATTTAAAACCTGGAAACACGAAAAATACCGTAAAACCGGATTTACGCCGTCGTAGTAACACCGCGGGCTGTTTTGGGTTAGTTAATTAAAAACTATGATAAACTTTGATTTAAAAGTTATTATTCTGGGAAAATGATTTTTATTATGAACATGAAACTATATCCAAAAATCATGTTTAAACTCAAAGTGGAAGTATGTTTTCTAAAATGGTCATCTAGACGTAGTTCTTTCGACTGAAATGACTACCTTTACAAAAATGATTTGTAACTTATATTTCCGACTATAAACCTATACTTTTTCTGTTTAGATTCATAAAATAGAGTTCAATATGAAACATAGCAATTTGATTCACTCAAAACGAATTTAAAATGAAGAAGTTATGGGTAAAACAAGATTGGATAATTTTTCTCATTTTAGCTACGTGAAAATTGGTAACAAATCTATTCCAACCATAACTTAAAAACTTGTATTGTATAATATGTAATCTTGAGATACCATAGACACGTATAAAATGTTTCGACCTATCATGTCGACACATCTATATATATTTTGGAACAACCATAGACACTCTATATGTGAATGTTGGAGTTAGCTATATAGGGTTGAGGTTGATTCCAAAATATATATAGTTTGAGTTGTGATCAATACTGAGATATGTATACACTGGGTCGTGGATTGATTCAAGATAATATATATCGATTTATTTCTGTACATCTAACTGTGGACAACTAGTTGTAGGTTACTAACGAGGACAGCTGACTTAATAAACTTAAAACATCAAAACGTATTAAAAGTGTTGTAAATATATTTTGAACATACTTTGATATATATGTACATATTTGTTATAGGTTCGTGAATCGACCAGTGGCCAAGTCTTACTTCCCGACGAAGTAAAAATCTGTGAAAGTGAGTTATAGTCCCACATAACTCTTTTAAAATCTAATATTTTTGGGATGAGAATACATGCAGGTTTTATAAATGATTTACAAAATAGACACAAGTACGTGAAACTACATTCTATGGTTGAATTATCGAAATCGAATATGCCCCTTTTTATTAAGTCTGGTAATCTAAGAATTAGGGAACAGACACCCTAATTGACGCGAATCCTAAAGATAGATCTATTGGGCCTAACAAACCCCATCCAAAGTACCGGATGCTTTAGTACTTCGAAATTTATATCATATCCGAAGGGTGTCCCGGAATGATGGGGATATTCTTATATATGCATCTTGTTAATGTCGGTTACCAGGTGTTCAGCATATAAATGATTTTTATCTCTATGTATGGGATATGTATTGAAATATAAAATCTTGTGGTCTATTACTATGATTTGATAATATATAGGTTAAACCTATAACTCACCAACATTTTTGTTGACATTTTAAGCATGTTTATTCTCAGGTGATTATTAAGAGTTTCCGCTGTCGCATACTTAAATAAGGACGAGATTTGGAGTCCATGCTTGTATGATATTGTGTAAAAACTGCATTCAAGAAACTTTTTTCGTTGTAACATATTTGTATTGTAAACCATTATGTAATGGTCGTGTGTAAACAGGATATTATAGATTATCATTATTTGATAATCTACGTAAAGCTTTTTAAACCTTTATTGATGAAATAAAGGTTATGGTTTGTTTTAAAATGAATGCAGTCTTTGAAAAATGTCTCATATAGAGGTCAAAACCTCGCAACGAAATCAATTAATATGGAACATTTTTAATCAATAAGAACGGGACATTTCAGTTGGTATCCGAGCGTTGGTCTTAGAGAACCAGAAAATTTGCATTGGTGTGTCTTATCGAGTTTGTTAGGATGCATTAGTGAGTCTGGACTTCGACCGTGTTTTCTTTAAAAATGATTGCTTAACATTTTTGTTGGAAACTATATATTATTAACATGTATATATTATGTGATATATTAATCTCTTAACATGTTTGATATTGTGTGATAGATGTCTACCTCTAGCACAAATCCCATTGACTCACCTAATAATAACGAAGAGTCGAATATATAATGGACTGATTCACAAATTCTCGAAGAAGAACCGGAAGAAGAATCAGAACCGGAAGAGGAGGAACCGGAGGAGGAAATAGAACCGGTGGGGGAAATATTAAAACGGTTAAGTAAAAGAAAATCCTCAACCAACCGACCAAGGTTAATTATGGTCAATGGTGTTTCCGCCAAGGAAGCAAAATATTGGGAGGATTACCAATTCTCCGATGAATCGGATTCCGACGAGAATTACGATGATATTATAGAAATTACCCCAACTGAATTTAAAAAGGCAAAAGAAAATAATAAGGGAAAGGGCATAAAAATAGAGAAATCTAATTCCAACCCCGATGAACTTTATATGTATCGTCAACCCCCGAAGCCCTTAAGTTGTAACAATGACCCGGGAACCTCTAAACCACCAGGTTTTTCTAAACCGTTGTGGAAAACGACAGCTCGTATTAGGGGAACATCATATATCCCTAGAAACTTGGAAAAACGAACTAAAACCGAAGAAGAAGAAACGAGCGAGTCAGAATAAGATAGTTGTATTCGTGTGGTGTAATATATGTAATATAGTGTGCTTATGCTTTATGATATATGTAAAAATTGCTTGTATTAATAAGTATTTTTTTTTTATGAATCTAACTCTTGTCTATTTTACAGTATAAAAACACAAAATGGATAGACAACCCAATATTTTAAGAGACCTACCCGGAGACATGATTGATGAAATCTTGTCTAGAGTCGGTCAGAATTCTTCGGCACAACTATTTACGGCGAAATCAGTTTGTAAGACATTCGAAGAACGTTCCAAGAATGTCTTGATTTATAAGAGACTTTCGTTTGAAAGATGGGGGATATCACATTGGGAAACCCATAAGTTACGATGTGTTTACTTTGACGCATATATTGCGGGGAACCCAAATGCTATTTTACGCAACGGGTTAAGAAATTATTTTGACTCAATGTATCCGAATATAGGACTTCATGATTTAGAAAAAGCAGCTAACATGCAACATAAAGAAGCATGCTATGCTTACGGGTTAGTAATGTTCGCTTCTCACCAAACAGAGAAAAAGAACATCGGGCTACAACTATTAAACAAAACGTTCCCACAAGTGACGGATTCGGTAATTGGGGTAAGAAATGAGGTTTTTTAGGTTATTACGAGACTGTTGGTCATTACGTAACCCTCGTCCCTTTGACGATGTTACAACACGCTTTCTTATCAACGGCCATAACGGTTATGTTCCACAAGACCAAGGATGGGAAGTAGTCCTAGTAAAACCAGAATGCATGACTTGTTTCTGGACGTATGAATTACGTGTCTTTATTACCTTTGCTGAACGACTTGTGTACTAGCTAGAATTATCTTGACAACTATCTTGTATCAAAGTTATTGTGTGCTATATTTCATGCTTTATGTAAAATAAGCAGTATTGTAAGTTTGTAAAATATTGTATAAAAGTTTGAACGCGAAATATTATTATAATCAGTTTTTCATATAGAATTGTAGTAGTTGAATTGTATATTAGCTACTAAGTATGAACTTAACGGGTAGGTACTACCCAAATTTAAACTTATAAAACGCTAATATGAAGAAAAAGCTTTTATAAATGAGTTCATATTATGCTACGAAATACTATTAACTGCTCTTAATATTCTGTATGATTAACTTGTTCCATTTGACTATTATGAAGGAAATGGCACCGACTACTCGACACACCATGAATATGAATGAAGAGGAATTCCGTACTTTTCTAGCTTCAAACATAGCCGCAGTACAGGCTGCGCTACATGCCAACAATAACCTTGGATCTAGCAGTACAGGAAATCGTGTAGGATGCACCTATAAAGAATTCACTGCCTGCAAACCTTTGGAATTTGATGGAACCGAAGGACCGATCGGATTGAAACGGTGGACCGAGAAGGTCGAATCGGTGTTTGCCATAAGTAAGTGTACTGAAGAAGACAAAGTGAAGTACGCTACGCATACCTTCAAAGGTTCTGCGTTAACATGGTGGAATACCTATCTAGAGCAAGTGGGACAAGATGATGCGTACGCACTACCGTGGTCAGCATTCAAGCACTTGATGAACGAGAAGTACCGTCCCAGAACCGAGGTCAATAAGCTCAAGATAGAACTTAGACGGTTACGAACCCAAGGATTTGATATTACCACGTACAAAAGACGATTCACAGAATTGTGCCTATTGTGTCCGGGAGCGTTCGAAGATGAGGAAGAGAAGATCGACGCGTTTGTGAAAGGATTACCGGAAAGAATCCAAGAAGATATAAGTTCACACGAGCCCGCCTCCATACAACAGGCATGTAGAATGGCTCACAAACTAGTGAACTAGATTGAGGAAAGAATTAAAGAACAGACGGCTGAAGAGGCCAATGTGAAGCAAGTCAAAAGAAAGTGGGAGGAAAACGGTGATAAGAATCACCAATACAACAACAACAGCAATTACAATAATAATCGCAACAATTATCCCAACAATCGCAACATCAATCGCAACTACAACAAACGGCCAAACAACAACAACAACAACAACAACAACAACAACAACAACAACAACAACAACAACAACAACACCAACAACAACAACAACAACAACAACAACAACAACAACAACAACAACAACAACAACAACAACAACAACAACAACAACAACAACAACAACAACAACAACAACAACAACAACAACAACAACAACAACAACAACAACAACAACAACAACAACAACAACAACAACAACAACAACAACAACAACAACAACAACAACAACAACAACAACAACAACAACAACAACAACAACAACAACAACAACAACAACAACAACAACAACAACAACAACAACAACAACAACAACAACAACAACAACAACAACAACAACAACAACAACAACAACAACAACAACAACTACAACAACAACAACAACAACAACAACAACAACAACAACAACAACAACAATCATCCAACAACAATAACAACCGCAACAACAACAATCAGAAGCAGCTATGCCAAAGGTGTGAAAAGTATCACTCGGGGTTCTGCACCAAATTTTGCAACAAGTGTAAAAGAAATGGTCATAGCGCGGCGAAGTGTGAGGTCTACGGACCAGGGGTTAACAGAACGAAAGGAACAAATGGTGTCGGAACGAGTAATGGCGGAGCAAGTAGTGTCGGAGCAAGTTATGCCAATGTAGTTTGTTATAAATGTGGAAAACCGGGCCACATTATTAGAAATTGCCCGAACCAGGAGAACACGAATGGACAAGGCCGCGGAAGAGTTTTCAATATTAATGCGGCAGAGGCACAGGAAGACCCGGAGCTTGTTACGGGTACGTTTCTTATTGACAATAAATCTGCTTACGTTTTATTTGATTCGGGTACGGATAGAAGCTATATGAGTAGAGATTTTTGTGCTAAATTAAGTTATCCATTGACGCCGTTGGATAGTAAATTTTTACTCGAATTAGCAAACGGTAAATTAATTTCAGCAGATAATATATGCCGGAATCGAGAAATTAAACTGGGTAGCGAAATATTTAAGATTGATTTGATACCAGTAGAGTTAGGGAGTTTTGATGTAATAGTTGGCATGGACTGGCTGAAGAAGGTGAAAGCAGAGATCGTATGTTATAAAAATGCAATTCGCATTGTACGAGAAGAAGGAGAACCCTTAATGATG
Source organism: Rutidosis leptorrhynchoides (assembly GCF_046630445.1). Taxonomy (NCBI): domain Eukaryota; kingdom Viridiplantae; phylum Streptophyta; class Magnoliopsida; order Asterales; family Asteraceae; genus Rutidosis; species Rutidosis leptorrhynchoides. The sequence continues at coordinate 175,187,875 of NC_092334.1, read as the reverse complement.
TACGGAGAAAAGGGCAACATGAAGCTACATCTTATTAGTAATTTGAAGGCACAAAAACTAATAAGAAAAGGTTGCTATGCTGTTCTAGCACACGTCGAAAAAGTACAAACTGAAGAAAAGAGCATCAATGATGTTCCCGTCGCAAAAGAATTTCCCGATGTATTTCCGAAAGAATTACCGGGACTACCTCCTCATCGATCTGTTGAATTTCAAATAGATCTTGTACCAGGAGCTGCACCAATAGCTCGTGCTCCTTATATACTCGCACCCAGCGAGATGAAAGAACTGCAAAGCCAACTGCAAGAACTATTAGAATGTGGTTTCATTCGACCAAGCACATCACCATGGGGAGCTCCTGTTTTGTTTGTCAAGAAGAAGGATGGTACATTTAGGTTGTGTATTGACTACAGAGAGTTGAACAAACTTACCATCAAAAACCGTTATCCACTGCCGAGAATTGACGACTTGTTTGATCAACTACAAGGCTCGTCAGTTTATTCAAAGATTGATTTACGTTCTGGATATCATCAAATGCGAGTAAAGGAGGATGATATTCCGAAAACTGCATTTAGGACGCGATATGGTCATTACGAGTTTATGGTTATGCCATTTGGGTTGACTAACGCACCAGCTGTGTTCATGGACCTCATAAACCGAGTGTGTGGGCCATATCTTGACAAGTTTGTCATTGTTTTCATCGATGACATACTTATTTACTCAAAGAATGATCAAGAGCACGAAGAACATTTGAGAAAAGTGCTAGAAGTATTGAGGAAAGAAAAACTGTACGCTAAGTTTTCAAAGTGTGCATTTTGGTTGGAAGAAGTTCAATTCCTCGGTCACATAGTGAACAAAGAAGGTATCCAGGTGGACCCAGCAAAGATCGAAACCATTGAAAAGTGAGAAACCCCAAAAACTCCGAAGCATATACGCCAATTTTTAGGATTGGCTGGTTACTACAGAAGATTCATCCAAGATTTTCTCCAAAATAGCAAAACCCTTGACTGCATTAACGCATAAAGGGAAGAAATTTGAATGGAAGGATGAACAAGAGAAGGAGTTTCAATTATTGAAGAAAAAGCTAACTACGACACCTATATTGTCATTGCCTGAAGGGAATGATGATTTTGTAATTTATTGTGACGCATCAAAGCAAGGTCTCTGATTTTTTAGAGTGAAGTGGGGGATAGACAGATTACGGGTCCAGAGATAATACAAGAAACTACCGAGAAAATCATTCAAATTCAACAACGATTGAAAACCGCCCAGAGTCAACAAAAGAGCTACGCAGACAGTAAAAGAAAAGATATAGAGTTTGAAATTGGAGAAATGGTCATGCTTAAGGTTTCACCTTAGAAAGGCGTTGTTCGATTTGGTAAACGGGGGAAACTAAATCCAAGGTACATTGGACCATTCAAGATTATAGATCGTGTCGGACCAGTAGCTTACCAACTGGAGCTACCTCAACAACTCGCGGCTGTACATAACACTTTCCATGTCTCGAATTTGAAGAAATGTTTTGCTAAAGAAGATCTCACTATTCCATTGGACGAAATCCAAATCAATGAAAAACTTCAATTTATTGAAGAACCCATCAAAATAATGGATCGTGAGGTTAAGAGACTTAAGCAAAACAAGATACCGATTGTTAAGGTTCGATGGAATGCTCGTAGAGGACCCGAGTTCACCTGGGAGCATGAAGATCAGATGAAGAAGAAATACCCGCATCTATTTCCAGAAGATTCGTCAACACCTTCAACAGCTTAAAATTTCGGGACGAAATTTATTTAACGGGTAGGTACTATAGTGACCCGAACTTTTCCATGTTTATATATATTAATTGAGATTGATATTTACATGACTAAATGTTTCCAACGTGTTAAGCAATTAAACTTGTTAAGACTTGATTAATTGAAATAGGTTTCATATAGACAATTGACCACCCAAGTTGACCGGTGATTCACGAATGTTAAAACTTGTAAAAACTATACGATGACATATATATGGTTATATATATAGTTAACATGATTTTATTATAAGTATGTATTATATACATAAAAATGAGACTATTAAATTAAGAAACTCGAAAACGATATATATAACGATTATCGTTATAACAACGTCTTACTAGGTACATATGAATCATATTAAGATATTGATACACTTGGTTAATTATGTTAAATGATAAGTAAATATATTATTAAGTGTATTAACAATGAAATACATATGTAAAAATAAGACTACTAACTTAATGATTTCGAAACGAGACATATATGTAACGATTATCGTTATAACGACATTTAACTATATATATATCATACTAAGATATATTATATATCATAATATCATTATAATATAAAAATTTAACATCTCATTTGTTATAATAAACAATGGGTTAACAACATTTAACAAGATCGTTAACCTAAAGGTTTCAAAACAACATTTACATGTAACGACTAACGATGACTTAACGACTCAGTTAAAATGTATATACATGTAGTGTTTTAATATGTATTCATACACTTTTGAAAGACTTCAATACACTTATCAAAATACTTCTACTTAACAAAAATTCTTACAATTACATCCTCGTTCAGTTTCATCATCAATTCTACTCGTATGCACCCGTATTCGTACTCGTACAATACACAGCTTTTAGATGTATGTACTATTGGTATATACACTCCAATGATCAGCTTTTAGCAGCCCATGTGAGTCACCTAACACATGTGAGAACCATCATTTGGCAACTAGCATGAAATATCTCATAAAATTACAAAAATATGAGTAATCATTCATGACTTATTTACATGAAAACAAAATTACATATCCTTTATATCTAATCCATACACCAACGACCAAAAACACCTACAAACACTTTCATTCTTCAATTTTCTTCATCTAATTGATCTCTCTCAAGTTCTATCTTCAAGTTCTAAGTGTTCTTCATAAATTCCAAAAGTTCTAGTTTCATAAAATCAAGAATACTTCCAAGATTGCAAGTTTACTTCCAAGTTTTCTAAATCCATTCCAAGTAATCATCCAAGATCAAGAAACCTTTGTTACTTACAGTAGGTTATCTTTCTAATACAAGATAATAATCATATTCAAACTTTAATTCAATTTCTATAACTATAACAATCTTATTTCGAGTGGAAATCTTACTTGAAATTGTTTTCGTGTCATGATTCTGCTTCAAGAACTTTCAAGCCATCCAAGGATCCTTTGAAGCTAGATCCATTTTTCTCATTTCCAGTAGGTTTATCCAAGGAACTTTAGGTAGTAATGATGTTCATAACATCATTCAATTCATACATTTAAAGCTATCTTATTCGAAGGTTTAAACTTGTAATTACTAGAACATAGTTTAGTTAATTCTAAACTTGTTCGCAAATAAAAGTTAATCCTTCTAACTTGACTTTTAAAATCAACTAAACACATGTTCTATATCTATATAATATGCTAACTTAATGATTTAAAACCTGGAAACACGAAAAACACCGTAAAACCTGATTTACGCCGTCGTAGTAACACCGCGGGCTGTTTTGGGTTAGTTAATTAAAAACTATGATAAACTTTGATTTAAAAGTTGTTATTCTGGGAAAATGATTTTTATTATGAACATGAAACTATATCCAAAAATCATGGTTAAACTCAAAGTGGAAGTATGTTTTCTAAAATGGTCATCTAGACGTCGTTCTTTCGACTGAAATGACTACCTTTACAAAAATGATTTGTAACTTATATTTCCGACTATAAACCTATACTTTTTCTGTTTAGATTCATAAAATAGAGTTCAATATGAAACCATAGCAATTTGATTCACTCAAAACGGATTTAAAATGAAGAAGTTATGGGTAAAACAAGATTGGATAATTTTTCTCATTTTAGCTACGTGAAAATTGGTAACAAATCTATTCCAACCATAACTTAAAAACTTGTATTGTATAATATGTAATCTTGAGATACCATAGACACGTATACAATGTTTCGACCTATCATGTCGACACATCTATATATATTTTGGAACAACCATAGACACTCTATATGTGAATGTTGGAGTTAGCTATACAGGGTTGAGGTTGATTCCAAAATATATATAGTTTGAGTTGTGATCAATACTGAGATATGTATACACTGGGTCGTGGATTTATTCAAGATAATATATATCGATTTATTTCTGTACATCTAACTGTGGATAACTAGTTGTAGGTTACTAACGAGGACAGCTGACTTAATAAACTTAAAACATCAAAATGTATTAAAAGTGTTGTAAATATATTTTGAACATACTTTGATATATATGTACATATTTGTTATAGGTTCGTGAATCGACCAGTGGCCAAGTCTTACTTCCCGACGAAGTAAAAATATGTGAAAGTGAGTTATAGTCCCACTTTTAAAATCTAATATTTTTGGGATGAGAATACATGCAGGTTTTATAAATGATTTACAAAATAGACACAAGTACGTGAAACTACATTCTATGGTTGAATTATCGAAATCGAATATGCCCCTTTTTATTAAGTCTGGTAATCTAAGAATTAGGGAACAGACACCCTAATTGACGCGAATCCTAAAGATAGATCTATTGGGCCTAACAAACCCCATCCAAAGTACCGGATGCTTTAGTACTTCGAAATTTATATCATATCCGAAGGGTATCCCGAAATGATGGGGATATTCTTATATATGCATCTTGTTAATGTCGGTTACCAGGTGTTTTCCATATGAATGATTTTTATCTCTATGTATGGGATATGTATTGAAATATGAAATCTTGTGGTCTATTATTATGATTTGATAATATATAGGTTAAACCTATAACTCACCAACATTTTTGTTGACATTTTAAGCATGTTTATTCTCAGGTGATTATTAAGAGTTTCCGCTGTCGCATACTTAAATAAGGACGAGATTTGGAGTCCATGCTTGTATGATATTGTGTAAAAACTGCATTCAAGAAACTTTTTTCGTTGTAACATATTTGTATTGTAAACCATTATGTAATGGTCGTGTGTAAACAGGATATTATAGATTATCATTATTTGATAATCTACGTAAAGCTTTTTAAACCTTTATTGATGAAATAAAGGTTACGGTTTGTTTTAAAATGAATGCAGTCTTTGAAAAACGTCTCATATAGAGGTCAAAACCTCGCAACGAAATCAATTAATATGGAACGTTTTTAATCAATAAGAACGGGACATTTCAAAAATGATATAAATACGGTTTACAAACCCTGTTCATCAGATACATGACGTGTGCCGGAGCATTTGTTAACCTAAATGGCATAACCAAGAACTCGTAATGCCTATATCTCGTTCTGAACGTTGTCTTCGGTATATCTGATTCTGCAACTCAAACCTGATGATGCCCGGATCTAAGATCTATCTTTGAAAATTACGACGCACCCTGAAGCTGGTCAAACAGATCATCGATTCTAAGAAACGGATATTTATTCTTAACCGTTCTCTTATTCAATTCTCGATAATCTATACACATTCTCAGAGTACCGTCTTTCTTCTTTATAAACAACACCGGCGCACCCCACGGTGAGGAACTCGATCTTATAAACCCTCTGTCTAACAATTCTTGTATCTGAGACATCATCTCTCTGATTTCAGAAGGTGCTAACCTATAAGGAGCCTTAGCTACTGGAGTTGTTCCCGAAATCAACTCAATCTTATACTCTAATTCTCTTACCAGCGGTAACCCCGGTAACTCGTCAGGAAACACCTCAAGAAATTTCGAAACCACCGGAATATCGGTAATAGATCTCTTTTCTATCTTAGCATCAATAACATAAATTATAAAAGAGTCACACCCCTTAGAAAGTGACTTCTTCGCCTTCATCATAGAGATCAATGGAAAACTGGACCCACTTCGTTCCCCTCGGGCCACAATACGGGTTCCATCTGTGATGACCCGGGAATTTTCGACCAAATTTAATCTTAATCTTTATTTGATTTCGACACGATATGCATAATCTGTAATGTCGAGTCTCAAAAAACTTTGAACTGTGTTCATGTATACACTTGACCTTTGACTAACCCCAACGATTCACGAACAATTGTTGTTAATAAATATGTATATATGTATATATATAAATATAAATATATGTGTATGTATAATAATATGAAATAATAAAAATACAAATTAATCAGTAGAATTAAAATATAAAATAAAATATAGAATAATTAAGTTATTATTGAAATAAATATATATATATGACTTCCATATACAATTAATATTACATGTATATTGTAAAATATATAAAATGTATAAATATTAAATATTCAGAAAATGTTATTTTATATATATTAAAATGACACCTGAAAATTTATATGTTAAATGTAATTGCAAGTTTAGATATAGTATTATATCAATATTATTATTATTACTTTCATCATTATTATTAAAACTGATATTAATATTATTATTTGTAATATTAATATTTTATAATATATAATATGTAGTTATGAAATGTAAGATGTAAAAATTGTTATGTTGTTATTATTATTATTATCATAATAATATCAATATTATTATAATTAGTATTATTATTAGTACCACTAATAATATTTATTATTATAATTATTATTAATATCTTTTTTAGTATTATTTGATAATATTAATATTATTATATTTATTATTAATTCAATTATTGATAGAATTTTAATTAATATAATATAATTATTAATTATTAATATATATTATGGAACGTATCCAATTGAGATCTGAATTTGTTACATGTAACTTTCAATGGACTGTATTATCTTGTTTCTATCCCCAATCTTGACTCAAATACTAGAAAACATCCAAAATCAGTTAGGGATACATATCAAACTTTATTTTTTTTGTCTGCTAGAGAAAATGGGTCGATCCCTTCCAATTCTATAAATCAGGCGATATTATACAGCTGGGTAACAATTTATTTTTTTCAATTTCTCCACCCTTATTATCAAACTACAACTTTCTATAATTGAATTATAATTGTTACAACAATTTTTTTTTTACAGCACGATACCTCTGTATATCATCTTTTTAGCAAAATCTCGAATTCAAAACAATTTCTAAAATCTAATAATGTAAAGTTGTTAGGAATCATACGTATAAACTTTCTTCAAAATCTAAAGTCTCAATTCGTCATATTGAGCTTGAATTTTTGAGTCAAATTTATGAGGTCATAAGTCAAACTTTTTGTTCATTAAGAAATTTGATTTCGTTTTGTTGTTTCAATCTCAATTGATGATTCCTAAAGTTTATATATATGATTAGAAAACTAATTCATGTAGAAACTTTTGTTCAAAACGATCTCCAATTCACAATCAATATATTTTTTTTTTACAAGTGACGAGCAACAGCGGGTTTTTTGATTATTTTTTTTTTCGTACTAACCTATCTAAACCTTCTTATGGAACGTTCTGTTACAATTATGTTAAATGAAAACCACAAGGATCAATAATGGTTGTTACCACTACCTGTCGAACAGTTTTTGGAGAAGAAGGAGATAAAGGAAAACAGAAAAATAATACGATTTATATATAATTATGTTGTGCATATAATCAGAGAAATAGAAGCGGTGGAGTGGTGTTGTGTGTTTGTGTATGAGCGGGAGGTCTCGAGTTCAATTCTCGTTTGGGGCAATTTTTTTGAGAAAAACGTTTTTAAAGGGTTCGTGAATCCGAGGCCAACCCTGCATTGTTCAATATAGTCATATGTATTTTTACTACAAAATACATTAGGTGAGTTTTTCATTACTCCCTTTTTATATATATTTTTGGGACTGAGAATACATGCGCTGCTTTTATAACTTTTTTACGAAATAGACACAAGTAATCGAAACTACATTATATGGTTGAATTATCGAAATCGAATATGCCCCTTTTTATTAAGTCTGGTAATCTAAGAATTAGGGAACAGACACCCTAATTGACGCGAACTCTAAAGATAGATCTATCGGGCCCAACAAGCCCCATCCAAAGTACCGGATGCTTTAGTACTTTGAAATTTATATCATGTCCGAAGGAGGATCCCGGAATGATGGGGATATTCTTATATGCATATTGTGAATGTCGGTTACCAGGTGTTCAATCCATATGAATGATATTTTTTGTCTCTATGTATGGGACGTATGTTTATGAGGAATGGAAATATGAAATCTTGTGGTCTATTAAAATTATGAAATGATTATTTATGTTAAACTAATGAACTCACCAACCTTTTGGTTGACACTTTTAAGCATGTTTATTCTCAGGTACGAAAGAAAATCTTTCGTTGTGCATTTGCTCATTTTAGATATATTACTTGGAGTCATTCATGATATATTTCAAAAGACGTTGCATTCGTGTCGTTGAGTTCATCAAGAATATTATTAAGTCAATTATAGTTGGATATATATTATGAAATGGTATGTGTGTCATCAACTTTCGATGTAAAGCAAGTTTGTCTTTTAAAAACGAACGCAATGTTTGTAAAATGTATCATATAGAGGTCAAGTACCTCTCGATGTAATCAACTATTATGAATCGTTTATAATCGATATGGACTTCGTCCGGATAGATTAGGACGGGGCGTTTCAGTTGGTATCAGAGCGGTGGTCTTAGTGAACCAGGTCTTGCATTGGTATGTCTAACAGATAGTTGTTTAGATGCATTAGTGAGTCTGGACTTCGACCGTGTCTGCATGTCAAAAGTTTTGCTTATCATTTTTGTCGAAAATCATCTGCTTATCATCCTTAGGAAATCACTTACTCATTATTCTTAGTCTAGACACGTTTTACTACATTGACTGCATGAATAGTGTATAGATAAAAATTCATATCTTAGCGTATCTGACAATTCATATCTTAGCGTATCTGTTACTGTAGACCTTGCCTGATATCTCTCGTAAATTTCTCCTTAATTTAAGGGATCCTGGTACTATATGTATCTATGCAAATTATGCATTGAGAATACCATCCAACTATCAATTTCTGTCACTAAACTCTTCATACCAAAAATCTTTCCTGAGATCGCGTAAGATGGCCTCTACAAATCGACCAAGTTCCTCTGACTCCGAAGATAGCGTGACAGGAGCACACCAACCAATCAACTACCGTGATTACTGGAGAAAATGGGGGTGGATTCACGATATACTCACCTTATGGAGAAGGGAAGAAGGTACTCCATATCATGAACTGAATCTACCACCTAACCATGGAGTACTCGACCCGCTCACCGGCGAACCTGTTCGCAACACCGTTTATACCCTTTTTGCCAGAATTTTTCATCTTGAGACTACCATTAACGGAACTAGAGAAGATATCCGATCTCTACCTCACACTGATAACCAACCAGGGTTAGTAGAAGAAGTTAAAGAACTCCGAGCTCGAGTGTTAACTTTAGAGAGCACGGTACACAATTTTCAAGCACCAGCCGTACCACCAACACCAGTAACATCACCAACCTTAGCACCAACAGATTAGTACCACCAACAACAACACCCGCATCACCAGCATCGACATCTCATTCTGTACCTCGAGTATAATCATCGTTCTACGTATCGTTCTATCTATGTTATTTTCGTTCGACATGGCGATTATGTAATCTCTAATGTTTTAGAGATTATATATTCTTGTTCTAATGGTAAATCAAATGAGATTAATAGCACATTAACTCATTAAATCCGTGATTATATCTGAAGAAAATATATGTATATATGTTTTCATAAAGATTGTAATTAAAAATTTTTTTGTACAAACTGTTAATGATGAAAATATTTTAACGGGTAGGTAATACCCGAGGGATATTTAGATTTCATATTAATAAGTTACATTGTACATTCTTCGAATCTGATTCAACAATCATTTACTATCCTACTTACATCCACAGATATATGTATTCGTTCACCACAGAATAACCATATTCATCCAATTTTATATTTGGATTTTGATTTATCAGAATCCAACAAGTGGCATAATGAAGAAAACATTTGACAAAATAAAATTTGTTAGAAACAAACAAATTAACTATGAGAAATTTTGTTAAGTATCCGCGCTAACTGTTCCTAACTAATTGTTCCTAGCTAACTGATTACATTTTATTTATCGCAATTTAATTATCGCAATTTACATTCTCGTAATTTTATTTATCGTCATTTAATTTCTGTTATTTACTTTACGCACTTTATTTATCGTTATTTAATTTCTGTTATTTATTTTTACGCAATTTAAATATCGGGACACGTATACAAGGTTTTGACATATCATATCGACACATCTATATATATTATTTGGAATCACCATAGACACTCTATATGCAGTAATGATCGAGTTCTCTATACAGGGTTGAGGTTGATTCTCAAATAATATATATACTTTGAGTTGTGATCGAGTCTGAGACATGTACACGGGTCACGATACATATTAATTAATTCGAATATTATATATTAAACTGTGATGTTTATGTGAGGTGTATATAAAGTAGCTTAAATTTTAGCAGGGAAATACTATTAAATACGATACAATTTTACACAAGATATTTATTTATTTAGAGAATGGATATACTTAAACCTTGCTACAACACTTATAGGCAGTGTACCTAATCGTACAGTAGTGTAGTTTTTAGTAAGTCCGGTTCGTTCCACAGGGAAAATCTTTAAACAAAGCTTAACGCTATATTAGTTTACTTTTATAAAAATACAAATGTATATATAAGTAATATTATTATTATAAAGGGGGGTTTTTACCGTTTAATGACCGGTTTGTCGATTTTAATTCTTCAGTCGCAGTTAAAACCAAATGTAAAATATTAAATAAAAGACTTAATTTAAAGCGTAAAGTAAATAACGATAATGAAATTACGAATAATAAAAGTGCGATAAAATAAACTTGCGATAATTAAAAAGTACGATAATTAAAAGTGCAATTAAATACAATAACAATAAATAAAAGTGTTATAATTAGAAGTGCAATTAAATATGAAATAAAGGAAATTAAATATGAAATAAAAGAATTATGCTTATTTAAACTTCCGTAATCATGATGTTTGACGTGTTGATTTTAGTTTTATGCCCATGGGTTAATTGTCCTTTGTCCTGGATTATTTAATATGTCCGTCTGGTTTTTGTCCATAACAGTCCATCAGTCATAAATATAAAGTGCGAGTGTCCTCGTCAAATTATCCTTATACCCGAAGTTAAATATTCCAACTAATTGGGGACTTAAACTGTAACAAGGTTTTATTACTTTGTTTAATAATTACACCAGGATGTCGACTGAGTGTAACTCAAGGTTTTAATACTTTGTTAACAATTATGCCAAGTGTCCTTGTACATAATTTCACCCCTGTTTTAATAATTCTAGTGGCTATTAATCCATTCCCGTGTCCGGTTAAATGAACGATTATTCGTACATATAAATATCCCGCCCATCGTGTCTGATTAAGTGTATGGTTATTTATAGGGACGCCCAATTGTAAATCTTTATATTAACATTAACAAACTATCATTTAGTTAAACAAATATAAAGCCCATTAATAGCCCGTAGTCTAATTTCCACAAGTGTCGTTCTTTTGTCCAAACTCCAATTATGGTACAAAGCCCAATTACCCAATTTTAATATTTTTAGCCCAACATCATGATTACTTCTGACTAAATAAGCATAATAATAACTTAGCTACGAGACATTAAATTAAAAAGGTTGAACATAACTTACAATGATTAAAAATAGCGTAGCGTTACACGGACAGAATTTCGACTTACACCCTTACAACATTCGCTAACATACCCTTATTATTAGGATTTAAAATTAAATTTAAAATTAAAATATAAATATAAATATAAATATTACGTTGAGTGAAGAAGAAAAAGATGTGTTTATTTTGGTCAAAACGCGTTGAATTTATAGGACCTGGGCTGGATTTCAGAGCCATGCGATCGCATGGCTTTTGTGCCTCCAGGCCATGCGATCGCATGGCCAGCTGGGAGAAGTCACATATCTTTGTTTTCTTTCTTGTCGACGTTTATAAATAATAATATAATATATAAATAATTATAAGAATTATTTAAATATTATATTTTATTTATGTGCATAGTTAACTTGTAATTTTTAGTCCGTTGCGTCGAGCGTTGAGAGTTGACTCTGGTCCCGGTTCCGGATTTTCGAACGTCCTTGCGTACAATTTAATATCTTGTACTTTGCGTTTTGAATCTTGTACTCTTGTAATTTTGAGACGTTTCTTATCAATAATTGGAACCTCATTGATTGTATTTTGTACTTTTGAGATTTTTGGTCGTTTGCGTCTTCAATTCGTCGAATCTGTCTTTTGTCTTCACCTTTTATTATTTAAACGAATATCACTTGTAAAAAGAACAGTTGCAACTAAAAGCTTGTCTTTCTTGAGGAATAATGCTATGAAATATATGTTCGTTTTTAGCATTATCAAATATTCCCACACTTGAGCGTTGCTTGTCCTCAAGCAATATAGTCTTGAAATATAAGAATCACTTCTTTATTCTTCACACTTTGTACATCAGTGATTTCAATACGGCGGTATAAATAATGGTAGTAACGATGTGGTTTACAGTTCCACATGACTATAAAATTTAGATCCATTAAGGAAATTGGATCTTTATGAAAACATTTGATCTTTTGAAAATTAAATCTAGTTTTTTACCCTAGATAAGTTTTCCGGAATAACCCTTCACCGGTGTTTGCAAAATATTTTTGTGGGCTTGGTGGGTTTCAGATTTGAAAATTTTAGCTCAAAACTTGTGGTTTTGTGTCACCCACTTGCTAACCTTGTATTAGGAAAGCAACACATCCAGTATACTTGCTCCGTATATTACCTTTCGGTAAACTACCGTCCGGTTATAAAGGAAAGCGTTGAACAAGCAACTGTTAAGGCAATGTCCCCTGACATGCTTTTAATTATGGTCTATAACGTGTCAGACGCAATTACTATCCTTTGTAGGAGCAATAGTAAAGCTCACCCTTATGATTTTTCGGTCTGGCACAAGGTCCTGTCTTCGACCATGCTATGCAAACACCGTTCTTACGGTTGACACCCGATTTGGTTCAGATGACCTAATGAATTCCAGGTGAATTCCTAGGATTTTACGTGCAATGGTAATGAACGCATTGAAAATGGGTTTTCAGAAAAAAAATCGGTTTATAATTTGATTAAAATATTTTCTCGTTCAAGCTCGAGTTTAGATATCATTGAATTCCATGAGTTTGAATTCTCAATCTTTAAGGTCAATCTCTAGGATTGAGTAATATCAGTCTTAAAAGCTGATTTTTAATCTTTAAGGAGATTATCCTTTCTGGGGATCTGATTCATTAGTCTTATCCAGCTAATTTGCATGGTGCCCCCCCATTGTACGAGATAAATCCTTCTCATGGTTAGGATAAATCTGACCACTTGGCGACCCTGTTTAATGCTGAGGTCCGTGGATTTTCTGCTGATTTTAGTGATGACTTTTCTAGGTTTTTCGTCAACCTACAGCTGGTCTGGACGACAACTTCATGACCTAAATCAAGAAGCGCGTTTCTTTTTCGGAAGACTTTACTTCCTTTTAATGATGGAATTGATTCATCGTGTAGATCCATCTCTTCTTTTCTTTCATCGGGTAAAATAGTTTAGTTTAGTCCAAAGCAAAAGTATTTTCAGTTATTTGTTACAGAAATATGTGACATATGTTTAAGATAACTTGGTAATTTTTCCCACACTTGGCTTTTATTTTCCTTTTTATTGTCCTCTATTCCATTTTAAATGAATTTTAACATTTTGGTTTGTTTCTCAATTTATGTCCTTTCTGAGGTAATAATAATTTCGGTGTTAACACCTAGTTTTATCGTTCATAAATATGTATAAACATGATTTTGAGTTCATTTAATTGAAAATTTTTGAAAAATTTTACTAGAATTGGGTAGTCAGTATATAAGACTAGGGCTGTTCTTTATCATCAGATAGCACTAGATTCTAATACAACTACTACGTTACTAGTATTTTTAATGGTAACCAAGTGTTTAAGATAAAAATTTTAAAAATCCGAAAGAATTTAACCCCTTCTCACACTTAAGATCTTGCAATGCCCTCATTTGCAAGAAATCAGTAACAATTTAAATTATTGAGGGTGATTAGCGTAAAAATGATTAAATTTTACCAAAGTTTCCAAACATATTGGCGTTTGGTTGCTGAATGATAAATGGTGTATATCATTTGTTCATTTCGTCTGTTGTTACATCACATTTATTTGTCATCTTGTCATCAAAATTAGTAGCTTTTGCTGAACTTAATGCCAGTCTTTGAAAATGCGCTGTTTTACCCTGTTTTGTACAATTTACAATATACATACATACAAATATAAACATGCATGGCAATTTGAAATGGGACTTAATATCCCACTTTCAAATCCTAAATGTGAAATATTAGTACACAATAATAATAAAAATGATAAAGATTACATAAGTATATTCAATAACATAAGTTTAAACATGAATAAGTAAAAAGATAAAAACATAAAAATCATATAAATAACCAAATGGAACTAAATCAGTCTGGATATGGGTTCCAGTTCATCTCATCAGGTGGGTTCCATTGTTGGTTATAGGTGTTTTGATAGGCTTGGTTATAGTCATACCGGTTAAAGGGTGGTCGGATATCGGGGCTATGTGGCAGAAAATGAGCAGGTCGAGTAGATACATAGTTATTTGGTACCTGATATGATAGCTGGCTCATGATTTGGTGCTGATGAACTAACCAGCTATCGTGTTGGCGTCGCCTATAATCCTCGTATACTCGCTCGGAGTTCCACTGCTCATACATACTATGTCTGGCCGCGTTCGTCATTGCTTCCTCATCTATACGAACGTGGACATCAAGAATAGCATCTCGAAAGACATCCCTAATGTCTTCCGCCTCCTCCATTTCCTCGTCTGAGCCTCTCTCTACCTGAGGATGAGATCCCTCATAGGGTACTGCCTGGTTACGTCTACTTTTTAATACCTTAGCACCCACATAAACTTTCAATCCTAAGGGCTCAACCTGTTCTCTACAAAGCTGTAATGGACCCCCTTGGTTCCTATCAACACCTAAAAACTCTCCAATGAGAGTAACAAAAATACCTCCTCCTATTATACTCCCGTCCTGCATTCCCTCTACCATTTTAGATAAATAAAAAGCAACACAGTAAGGGATATTGACAAAGCTTCTAGGATCCCGATTACACTTTAGGTAGAATAAATCATGTAAGGTAATTTTTTCTTTATTATGACCTCTCTGTGTAATCGAGTTAGCCAAAAATCTATGAATAATACGAAGCTCGGCTCTGTCAATATGTGTATAGGAGTGTCCCCCTGCTCGTGTAAAAACATCAAAATGTGACATACGCCTCCAAATGGCGTCAGCGTCAAAGTTACTATCTACCCTTTCACCATAATGAATCAAATTTGTACAATCGGGTAATAGCAACTCACCAGGAGTATATATCTGTAAGGCCCTGGCCATGTCCAGTATGGACATTCTGTACATCCTACCGCCAAGGATAAACCTAAGAAATCTTCTATCATCTATTCTAACTATATTTGTATCAAGTGATACAGTACTCATCAACTCAACATACCATTCCTTATATACAGGTCTACGAATGGTGAAAAGACGTTCCCAATCTGTAAAAGATGAACTGCCATACCTTTGAACTAAAAGCTGTCTAACACGGTCAGCTAGATGGACTGTTTCCAAAGGGGCCCAATCGATTACCCTTGGCACCTCTACATTTTTTGTTACCAATTTGAATTTGTTCCTTTGATATGTCTCGTAATCTCTCCATCTCCTATCAAATCTCAGATTAGGATGCAGAGTGTGCTCAGGAATCGTTGGGAATTCTACTGGCGGCCTCATTGGGAATACTATGAATTCATCAACAAACTGTACCAGATCATAATAAGGTATGTGCTGATCAGGCTGTTGTTGTTGTTTCTGTTGTGGTTCTTGTTCGTGTTGCATTTCGGGTTCTGGTTCTGGTGCTGGTGCTGGTGCTGGTCATCTAGATGATGATGCTCCTGAACCTCCAGTATTGGCTTCCTGCAAAACACATTAATCACAAAATTTGTGCATCTAAATATGCATTAGTGTTAGCAAAATAACGACTTAAAACAATCACTATAACATGTTAAATCAAAATTAAACTTATACACATTTTCACAATTTTTCACAATTCTACACTTTTCAAATAAGCACATATGAAAATGTATACAAAGTTCATAAGCATTTAACTCAAATAACATGTCAAAATAGTCATTACTAATAATTAAACAAGTCTCAAATGGCAATTACATCAAATTAATCAAGTTCATGAATTTTGGACTTAAAAAGTCCACTTTAATCTCCAAAAATCATGTTTAGGTTCAATGTTTGGATCATTTAACTATCTAAACATGTTACACTACTCAATTTAGCAATAATTCATGACAAAAATTGGCCATAACCTGTTTATATCAAAAAGCCCCAAATTGCTCAAGAACACAAACCCTAGATTTCTAAAAATTTTGAAGTTTTTGGCTTCAAATCATGTTAAATAGCATCAATCTAGGTTATACATGAATAAAATACTAACAATTTAACACTAATTGCACTAGAAATTAACAAAATTGCATTAGGTAAAAAATTGGTAATTATCACAAAAACTAGGAATTTATAGAGTTTAGGGGTGTAATTTTTACCAATTTGCTGAAGAATGAGAATCTAGGCATGATTAGAGCAAAAAAAATGACGAATTACGGTGAAAAATGGCGAATTTTAGAGGTGATTTGGGAGTATTTTCGTATGTTTTGTGTGTGTGTTGGTGTGAGGCAGAACAGATAGGCTGTATGTATCAGGCCTGCATTTGGTCCCCATGCGATCGCATGGGTTCCAAGTGCAAACCCCATGCGATCGCATGGGGTGCCTGCTACAGTACTTTCAGCTTTTTTTTTTTTTTTATATAAAACCTTATACTTTATAAAACTTATAATTAATTAAATTTTAAAAATTTTGTTTTCCTTTAGGAGCGAGGGCGTTTCGGATCGTTGTCCTAGTCTGTCCCTCGACAAAATTTTAAAATTTGTCAAATCAAAGTGCGGTTTTTTAAAAGTAAAGATTTTTGGGTTTTTTTAATGTTTTTGGCATACTTTAATTCAATAAGATTAAAAATAATGATAATAAAAGTTCTCGTCCCTCCCTCCGGTAAAGCAATTTCGGTTCAAAGACCTAGTCTTCAACTTACGACGAATTTTAAAAATCATATTTTTAGCTTAATGAGATAAAGTAAACTTTTGTTTTTAAATTCACACCAAACTTAAAAAAATACATAAAATTCAAAATTAATATTAAAAATTCACACCAAACTTAAAATTTGAAATGCATAAGATTAAAAATTCATATTTTAAAAATTAAAAATTCACACCAAACTTAATTTAAAAATTCAAATTATAAAATTACACCAAACTTATATTAATTTTTCAAATATTTACAATTTTAAATATATTGTTTTTACAAAGTTTACAATATTAATTTAAGATTTATATATTAATTTTAAAAACATGGTAAAAATAAAATTAAAAATCTTTTTGGCTTTTATCCCACTTTAATCAATCAAATATTATCAAAAATATACGCCCCTCTTTTCGGTAAAGTAATTTCGGTTCCATGACCTAATTTAACTCATGATGAATTTTTGAAATATTTTGTGTTGATTGATTAAAGATATTTATACCTTAAGAATAAACGTTAAATTTTGCAGTGATATAATAAATTTTTGAATGATATCAATAATTTCGGTCGCCAAACCTAATTTTATTTATTACCAATTTAATACTTTATAGCGAACAAATTAGCGTTTATTATCAAAAGGTTAAAAATAAAAATAAAAATAAAAACTATACAGACTTACCTGTGAGATAGTATTCTTAGTTATATGATCTATCCCATTCATAAGATAGTCGGTTTAATTGGTTTTCCATGGCTACATAGGCGTAACCTCGAGCATTCAGTGTTTTTTCTTCTAAACATATGAACGGTCCGTCTCTGCATAAAGTAACAAATTCGGTGTTTGAATAGGTTTGATTATTTGAACATTTACCTCCATGTGACCATTTTTCGCATTTGTGACATCTTTCTAGGTGTCGTGCTCTTCTTTTCGCTGCGGATTTTGATTTTCCTTTACCAAATTGTAACTTATTATCTTCGCATCTGGATTCTTTTCTTACTCCGTCCAATCTTTCTCTGATTACTGATACTATTTCACTCGGTAGTGTGTCATTATTACGTTTAGTGATCAAAGCGTGTAGCATTAGACCATGGTTTAGTTCACAGGCAGTCTTCATTTCGTAAAAACCTAAAAAAATAAAAATTCAGAATGGGGGGAGAAGACTAGTTCTTTAGGGTCTGCTAGGGAAAGACCATTCGAGTTCCATTTTCGAGAACTACACGAAAACAGACAATCTAACTCTAACAGAAATACATTTTATCTTTTAAAGACTTGATTCTCCCCACACTTAGTTAGCTGTGGTATCGAAATTGTGATTAACTTCATTGTCGAATTCCATTGGACTATCTATGTAGTGTTTAACTCTGTGACCATTAACTTTAAATTCAATCCCATTTGAATTTATTAATTCTATCGTTCCGTATGGGAAAACTCTTTTGACTATGAATGGTCCAGACCATCTTGATTTCAATTTTTCAGAAAATAGCTTGAATCGTGAATTGAAAAGAAGAACTCTGTCTCCTTCTTTAAATTCTTTTAGACTTCTGATTCTTTTATCATGCCATTTCTTCGTTCTTTCTTTATAGATTAATGAATTTTCGTATGCTTCATGTCTTAACTCTTCTAATTCGTTTAGTTGACTTAATCGTAGACGTCCAGCTTCATGTATATCAAGATTACATGTCTTCAAAGCCCAAAATGCTTTGTGTTCAATTTCTACTGGAAGATGACATGCTTTTCCATAAACAAGTCTAAAAGGTGTGGTTCCAATTGGAGTTTTGTAGGCTGTTCTAAAAGCCCAGAGTGCATCCTCCAATTTAATGGACCATTCCTTCGGATTTGATCCTACGGTTTTCTCTAGAATACGTTTTAAAGCTCGGTTGGTATTTTCAACTTGTCTACTTGTTTGTGGATGATATGCGGTGGAGATTTTATGAGTTACTCCATATCTTTTAAGAACTTTCTCAAGTTGATTATTACAGAAATGAGTTCCCCGATCACTTATTAAAGCTTTCGATGTTCCAAACCTTGCAAAAAGACGTTTTAAAAAGTTGACTACAACTCGTGCATCGTTAGTTGGGAGAGCTTGTGCTTCCGCCCATTTAGATACATAATCAATGGCAATGAGAATGTAGAGATTATTATGAGATTTTGGAAATGGACCCATAAAGTCAATACCCCAAATGTCAAATACTTCACATACTTGTATGACATTTTGTGGCATTTCATCACGTTGACTTATTTTTTCGGCCCTTTGACATGCATCACAGGATTTGCAAAGAAGGTGTGCGTCTTTGTAAATTGTAGGCCAATAGAATCCAGCATCATAAACTTTTCTTGCTGTTAGTTGAGGCCCATAATGCCCTCCTGTTGGTCCTGTGTGACAATGGTTTAAAATTTTACTAGCTTCATCTCCAAATACACATCGGCGTATTATTCCATCGAGACAACTTTTAAACAGATGTGGATCTTCCCAGAAATAGTGTTTTATATCACTAAAGAATTTCTTTCGTTTTTGGTACGATAATCCTTTTTCAAGGAATCCACATACTAAATAGTTTGCATAGTCTGCAAACCATGGAATTTCATTATAATCTATCTTCAATAGATATTCATCGGGAAAGTTGTCTTGTATGGCCGATTCATTTAGAACTTCTAATTCGGGATTTTCAAGACGAGAAAGATGATCAGCGGCGAGATTTTTTGCTCCTCTTTTATCTCGGATTTCAATATCAAACGCTTGTAAGAGTAAGATCCAACGGATTAATCTTGGTTTGGCATCTTGTTTTGAAAATAGGTATCTAAGAGCAGAATGGTCGGTATAGACCACCGTTTTTGCTAGAACGAGATATGAACGAAATTTGTCAAAAGCAAAGACAATAGCAAGGAGTTCTTTTTCAGTAGTTGTATAGTTCGTTTGTGCTCCTTGTAACGTCTTACTAGCATAATATATAGGTTGAAATCGTTTTTCAATCCTTTGTCCTAAAACGGCTCCCATTGCAAAATCACTTACATCGCACATTAGTTCAAACGGTAGATTCCAATTTGGTGTTATCATGATCGGCGCATTAGTGAGTTTCTCTTTAAAAATATTAAAAGATTTGATACATTCATCTGAAAAGATGAATGGAGCATCCTTTTCTAGGAGTTTATTCATAGGAGTGGCAATTTTAGAAAAATCTTTTATGAAACGTCGGTAAAAACCGGCATGCCCTAGAAAACTCCTAACTCCTCTAACATTGGTGGGATGTGGAAGTTTAGCAATTACATCTACTTTAGCTCTATCCACTTCAATTCCTTCTTTTGAAATTTTATGTCCAAGAACGATGCCTTCTTTAACCATGAAATGGCATTTCTCCCAATTAAGTACTAGATTTGATTGTTCGCATCTAATAAGCATTCGTTCCAGATTAACTAGACATGATTCAAATGTATCACCGAAGACTGAAAAGTCATCCATGAAAACTTCCATGCATTCTTCTATCATGTCGTGAAAAATCGCCATCATGTACCTTTGAAAGGTTGCAGGGGCGTTGCAAAGTCCAAATGGCATGTGTTTGTAAGCAAAAGTACCATAAGGGCACGTGAATGTGGTTTTCTCTTGATCTTCGGGTGCTATTGGAATTTGAAAATATCCGGAAAATCCATCTAGAAAACAATAGTAACTATTTTCGGCTAATCTTTCCAACATTTGATCAATGAAAGGTAAGGGAAAGTGATCTTTCCTGGTGGCGTCATTTAATTTTCTATAATCAATACATACACGCCATCCTATTACAGTCCTAGTAGGAATAAGCTCATTTTTTTCATTTGTAATGACAGTCATGCCACCCTTCTTAGGCACGCATTGAACTGGGCTTACCCATGGACTACCAGAAATTGGATAAATTAGACCTGCGTCTAGCAGTTTAATAGTTTCTTTTTTAACTACATCTTGCATATTCAGATTTAGTCTTCGTTGGCGTTGCACATACGTTTTATGACCTTCTTCCATAAGGATTTTATGTGTGCAATACGAAGGACTTATTCCTTTAATATCATGAATCTTCCATGCAATGGCTGGTTTATGAGCTTTCAACACAGAAATGAGTTGTGATTTCTCATTTTCAGTAAGAGAAGACGATATTATTACAGGTAATTCAGATTCACCATGTAAATAAGCGTATTCCAAATGGTTCTTCTATCGATGATTTGTATCGATATCTGTCTTCTTCTTTTAGCATTTGAATTTCTTCTATTGTTGGTTCATATCCATTAGCTATAAGTGTAGCTAACATTTCAGCTTCATCAATTGGTTCATTACCTTCTCCTAAAGAACATTCTCCTGTTCCTTGTAATTCTGGAAATTCTTCTAACAATTCTGCATGTGAATCTATAGTTTGAATATAATAACATGTATCATCTGCAGAGTGCGGTTGTTGCATTGCTCTATCAAATGAAAAGGTAACACTCTCGTCCTCTATACTTAGGGTCAATTTCTTACCGAACACGTCTATCATTGCTTTAGCCGTGTTTAAGAATGGTCTTCCTAATATGAGATGAACTTGAGAATCTTCTTCCATGTCCAGAACAACAAAATCTACTGGAAATACTAAAGTACCAACTTTAACTAGCATGTTCTCCATTATCCCTCTAGGATATTTTATTGATCGATCGGCTAGCTGTATGCTTATTCTTGTTGGTTTCAATTCTCCAAGGTCTAGTTTAGCGTATAGTGAATACGGCATTAGATTTATACTAGCACCTAAGTCTGCCAATGCTTCTATTGAACTAAGACTACCCAGAAAACATGGAATTGTGAAACTTCCTGGATCAGATAATTTTTCTAGTATCTTATTCAACAGCATTGCTGAACAATTAGCGTTCATAGTAACAGTCGGGAGTTCTTCCATTTTCTTTCTATTCGAGATTAGATCTTTCAAGAATTTAGCATATCTAGGCATTCCTGAAATTACATCAATGAAAGGAAGATTTACATTTATCTGTTTAAACATATCCAAGAATTTGGATTGCTCGACTTCAAGTTTCTCTTTCTTCATTTTACTCGGGTAAGGAAGTGGTGGTTGGTATGGTTTAACATAAGGTTTAGCCTTAACTGTGTTATCTTCATTAACCTTCTCAACTACCGGTTCTTTTTCCTTATCTTGATCAGGTTGTGGTTCTTGTGGAGTAGGAATAGCTTCATCAGAAGTTACAGGCATTTCAGGTGGTTTAAGTGTTGTACCACTTCTTGTGGTAATGGCTTTAGCTGTTTCATTCCGGGGGTTAGCATTTGTATCACTAGGTAGACTTCCCGGTTTTCTTTCACCTATTAACCTTGCTAGGTTACTTACTTCTTGTTCCAGATTTTGAATAGAAGCTTGTTGATTTCTAAATGCTTGAGCATTTTGTTCATTGGTTTGTTTTTGAGATGTGAAAAACTGCGTTTGAGTTTCAACTAGCTTCGTCATCATATCTTCTAAATTCGGCTTTTTATCATCGGTTTGTTGTGGTGGTTTGTTTTGAAAATTAGGTCTTTGCTGGTTGTAAGTATTGTTAGATACTTGTTGATTGCTAGGACCTTGTTGGTTGTTGTATGGAATATTTCGGTTATAGTTCTGGTTTTGATTGTAAATCGGTCTTGGCGGTTGATAATTATTCTGATAATTATTTCCAGGCCTTTGGTTTATGTATGAAATATTCTCTCTTTGTTCCATTGTTAATTCAATACTGAGACAATCTTTTGTCAAATGTGATCCTCCACACTGCTCACAACTAATTCGTATTGAGTGAATATCCTTAGTCATCTTTTCCATTCGTCTCTCGACAGCATCTGTCTTTGCAGAAATGGAATCTAAGTCATGGCTAGAATCGGCTCTAGCTGCTTTAGATGATCTAACGATATATTTTTCTTGGTGCCACTCATGTGAGTGGGAAGCAGTGTTATCAATAATTTTGTAAGCATCAGTTTCGATTTTCTTCATAATAGAACCACCAGCTGCTATATCTATGTCTTTCCTTGTAGTGATGTCGCATCCTTGGTAGAATATTTGTACTATTTGACAGGTGTCTAAACCATGTTGCGGACATCCTCTCAATAACTTTCCAAATCTTGTCCACGCCTCATATAGAGTTTCATTCGGTTTCTGTGTAAACGTAACAATTTCTGCTTGAAGTCTTACGGCTTTAGATGCCGGAAAGAATTGTTTAAGAAATTTTTCAACTAAAACATCCCATGTATCAATCGCCCCTTCAGGTAACGATTCCAACCAATCTTTGGCTTCTCCCTTTAAAGTCCAGGGAAATAACATGAGATATATCTGTTCATCCTCCACTTCTCGGATTTTAAATAGTGTGCAGATCCTATTAAAGGTACGAAGATGTTCATTTAGATATTCCTTCGGTGCACCACTAAATTGGCATTGATTAGTCACCATGTGTAGAATTTGTCCGTTGATTTCATAATCTGGCGCATTAATTTCTGGATAAGTAATTGCGTGACCTTGGCCAGTGCGTTTAGCTCTCATTCGGTCTTCCATACTTAGAGATTCCAGATTCTCCATAATTGAATTTGTTGAATCCGAATCACTAGAGGATTCTGATTTAATGGTCCGTTCCTCAACAATCTCTGTTTGAATGATTGGTGGTTCCGGAGGAAAGTTTAGTGGTTCAGGATCTATGAATCGTCCCTGAATATTCTCTGGATTCTCAATTGTGAGGTCGGGTTCAAAAAATGGATTATCGGAAATTTGAATTGGAGTACTTGGTTGACTGGATGACGATTCTAAAGAAAAATCAACGGCGGTAATATTTGCTAAATGTCTTGATCTAGTTACAGGTGGTGAACGTACAAAAGGTGGTGAACGTCTTGCTCAGTGCATTCACTGAATATCCTATTAGTTTTTAAAAAGGAAAGAAAAATTATATAAGTTATCCAATCAATAGACTTTTCTGATTTTGCCCACGTTTCGAATAGCCAAAAGATGCAGCAGAGGGGCAGGATTTGTTT
Source organism: Rutidosis leptorrhynchoides (assembly GCF_046630445.1). Taxonomy (NCBI): domain Eukaryota; kingdom Viridiplantae; phylum Streptophyta; class Magnoliopsida; order Asterales; family Asteraceae; genus Rutidosis; species Rutidosis leptorrhynchoides. Next base: position 175,163,655 of record NC_092334.1, on the reverse strand, counting down.
GGTCTCTATATAATTGAGGACTGTTTGACTCCAATAACCCGGTCCACGTACAAATCCAACTATTACTACGAACCAGAAAATTTTGATGTCTATTAATTTAACTACTTAAAATAAATTTTCGTAATTTTAAGAAATTTAGATAAGAAGTAGAATAAAAATCTATGTCCTAAAAACTAGAATAGCGAGAAATAAGAAAGAAAAAGAGCGTGTCGAAAAAGAAAAGAAAAATTGAAAAAGGCGTTGAAAAATAAGAAATAAAAAGAGTGACTTATAAAACTTTAAAACATTCGCCTAACCCAACCTTATTACTACCACTAACTTAAAATTATAATCGCAAATTGAGATTACTAATTGGAATGATAATTGATACATAGGTAAAAGGTGTCTAAAAATATTAAAGCTTACAAGAAAAACTATATCCCAAATGGCAATAACTTAAAAAGAAACTAAAACTTAAAAAGAAACTAAAACTTAAAAAGGCGTCGCAAAATTCTAAAGCACCTAAATCTTAGTCTAAAGAAAAAGCACTTAAGGAATTTTACGACAAAGCCTAAAAATCTAGAAGTAAAAATAACTATGGCAAAAACTATGAGTTAAAAATAAATACGAGCGAATAATACAAAAATTACGCTAAAACTATTAAAAAGGGACAAAATATAAAAATATATAAAAAGTTGTAAAAATTACAATTTTTATAAAAATATAATTTTTATATTATTTATTTTATAAAACTATTAATTTTATAATTTAAATATACTAATTAAACTAAATAATACAAATTAATAATAAAAACTAAATTAATAATTAAAAATTAAACCCTAATTAGGGTTATAATAATAATTATTATATATTAATTAAAACCCTAAACAGGCGGCTGAGGTTACCAGGCCTGTCAAATCACCTCATGTGATCGCATGAGGTGTTAGTTGATTTTCCATGCGATCGCATGGCTTGCGAAATTGGGCCAGGCTCTGGGCTGCAACAGTGATCGGGCAGAGTATGTTTTTTATATTTTTTTTTTTCTGTTTTGCTGTTTTAATAAAATTATGTAATATATTTATATAAATTAAATAAAACTTATTTTTTTATAAAATAAAGATAAAGAAACTTTTATATAACTTACAAACTCTTAAAAATATTTATATTTTTGTTTTTCTTTTTATATTTTCGAATATTTAAAACGTATTTTTACAAAAGCGTACTAAAAATAAAAATCTTTTTTTTTTGTGGCGTTTCGCTTCGGCGTTCCCCGGCAGCGGCGCCAAAAATACTTGGTGTTTATGCGAGGTGTATATAAAATAGCTTAAATTTTAGCAGGGAAATACTATTAAATACGATACAATTTTACACAAGATATTTATTTATTTAGAGAATGGATATACTTAAACCTTGCTACAACACTTATAGGCAGTGTACCTAATCGTACAGTAGTGTAGTTTTTAGTAAGTCTGGTTCGTTCCACAGGGAAAATCTTTAAACAAAGCTTAACGCTATATTAGTTTACTTTTATAAAAATACAAATGTATATATAAGTAATATTATTATTATAAAGGGGGGTTTTTACCGTTTAATGACCGGTTTGTCGATTTTAATTCTTCAGTCGCAGTTAAAACCAAATGTAAAATATTAAATAAAAGACTTAATTTAAAGCGTAAAGTAAATAACGATAATGAAATTACGAATAATAAAAGTGCGATAAAATAAACTTGCGATAATTAAAAAGTACGATAATTAAAAGTGCAATTAAATACAATAACAATAAATAAAAGTGTTATAATTAGAAGTGCAATTAAATATGAAATAAAAGAAATTAAATATGAAATAAAAGAATTATGCTTATTTAAACTTCCGTAATCATGATGTTTGACGTGTTGATTTTAGTTTTATGCCCATGGGTTAATTGTCCTTTGTCCTGGATTATTTAATATGTCCGTCTGGTTTTTGTCCATAACAGTCCATCAGTCATAAATATAAAGTGCGAGTGTCCTCGTCAAATTATCCTTATACCCGAAGTTAAATATTCCAACTAATTGGGGACTTAAACTGTAACAAGGTTTTATTACTTTGTTTAATAATTACACCAGGATGTCGACTGAGTGTAACTCAAGGTTTTAATACTTTGTTAACAATTATGCCAAGTGTCCTTGTACATAATTTCACCCCTGTTTTAATAATTCTAGTGGCTATTAATCCATTCCCATGTCCGGTTAAATGAACGATTATTCGTACATATAAATACCCCTCCCATCGTGTCCGATTGAGTGTATATGGTTATTTATAGGGACTCCCAATTTTAAATCTTTATACTAACATTAACAAACTATCATTTAGTTAAACAAATATAAAGCCCATTAATAGCCCATAGTCTAATTTCCACAAGTGTCGTTCTTTTGTCCAAACCCCAATTATGGTACAAAGCCCAATTACCCAATTTTAATATTTTTAGCCCAACATCATGATTACTTCGGACTAAATAAGCATAATAATAACTTAGCTACGAGACATTAAATTAAAAAGGTTGAACATAACTTACAATGATTAAAAATAGCGTAGCGTTACACGGACAGAATTTCGACTTACACCCTTACAACTTTCGCTAACATACCCTTATTATTAGGATTTAAAATTAAATTTAAAATTAAAATATAAATATAAATATAAATATTACTTTGAGTGAAGAAGAAAAAGATGTGTTTATTTTGGCCAAAACGCGTTGAATTTATAGGACCTGGGCTGGATTTCAGAGCCATACGATCGCATGGCTTTTGTGCCTCCAGGCCATGCGATCGCATGGCCAGCTGAGAGAAGTCACATATCTTTGTTTTCTTTCTTGCCGACGTTTATAAATAATAATATAATATATAAATAATTATAAGAATTATTTAAATATTATATTTTATTTATGTGCATAGTTAACTTGTAATTTTTAGTCCGTTGCGTCGAGCGTTGAGAGTTGACTCTGGTCCCGGTTCTGGATTTTCGAACGTCCTTGCTTACAATTTAATATCTTGTACTTTACGTTTTGAATCTTGTACTCTTGTAATTTTGAGACGTTTCTTATCAATAATTGGAACCTCATTGATTGTATTTTGTACTTTTGAGATTTTTGGTCGTTTGCGTCTTCAATTCGTCGAATCTGTCTTTTGTCTTCACCTTTTATTATTTAAACGAATATCACTTGTAAATAGAACAGTTGCAACTAAAAGCTTGTCTTTCTTGAGGAATAATGCTATGAAATATATGTTCGTTTTTAGCATTATCAAACTGTATATGAATTATTGGACTGTCAATGTGGACTATCGACTGTGGACTAATAATATTGGACAATTAAAATGAATTAAAATATTGATTATAACATATGAAACTAAACATTTCTTCAAGTTTGCCACTTGATTTCATCTTAAACCTCGTTTGTATCTTGACGATTACGATCTGCGTTTAAACCTTTCATAATTCTTGAAAACATCTCAAACGAGAGGATGAACCGACCGCACTTCATCTACGGGAGAAAAGATTGATGCATTTAGTTATGCATCTGAAAAACTCTCGGAAACTGAGTAAACATTTAACACGTAGTTGTGCAAATTCCTTTAGTGTTATTATTACCCAAAATAACTTGGTAATTCTTTTCAAAGTAGCAAATTTTGTCACAGCTCCAGCAAATCAACTTCGACCTTTCGTTCGAAACAACCTTATTATCACCTTGATGTATATGTATGCTCTTTTATTATTACCGGGGAACCTTTTATATTCCACCATATTACTGTCAGCGTTTAATCATCTAAAAACACAATTCTCTTGAAATCACCTCGGATCGATAACCAATGATTCAGATATGGTAGCAGTAAATGTAGAGGAATCGGCAATCAGTACTTTGAAAACTCACAGCATATCTACACCAACAGTTATATGTATAACATTTATCTCCTAGAATAATGACCTTCCATTCTGAAATTTTGAAAAGCACCCAGTCTACAAATCAATACTCTGAATATTGAAAAAGCTGAATGAAGTAGCAGAAACCGTAGACAACTGCAAACGATCTTAACAGCCAGAAGTTTGATAATAAAGAATATTATGTTGGAAAAGTTCATAAAAGTTGGAACTGGAAAACGGATTGAGCTAACCATGAAGGAGACCAAGGACAAATACAAGGACCAAACCCTATATTCAAAGAATCCAGGTAATTCTGGATCCGATGAAATCTTTAGAGAATATCCTACTCCGAAGTCATGTTAAAATCTTGCGGAAAATCTTTCTCCATCAACCATCGAACTTAGAAATTCCAAAATATCATCATCAATATCTTCGATATTTCTGAGGATATTTTCATAAATATTCTCGTCCGAAATTATATACCTCCTCGTACTTCCTGTGTATCATTATATTGGAAACATTCAATAGAAAATTTAGTACCGAGAAGCAGATTATGCGAAACTATGAAGAAAGCAGTGGACAAATCACAAAGAATAAGTTTGACTTCAAAGAATCCAAATGATTCAATGTCTGCTAAAGTCTTTAGTGAATATCTTGCTCCTTACTCTAAACCCTTGGGGACAATAGTTTCTACCATCCTCTGATCTTAGATATTCCGAGATATTATCGTATCTTTCATTATAAATATCCTCGATATTTCTGAATATATTTTCATAACTAATCTATTTGAAATCATTAATCTCTTCGTGCTATCAGTGTTACATCATATAGAAACTGTTAGTTTCTATATTCTGTAAACCTTCAAGCTTAAAATATGAATGTTATTGAAGTAATGTTGGGAACTGAAGCATGAGTTAGTATAATATAATGACACTTGATCAACGTGATTATATTACAGTAAGTCAAGTTGAGTTTCTAATGGAACGTGATGATTCACAGATTATAACGTCATCGCGTGCCATGTTACATAACTCTTTCATTCTACTTAACTTCTGAACAAATCAAGAAAATGTATTCTTGATGGTTCTATCTTCCGTGATGTTGATAAATTTGAAAATCAAATCGTGCTATCACGTTCCTTCCTGTTTAGAATATTATAATCATTTGAAACTCTATATCTACGAATTCTTGACCATTATTCGCTTGACTTGAAGTCGGGAAGAGAAAACAAAAGCATAAAGATTTGAAATATAAGGGAGAATATAAAGCTCAATGACAACACCGAAATTACAAACCGTGGATATCAGTACGTATAGCAATATAAAGACACGGGAGGATTATAAATACAATAATCCCTAGGGCATAATAGAAATAAACAGATTCTTCAGGTGGGAGTTGGAAAAGAAGAACGATCATTGCGATACTTAGAATAAGAACAAGGATCAGAACAGGGTTAAGCATTTTCATAAATCTTTTGAATTTGGGAATTGAGTATAGAAGTGGTGGAAACAAATGGAACGGAAAAGGTAAATTTATAATGGAAATATCAGACACAATAATCGAGGCAGATCACCGTATTTAATTATAGAGATCTTAATTTCCTTACTCGCCGAAGAATCAAATCTTTTAGATTCGAAGATTTTCTTTAAATCCCCTGAATTCCGAAATTTAACCCTAACTCTGCCAAAAGTTAAGGCGAATCTTTACTTTCCTATTTCAATCTTATGTGATAGTTTCATTCGTACTCTTTGAATAATCGAATAGTTTTATCCATATTACTTAATAATGATAAAACTCCATTTATCAACTCATATGTGTCATGAAAACATTTTTTATTGTTAGCCATGACCACCTCACTTAAATTTCGGGACGAAATTTCTTTAACGGGTAGGTACTGTGATGACCCGGGAATTTCCGACCAAATTTAAACTTAATCTTTATTTGATTTCGACACGATAAGCATAATCTGTAATGTCGAGTCTCAAAAACTTTGAACTGTGTTCATGTATACACTTGACCTTTGACTAACCCCGACGATTCACGAACAATTGTTGCTAATAAATATGTATATATGTATATATATAAATATAAATATATGTGTATGTATAATAATATGAAATAATAAAAATACAAATTAATTAGTAGAATTAAAATATAAAATAAAATATAGAATAATTAAGTTATTATTGAAATAAATATATATATGACTTCCATATACAATTAATATTACATGTATATTGTAAAATACATAAAATGTATAAATATTAAATATTCAGAAAATGTTATTTTATATATATTAAAATGACACCTGAAAATTTATATGTTAAATGTAATTGCAAGTTTAGATATAGTATTATATCAATATTATTATTATTACTTTCATCATTATTATTAAAACTGATATTAATATTATTATTTGTAATATTAATATTTTATAATATAAAATATGTAGTTATGAAATGTAAGATGTAAAAATTGTTATGTTGTTATTATTATTATTATCATAATATTATCAATATTATTATAATTAGTATTATTATTAGTACCACTAATAATATTTATTATTATAATTATTATTAATATCATTTTTAGTATTATTTGATAATATTAATATTATTATATTTATTATTAATTCAATTATTAATAGAATTTTAATTAATATAATTATAATTATTAATTATTAATATATATTATGGAACGTATCCAATTGAGATCTGAATTTGTTACATGTAACTTTCAATGGACTGTATTATCATGTTTCTGTCCCCAATCTTGACTCAAATACTAGAAAACATCCAAAATCAGTTAGGGATGCATATCAAACTTTATTTTTTTTGTCTGCTAGAGAAAATGGGTCGATCCCTTCCAATTCTATAAATCAGGCGATATTATACAGCTGGGTAACAATTTATTTTTTTCAATTTCTCCACCCTTATTATCAAACTACAACTTCCTATAATTGAATTATAATTGTTACAACAATTTTTTTTTTTACAGCACGATACCTCTGTATATCATCTTTTTAGCAAAATCTCGAATTCAAAACAATTTCTAAAATCTAATAATGTAAAGTTGTTAGGAATCATACGTATAAACTTTCTTCAAAATCTAAAGTCTCAATTCGTCATATTGAGCTTGAATTTTCGAGTCAAATTTATGAGGTCATAAGTCAAACTTTTTGTTCATTAAGAAATTTGATTTCGTTTTGATGTTTCAATCTCAATTGATGATTCCTAAAGTTTATATACATGATTAGAAAACTAATTCATGTAGAAACCTTTGTTCAAAACGATCTCCAATTCACAATCAAATTTTTTTTTTTTATAAGTGACGAGCAACAGCGGGTTTTTTGATTATTTTATTTTTTTTTCGTACTAACCTATCTAAACCTTCTTATGGAACGTTCTGTTACAATTATGTTAAATGAAAACCGCAAGGATCAATAATGGTTGTTACCACTACCTGTCGAACAGTTTTTGGAGAAGAAGGAGATAAAGGAAAACAGAAAAATAATACGATTTATATATAATTATGTTGTGCATATAATCAGAGAAACAGATGCGGTGGAGTGGTGTTGTGTGTTTGTGTATGAGCGGGAGGTCTCGGGTTCAATTCTCGTTTGGGGCAATTTTTTTGAGAAAAACGTTTTTAAAGGGTTTGTGAATCCGAGGCCAACCCTGCATTGGTCAATGATAAGGCTAAAAAGGAACATATATTTCATAGCAAAATCCCCCAAGAAAGACAAGATTTTAGTTGCAATTGTTCCATTTTCAAGTGATATTCGTTTATATTAAATAAGTGCGAAGACAAAAGGCGAAAACGACGAATTAAAGACACAAAGGTCCAAAAAGCTCAAATATACAAGATACAAATAAAAAGGTTCAAATTATTGATGAAGAACGTCTAAAAATGACAAGAGTACAAGTTGCGGAACGCAAAGTACACGATATAAAATAGTACGAAAGGACGTCCGAAAATCCGGAACCGGGACCCGAGCCAAGAAGAAACGCCCGACGCAATGGACCAAAAATATCTAGTCTACTATGCACATAAATATAATATAATATATAAATAATTATTAAAATTATTTATATTTTATATATATTTAATAAATATGTCGACGAACAAGAAGACAAAAGATATGTGAGCTGTCCAGCGTGGCCATGCGAGTCGCATGGCAAATAGGCATAAACCCATGCGAGTCGCATGGCAGTAAAAATCTGGCCAAATGCCTATAAAAAGGCAGTTTATGCACGAACTCAAACACATCTTTTTCTTTTCCTTCTCTGTAAACATATAACATAAATAAATAATTTTAATTTTAATTATAATTTTAATAATTATGATTTAGTTTAGTATTGTAACAAATGATTTACGGGTTTTAAGTCAAGACTCTGCCCGTGTAATACTACGATATTAATACCCACTGTAAGTTATGTCTTTCCTTTTTAATTTAATGTCTCGTAGCTAAGTTATTATTATGCTTATTTAAAACGAAGTAATCATGATGTTGGGCTAATTACTAAAATTGGGTAATTGGGCTTTGTACCATAATTAAGGTTTGGGCAAAAGACCGACACTTGTGGAAATTGGACTATTGACTATTAATAGATGGGGGGTATTGTCTAATTGAGTGACAACTCATTGGAGTCTGTCGAACCTATCTTCAAATTAATTATCCTAATAATTAATAATGATTATGGTTGTCCTATTTAGTGACGTTCATATGGAATCTATTATAATCATTTAATTAATTATTCGGGTTGGGTAATTGATTATTCAAACTGATCAAGTGGGTAAATTAATATTCATATCTAATCAAAACAGGGGTAGATTACATACAGTGATAACTGGTGTAATTGTTGACAGAAGTGATAACTGCGTCACAGTTTAAATCCTTAATTAGTTGGAATATTTGACTTCGGGTATAAGGGTAATTTGACGAGGACACTCGCACTTTATATTTATGACCGATGGACTATTATGGACAAAAACCAGATAGACGTATCAAATAAACCAGGACAAAGGACAATTAACCCATGGTAATAAATTAAAATCAACACGTCAAACATCATGATTACGGAAGTTTAAATAAGTATAATTCTTTTATTGTATTTCTCATCGTATCTTTATTTACTGTCATTTTATTACTCGCAATTTTATTTACTGTCATTTTATTTATTGTCATTATTTTACGCACTTTAATTATCGTCATTTATCTTTGCGCTTAAAATATAGAATCGACAAACCGGTCATTAAACGGTAAAACCCCCCTTTTATAATAATATTACTACTTATATAATTATATATATTTTGTATAAATATAGTTGTTAAAAATATAGTAAGTATCACCAGCTTCCTGTGGAACGAACCGGACTTACTAAAAACTACACTACTCTACGATTAGGTACACTGCCTATAGTGTTGTAGCAAGGTTTAAGTATATCCACTCCGTAAATTAATAAAACTTGTGTCATATTTTGTAGTATTTTGTATTAAAAATAATACTATTTCGTACCCTCACGCTACATCATCAAGTTTTTGGCGCCGCTGCCGGGGAACACTAAAACGCTATATTTTTAATTTATATTTGCAAAAAAAAAAAAAAAAAAAAAAAAAACGTAAAAAAAAAAAGTAAAAAAAAAAAAAACGTAAAAAAAAAAAAAAAATATAAAAAAATATATTTTTAAGATTTTGTCTATAAAAAAAAAAAAATTTTAGTTTTATTACCTTTAGATTTTTAGACTATATTCGCAACTTTTAGTATTAAGTTTAGTTTTGCCATAGTTATTTTTACTTCTAGAATTTTTAGTTTTGCCGTAAAATCCCTTAAGTGCTTTTTCTTTAGACTAAGATTTAGGTGCCTTAAAATTTTGTGACGCCATTTTTCGTGCTATTTTCTTATTTCGTATTTTTCGACGCCTTTTACCTATGTATCAATTACAATTCCAATTAGTGATCTCCATTTGTAGCTTTAATTTTAAGATAGTGATCGTTATAAGGTTGGATTAACCGCGTGTTTACAAACCACTCTTCGTCTTTTTCATTTTTCGACACTTTTCGACGCGCAATCTTTTTCTCTCTTATTTCTCGCCATTCTAGTTTTTAGGACTTAGAATTTTTTCTACTTCTTCTCTAAATTTCTTAAAATTACGAAAATTTATTTTAAGTGGTTAAATTGATAGACATCAAAATTTTCTGGTTCGTAGTAATAGTTGGATTTGTACGTGGACCGGGTTATTGGAGCCAAACAGTCCTCAATTATATTGAGACCAAACGAATCCTGCCCCTCTGCTGCATCTTTTGGCTATTCGAAACGTGGGCAAAATCAGAAAAGTCTATTAATTGGATAACTTATTATAATTTTTCTTTCCTTTTTAAAAACTAATAGGATATTCAGTGAATGCACCGAGCAAAACGTTCACCACCTTTCATACGTTCACCACCTGTAACTCGATCAAGACATCTAGCAATTATTGTCGCCGTTGATTTTTCTTTAGAATCGTCATCTAGTCGAACAAGAACTCCAACTCAAATTTCCGATAATCCATCTTTTGAACCCGACTTCACAATTAAGAACCCGGAGCATATTCAAGGACAATTCCAAGATCCTGAACCACTAATTATTCCTCCTGAACCACAAACCGTTAAATCAGAGTCCTCTAGTGATTCGTATTCAACAAATTCAATTATAGAAGTAACGAAACCTCTAAGTATGGAAGATCGAATGAGAGCCACACGCACGGGCCAAGGTCACGCCATTATTAAGCCAGAAGTTAATGCGCCAGATTATGAAATCAAAGGACAAATTCTACACATGGTAACTAACCAATGCCAATTCAGTGGTGCACCGAATGAAGATCCTAACGAACACCTTCGTACGTTTAAAAGAATTTGTACACTATTCAAAATCCGAGAAATGGAAGATGAGTAGATCTATCTCATGTTGTTTCCCTGGACTTTAAAGGGAGAAGCCAAAGATTGGTTAGAATCGTTACCTGAAGGGGCGATTGACACATGGGATGTTTTAGTTGAAAATTTTCTTAAACAATTCTTTCCGGCATCTAAAGCCGTGAGACTTCAAGGAGAAATTGTTACGTTCGCGCAAAAGCCAAATGAAACATTATATGAGGCGTGGACAAGATTCGGAAGGATGTTGAGAGGATGTCCTCAACACGGTTTAGACACTTACCAAATAGTACAAATATTCTACCAAGGTGTCAACGTTGCTACACGAAAAGACATCGACATAACAGCTGGTGGTTCCATCATGAAGAAAACCGCAACTGAAGCTTACAAAATTATTGATAATACAGCCTCCCACTCGCATGAGTGGCACCAAGAAAAAGATATTTTTCGTTCATCTAAAGTGGCTAGAGCCGATTCTAGCCATGACTTTGATTCCGTTTCCGCAAAAATAGATGCTTTCGAAAGACGAATGGAAAAGATGAATAAAGATATTCACGCAATACGAATCAGTTGTGAGCAATGCGGTGGACCACACTTATTGAAAGATTGTCACATTGAACCAACATTGGAACAACGAGAGAATGTTTCCTATATGAACCAAAGGCCTGGAAATAATTATCAAAATAATTATCAACCGCCAAAGCTAAACTTCAATCGAAATCAAAACATTCTTTACAATCCAAAAGGACCCGAAAATAACTGGTATAACCAACAAGGTCCGAATAATCAACCAACTCAAAACAACACTTTCAATCAACAAAGACCTGGCTTATATAAACCACAACAACAAACCGAAGAGAAAAAGTCAAATATGGAAGACGTGGTATTCAAGCTAGTTGAATCTCAAACACAATTTATTGAAACTCAAACCCAAACGAACGAGAGATTTGATCAGTCATTAAGAACTCAACAAGCTTCCATTTTGAATCTAGAAAAACACGTAGGTACTCTTGCTAGCATGATGAGTGAGAGGGAACAAGGAAAGCTACCGAGTAATACTGAAGTAAATCCTCGGAATGAGAATGTTAATATGGTTTCAACGAATTCTAAAAAACCAGCACCAGAAGATGGGAAGGTTTTAGATGAGAGTAACAATGAAGAAGTTACACCACCACCACCCGAGTATGTAAAGCCAATGGTGGCACCATACAAACCACCCATCCCGTTTCCAAGAAAAGGAGTTGAGTATGAGCAAGTGATAGGTAATAAAGATTGTGATACCTCTGGAAAGAAGAAGAAGAAAAAGAATAAGAAAGTGCAAGAAACAAAAGTCGTAAATATAAACCCGGTGAAGACAGTTCCACCAAAACCTCCACCTAGGGTAGGTGATCCGGGTGAATTTATTGTTCCTTGTCTACTTAGTGATTGTGTCATGTATGATGCACTAGCAGATTTAGGTGCAAGTGTAAGTGTTATGCCTCTTTCCTTATATAAGAGATTAGGTGTAGGTAAGTTAAGTCCAACGGATATGAGTGTTCGACTCTTTGATCAAACCATTAAGCACCCAGTTGGAATTGCTGACAACCTACCCATTCAAGTAGGTAATTTAACCTTTCTAGTCGAATTCATTGTCATTGACATAGAAGAGGACCCAAACATTCCTCTAATTTTAGGTCGACCATTCTTTGCGTCCACCGGGGCGTTATTTGATGTAGGAAATGGAAGAATGACACTTAAAAGTGGTAACAAATCAATCACCTTTATGATTCGAAAGTCTAAATCTCCACCAACTAAAACCGTTGAACCAGTAAAAACGATTGGTAACAACCATGTTGTTTTACCAACTCCAACGGTAGTGCTTAATAATAATGAAACGCCTAAGTATGGGGAAAATGAAGTAACACCTAATGATGACATGATAACAAAGAACCCCGTTGTTGATACGAAATTAAATGATCTCGTTATTAATAGTTCAATGAAGAAACTTATTAAACGGATTCGCGATGCTAGAACCAAGGGGAACTTTAAGTTATGTAACCGGTTAGTATCCAATCTATCACCTAAAGAAAAGGAGAAACTAGTTGAAATTGTGGATATTACACAGGAATCCGACCAATGGCTTAAAGAAAAAGTCACGGATATGCAAGTTGATTATGGACCAAGAGAAATTAACGATGAAGTTAATCACAATTTTGACACCACGGCTACCTAAGTGTGGGGAGATTCAAATGTTCTAAAAAGAAAATGCTATCTAGAGTTAGTTGTTCTGTTCTCGTGTAGTTCCGAGAATGGAACCCGATTGGTCTTTTCCGCTAGCAGACACTAAAGAACTAGTTTCCTCCCTCCATTCTGAATTTTTTTTTATTTTGTAGGTTTTATATAAAAATTAATATGCTTTTTAAATTTAAGTTTTGTGTGATTTTAAAAACAAAATTTACTTTATTTCATTAAGTTAAAAAAAAAATTGATTTCTAAAATTCGTCGTGAGTTGAAGACTAGGTCATAGAGCCGAAATTGCTTTACCCGAGAGCGGGGCGAAAAATTTTGTTATCATTATTTTTAATTTTATTGATCTAAAGTATGCCAAAAAAAAAATATTATATTTTATAAATTTTTGAACGTGGGGAAATATACCCAACTTCAAAAATATGTATATATGTTTGTAGTTTATATCATGAACACAACAGGGTAAAACAACGCACTTTCAAAGACTGTCATTAAAGTTCAGCAAAAGGTACCAATTTTGACGACAAGACGCAAAATAACAAATATTATATAACAAATGGAGGAATGAACGATGAGGCGCCATCAATCATTCGACGAGCTTTGTAATTACAAACTCGGTATTTTTAATCACTTTTCTACACTAATCACCCTCATGAATTTATAATTATAGTCTGATTTCATGCAAATGAGGGCATTGCATGATCTCAAGTGTGGGGAAGGGTTATAAATTCTCTCGGGTTTATACTTAGTTTAATTGCCAAATTTCATGAAAATTTGAAAAATTTTCAACTAAAATACTAGTAACGCAGTAGTTGTATTAGAATCTAGTGCTCTCTGATAACAAGGAACAGCCCTAGTCTTATATACTGACTACCCACTTCTAGTAAAATTTTTCAAAATTTTCAATTAAATGAAGTCAAAATCATGTTTATACATATTTATGAACGATGAAAACTAGGTGTTAATACCGAAATTATCGTTACCTCGAGGACATAAATTGAGAAACAACCCAAAACGCTTGAATTCATTTAAAAAGGAATAAAGAAGAATAAAAAGGCAAAGAAAGAAACTAAGTGTGGGGAGAATGTACCAAGTTATTCAATTAAAAACTATCTATCACATGTTTCTGTAAAGTTATTGCATGTGCTTTTGTTTTGGACTTAATTAACAGTTTTACCCGATTTATTGTAATATATTTGAAAGAAAAGATGGATCTACACGATGAATCAATTCCATCATTAAAAGGAAGTAAAGTCTTCCGAAAAAGACACGCGCTTCTTGATTTAGGTCATGAAGTTGTTGTCCAGACCAGCTGTAGGTTGACGAAAAATCTAGAAAAGTCATCTCTAAAATCAGCAGGAAATCCACGGACCTCAGTATCAAACAGGGTCGCCATGTGGTCAGATTTATCCTAACCATGAGAAGGATTTATCTCGTACAATGGGGGGCACCGTGCAAATTAGCTTGATAAGAGTAATGAATCAGATCCCCAGAAAGGATAATCTCCTTAAAGATTAAAAATCAGCATTTAAGCCTGATATTACTCAATCCTTGATATTGACCTTAAAGATTGAGAATTCAAACTCATGGAATTCAATGATATCTAAACTCGAGCTTGAACGAGAAAATATTTTGATCAAAAATACAAACCGATTTGTTTTCTGAAAACCCATTTTCAATGCGTTCATCACCATTGAACGTAAAATCCTAGGAATTCACCTGGAATTCATTAGGTCACCTGAACCAAATCGGGTGTCAACCGTAAGAACGGTGGTTGCATAGCATGGTCGGAGACAGGACCTTGTGCCAGACCGAAAAATCATAGGATGATCTTTACTATTGCTCCTACCAAGGATAGTACTAGCATCCGACACGTCAAAAGACCATAATCATCTGCATGTCATGGGACATTGCCTTAACAGTTTCTTGTTCATCGCTTTCCTTTACAACCGGACGGTAGTTTACCGAAAGGTAATATACGGAACAAGTAAATTGGATGTGTGCTTTCCGATACAGGGATAGCAGTGGATTACACGAACCTAAATGTTTTTAGCCAAAATATTGATCCACAAATATATTTTGCAACACCGATGGTGGGTCAAATCAGAAAACTTGTCTAGGGTAAAATCTAGCTTGAATTTTTAAAAGATCAAATGTTTTCATAAAGATCCAATTTCCTAAAGGATCTACATTTTTATAGTCATGTGGGACTGTAAACCGCCTTTTAAATGTGCACTTTGCTTTGGAAACCGAAAGTAAATCGGCTATTTGATTGCAAGTGTCGTTGACCTAAACCCAAGGCAACTGTGGATGACACACCCACCTTTAACCATGGTTCTATTGTTAATATCATTGTTTATACCGCTCTATCAAAATCACTGATGTACAAAGTGTGAAGAATAAAGAAGTGATTCGTGTGATGTATTATATTATTTCAAGACTGTATTGCTTGAGGACAAGCAACGCTCAAGTGTGGGGATATTGATAAGGCTAAAAAGGAACATATATTTCATAGCAAAATCCCCCAAGAAAGACAAGATTTTAGTTGCAATTGTTCCATTTTCAAGTGATATTCGTTTATATTAAATAAGTGCGAAGACAAAAGGCGAAAACGACGAATTAAAGACACAAAGGTCCAAAAAGCTCAAATATACAAGATACAAATAAAAAGGTTCAAATTATTGATGAAGAACGTCTAAAAATGACAAGAGTACAAGTTGCGGAACGCAAAGTACACGATATAAAATAGTACGAAAGGACGTCCGAAAATCCGGAACCGGGACCCGAGCCAAGAAGAAACGCCCGACGCAATGGACCAAAAATATCTAGTCTACTATGCACATAAATATAATATAATATATAAATAATTATTAAAATTATTTATATTTTATATATATTTAATAAATATGTCGACGAACAAGAAGACAAAAGATATGTGAGCTGTCCAGCGTGGCCATGCGAGTCGCATGGCAAATAGGCATAAACCCATGCGAGTCGCATGGCAGTAAAAATCTGGCCAAATGCCTATAAAAAGGCAGTTTATGCACGAACTCAAACACATCTTTTTCTTTTCCTTCTCTGTAAACATATAACATAAATAAATAATTTTAATTTTAATTATAATTTTAATAATTATGATTTAGTTTAGTATTGTAACAAATGATTTACGGGTTTTAAGTCAAGACTCTGCCCGTGTAATACTACGATATTAATACCCACTGTAAGTTATGTCTTTCCTTTTTAATTTAATGTCTCGTAGCTAAGTTATTATTATGCTTATTTAAAACGAAGTAATCATGATGTTGGGCTAATTACTAAAATTGGGTAATTGGGCTTTGTACCATAATTAAGGTTTGGGCAAAAGACCGACACTTGTGGAAATTGGACTATTGACTATTAATAGATGGGGGGTATTGTCTAATTGAGTGACAACTCATTGGAGTCTGTCGAACCTATCTTCAAATTAATTATCCTAATAATTAATAATGATTATGGTTGTCCTATTTAGTGACGTTCATATGGAATCTATTATAATCATTTAATTAATTATTCGGGTTGGGTAATTGATTATTCAAACTGATCAAGTGGGTAAATTAATATTCATATCTAATCAAAACAGGGGTAGATTACATACAGTGATAACTGGTGTAATTGTTGACAGAAGTGATAACTGCGTCACAGTTTAAATCCTTAATTAGTTGGAATATTTGACTTCGGGTATAAGGGTAATTTGACGAGGACACTCGCACTTTATATTTATGACCGATGGACTATTATGGACAAAAACCAGATAGACGTATCAAATAAACCAGGACAAAGGACAATTAACCCATGGTAATAAATTAAAATCAACACGTCAAACATCATGATTACGGAAGTTTAAATAAGTATAATTCTTTTATTGTATTTCTCATCGTATCTTTATTTACTGTCATTTTATTACTCGCAATTTTATTTACTGTCATTTTATTTATTGTCATTATTTTACGCACTTTAATTATCGTCATTTATCTTTGCGCTTAAAATATAGAATCGACAAACCGGTCATTAAACGGTAAAACCCCCCTTTTATAATAATATTACTACTTATATAATTATATATATTTTGTATAAATATAGTTGTTAAAAATATAGTAAGTATCACCAGCTCCCTGTGGAACGAACCGGACTTACTAAAAACTACACTACTCTACGATTAGGTACACTGCCTATAGTGTTGTAGCAAGGTTTAAGTATATCCACTCCGTAAATTAATAAAACTTGTGTCATATTTTGTAGTATTTTGTATTAAAAATAATACTATTTCGTACCCTCACGCTACATCATCAGTCAATATAGTCATATGTATTTTTACTACAAAATACATTAGGTGAGTTTTTCATTACTCCCTTTTTATATATATTTTTGGGACTGAGAATACATGCGCTGCTTTTATAACTGTTTTACGAAATAGACACAAGTAATCGAAACTACATTATACGGTTGAATTATCGAAATCGAATATGCCCCTTTTTATTAAGTCTGGTAATCTAAGAATTAGAGAACAGACACCCTAATTGACGCGAACTCTAAAGATAGATCTATCGGGCCCAACAAGCCCCATCCAAAGTACCGGATGCTTTAGTACTTCGAAATTTATATCATGTCCGAAGGAGGATCCCGGAATGATGGGGATATTCTTATATGCATATTGTGAATGTCGGTTACCCGGTGTTCAATCCATATGAATGATATTTTTTGTCTCTATGTATGGGACGTATGTTTATGAGGAATGAAAATATGAAATCTTGTGGTCTATTAAAATTATGAAATGATTATTTATGTTAAACTAATGAACTCACCAACCTTTTGGTTGACACTTTTAAGCATGTTTATTCTCAGGTACGAAAGAAAATCTTCCGTTGTGCATTTGCTCATTTTAGATATATTACTTGGAGTCATTCATGATATATTTCAAAAGACGTTGCATTCGAGTCATTGTGTTCATCAAGAATATTATTAAGTCAATTATAGTTGGATATATATTATGAAATGGTATGTGTGTCGTCAACTTTCGATGTAAAGCAAGTTTGTCTTTTAAAAACGAACGTAATGTTTGTAAAATGTATCATATAGAGGTCAAGTACCTCGCGATGTAATCAACTATTATGAATCGTTTATAATCGATATGGACTTCGTCCGGATGGATTAGGACGGGGCGTTTCACCATCGGTCAAACTGAAAGTCACAATTTTCTTATCACATTTAATGTGGACCTTATGTAGGCTCATCCAGTTCATCCCTAACACTACATCAAAGCTTGGGATAGGCAACACAAAACAGGACATAGCAAGCGGTCTACTATCAATTTCTATACTAGCCCCAAACACATACGTTGTGACTGGAACCGTCTTACCATCAGTTACCTCTACTCTAACAGGCTCAGGCAGCACAGTAGCAGGTAACCCTAACTTAGTACATAAATCTACAGACATAAACATCATATTTGCGCCCGATTCAAACAATACTCTAGCAGGTATTGAGTTGATCAAGAACATACCGGTTATGACGTCATTATTTTTAGTTGCGGCCTCATCTGTCATCTAAAAGGCCCTGGCTGCTGCACTCGGTGGGTTCTTTCTCTTCTGTCCACTTGAGGCTGTGGAACCCCCAACAGATGCCGAACGCGCCCCTGACCCTGCCCCGGAACTTGCGCCCTTTGACGCCTGACAACTTATTGAACGGTGACCCAGCTGATGACAACTCCAACACACATTCTCCCTGAAGGAACACCCCTGAGATTCATGACCTACCATACCACATCTTAAACACCTTCTCATTGCCTCTGAAAACTGCCCACTGTGAGAAGACTTACAACCTTTACACCATTCTTTCTTACCAAAACCAGACCCTGAACTTGCTTGATTACCTTTACCCTCCAGTTTAAACCCAAACGATTTCTTAGACTTAGAACTTGACTGACTGGTAGTTTGACTACCCTGCAGTATCATATTCCCTATATTCACACCCCTCGCTGCTCTAACGTCACTTTCTACCATCTTTGCCATCACAAAATCCTGAGATTACGTCAGCGCGGACCTCACAAACATCCTGTATTCCGGCAAGATCGTATTCACAAAATGCTGGATTCTTGATTGTTCATCAGGCACCCATTGTTGCACAAACCTTAATTTGTCCATGTATTTCTCAATCACCACATCATTTGACATCTGCGGCGTCATCCGCATTTCTAGGAACTCCATCTTATTTCTGTTCATATCGAACACATTACAGTACTGTTCACATACCTTTGCATAAACTGTTCCCAAGTAATCATTCTAACTTGCTCTGGAGGGACACTAGCTATCACAGAATCCCACCACACCATTGCTCTATCTTTCAACAACCTGCTCGCATAAGTCACCTTTAATTTTGGCTCACACTAACAAGCCTCAAATTCTTTTTCAACCTCCCTTAACCAATTGAGAGTCACAGCTGGGTCAGAACTTCCCGAGAATGGAGACGGTCCACAATCTCTGAATTGTTTAAAGGTGCATCTTTTTGGTGGCTGGTATTGTTGTTGGAATTGCTGTTTTGGAAATGGTTGTTGGTATATGGGTGGCTGAACTTGGTTCATCATCATTGGGTTTGAGTAATGGTAGTTAATCTGTGGTGGCATGACAGGCTGAGGAAATTGGTTCTGTAATGGGTATTGGTACTGGTTCTGGTTTATCTGTGGTACGATATACGACTATGCAGTAGCAAAACCTGGCGGTGTATCCTCATTACCCGACTGTCTAGCTAACTCAAGCTCAGAAATGTTTTCCTGAGCTTCCTTAAACTTACTTTCAAGCTCATGCACATAATCAGCATCGTAAACCTCTACCTCATCCTCCACATCTGGAGCACTGAACGTTCCGGGATGGATCGGTTCGTAGCTTTCACTCTCTCTGTTATCTGCCATCTGTGCTACAAAACACTTGCACAAAAGCTTAGTGGATAACTGTTAGTTTACTAAACACTAACATGCACAAACATCCTACATTCACTTAGCCCCCATCCCACTGACATGTTTAACTTAACTCAGGGTTTAGGAACAAATACGCACACGTACTTGCTGCTAAACCACGCTCTGATACCAAGTTATAACACCCTAATTTTTTTTAAACACAGCGGAAGTACTAATAATTACCAAAATAACCCTGTTTAACATTTTCAAACCAACGTTATCAAATCAACTTAGTTAACATTATTACAATATTCCAAAATGACGGCGTTACATAAAAACATCATAAAACCAGAAAACATCAGAGTCAGCTCATAGTCAAACATATCTTCTAATCCGTCCATATCACCCTTCTAACCAGCAGTACCTAAACCTGCAATGGGTGGAAATGTGGGGAATTAGTACAACTGCAAAGTGAATGGATACTATTTAACAGATCAAGTATAAGCAACTAAACATGCAAAGGTCACAGATATGCTAACGTCCTGAACTAACATATAATAACAACTGACAATATGAGGATCAGCGGCTTATACGAGCACACGACTTAGCTGATCAGGCTACAGTCTACCGATAGTCCGCTTTACTGACTCCACTGCATAACCGTCCAGACGTAACACATGCGTCCTTCTATGCTATATTGAACAATCAGTAACATCATAACCCGACCAGGCTACCAAGGTCAACCTCACACCACCCTACCTTGCCACCTCGGTGGGTTACCAACCTTGCTTCCCTCGGTTGGTGTCCAACTAACAGTTCGCAATAAGATCACAGATAATCAGTCATGCAATCATCCTAACTAGCATGGAAACATCTAACTAGACATGGTATTCATACAGGGCATAAATATAAAAGTAAAGAGTCTGAACAAGTAGCATGTCAGCTACTTAACACTCTATCAGGAGATAGACCCACTCACCGAATACCATCAACTGGCTCAGATAATCTATCACTGAGCGGCTTCCTTATCCTTATCACCTGAACATAAGGCAAACCAAGTTAGTTTCTGTCCGTTAGCACAAAACGGCACAGTACAGCAAATCAGTAACAAAAGTGTCACTAAAAGTCCACCTAACACTTATGCATTTTCAGAATTTACATCCTGATCATCATAAGTCTCACGGATTGCATAACGGCTAGGAAATAGCTAAATTAGAAAATAATGCATCACTGATCTGCATCCGTACGGTTGCACATGCATCCGTACGGTTGCAAGTCCATCCGTATGGTTGCAAGTCCATCCATACAATTGCATCTTGCATCCGTACGATTGTACACTCAAGTCCCGGTTGCTCCAACACCACTGTCACACCCCCTAAATGGAACTGGGAGTCATATGTGACTAACCAATATCATAACACAAGTGTAAAGCGAGAACGACTCTAAATGAGACGTTTTAATTAAAAACCAATGTATTAAAGCAGCGGAATGTAATAAGTCATTACAAATGTAAATCCTTAAAAAATTAAATGTAATCTGAGTGTTTTAATGCAATAATATAAATGATAAAATGCGGACTCCAAAACAGGCAAAGTCCAAATACCACACAATCTTTAGCAATCTTCACCTGAGACAAAACATGCTTAAAGTGTCAATCAAAAATGGTTGAGTGAACAACCTAGGATTATAATAGTTTTTAGACCGCAATATTTAGTTATAAAGTTTAATCAGTTCGTTAGTAGTGCTGAGGTGTATGATATCGAGACTAAACAAAGTTAACCCAGGACACCTTGAATTGTCGGTGTCGTTTTAATCATTATTATGTAATCAAATACCAACGGTCAAATGGTTAGAGACATCGCTCTCAGTAGGCCTACTCACAATAACTAAGTTTGCGTTTATACATAGCAATTAACGATATCATGGCAGGGATTTAGCATGAATCAAAGCATGTCATAGCACAGTTTGAACTAATCAAGATAAAGTTTTTGAGTACTTGTGTCTAAGCGTAAAACAGTTTGAAAACAAGCATGTGTCTCACCCCAAAAGTTCAGAAAAAGTATATAAAGAAGTTAAAAAGTGGGGCTATGAAGTTCACCTTAGTAGCAAGTAAGTAATTCCACACAAGTAGTATGAACGGAGTATGTAAACGGAGATCTCAACCTAGAGATATAACCTTTGATTAGTTAATGTCTAACAGACATAAAGTTAGTTTATTATTATAGCAAACTATATTAACAGTGACGGTTTTCAAGAAAAATTCATATTTCTCAAAAGTTTCTATTTTTGGAAACCTACTATTTATGAAAAGCTTCCACTTATAGTAAGCTCCTAGTTTAAGAAGTTCGGGTTATAATTCTTAACAAAGAGGTTATACAATCTCGCCCAAACTTCGTTATTATTATCTTATATATTATTATTAGTTATTACTATTTTATAAGTTATATTTTATATTTTTATTACTTATAATATGATTATTACTATAGGTACTTATTAAACACGTATTAATATTATTATTACCATTAACTTCTTATTATTATTATAACCTAAATATATAATAAGTCATATTATAAACTTAGTACATATTATATAATTTCGTATTATCTAATAATAATATATGTAAATTAATACTTAATTCACCATATGATATATTCATAATACTTATAACTTAATTTAGCATAGAAATCAGTAGGTTACTTACTAAAAATAAGTTTATAAATTTTTGTATTAATTTCATATTCTATATATGTATATTTCAGTTTATATTAAATCAAGTTAATTAAGTAATAAATACATATTCAACTTATATATATATATATATATATATATATATATATATATATATATATATATATATATATATATAATTTTATATTTTTTATAAGTTCTATATACTGTAAATAAGTTGTAAAAATATAATTTTGAAAATTATATATATTATTATTTATTTTATCTTTTCATGTACTATATCTATTATAATCGGTATTAATTAAATAAAATAGATAAATACTTGCTAAATAAGTTTTAATAATTTTTACAATATCTATGTAACCTAATGATTATATAAAAATTAGTTTAATTAATTTAGTATTTATTTTATATTTATTTTCTTATTTTCTCTCGGTTTATATAAATATTTTACAAAATAAATTAAAATACTAAATATACTTATAAATATGATTTTATATTTTTCACAGCTTTATTACATACTTATAAACTTATAAAAAATTATAGTTATTATATTTACTATTTTTCTATTTAATACGAATTTTATATAGTTTCCATTATTAGTACTTATTAAATTCGTTTTTAATTATAAATAACATCCAAAAATTAAGATAATAATTTTTATAAGTTATATTACTGTTATAAATACTTAATAAATTATTATTACAGATTATATAAATTTATAACAATTAAAATCAAATAAATCATAAATACACTATAATTATCGATACAAATATATGTTTTATAAAAAAATGAATTTCCAGATTTTATAAAATCTTGAAATTCTAGATTTATGTTCATAATGGTTTTATAAACCTTCTGTAAAATATCATAATTAATTTTGAAGTTTAAGTATTTATTTTTATTTTATATTTCCGGTTAGCGACAAAATAAAGTTTTTATAAAAAAACTGCGTTAACAGTTTTATAAAATAACAGAAGTGTTTTTATAAATTAGTTTGATATATGAACTTAATTCCCAACCCAAAAGATATTTTGTAAAAACAAGTTTTTGATTTTTTTTATTTTATAAACTTGTACCGATCGGTAAAAAAATATAAAACGAAACAAAAATAAAAAAAATAATTTGTTACCTTCTATTTTTACGAATTGCTAGAGGGATTTCCAGAGATGTTTTTATAAAAATTTTCATGGGTTGAGTTTATATTTATAGGGAAAAATGTTACAATCCTAATCATAATACAGTTACAATTAGTATTTTATCTTTTTCCCCCCTTTATTAAAAAAAATCGGCTGACCCCCCTTTCATTATTATTATTTTACTTTATTTTTTTTCCGGTTTATATGTATACTTATTATTATTATTTTTTTTGTTAACTAGTATTATTATTTTTCATTTTAAACCTTTAACATTTTATTAATTTTTATTAGGTTCCACTTTGTTTCTATCTATCTCTCTCTATATATATATATATATATATATATATACATAATAGTTACTTTTATTTTAAATACATTTTATTTACTCGTTTATTTTTATATGTTGTCACAATTAATATTATTACATATAGTTTATATTATAGGGGTTAGGGTTTATAAGATTAGGGTTTTAATTAATATCTGAGGTTGTGGTTTCACGTTATTGATTACAAGCATTAATTTATAGAGTGTTTAATTACTCGGGCACTTATTATGTCTAAATAATAACCCTAATGATAATACACAGAATAAGACAATGAAAACCTAAGGGCAATTTAGTATATTCAGTATGGAAAAATGAGGGTTGTTATAGTACCTCCCCGTTAATTTAAACTTCGTCCCGAAGTTTCTGATGGACTTCTTGAATGCATCAGCGGTTGAGAAGAGATGGGGATATTTTCGCTTCATCTGGTCTTCACATTCCCAGGTATACTCGGGGCCTCTACGTGAATTCCAACGGATTTTTTTTTTTTTTTGCATTAGGAGTTGCTGCCTTGTTTCAAGTGTTTGATCTCACGATCCATAACTCCTATATTTTCTTCTATGAAGTGCATTTTATTATCAATGCGGAGGTCATTCAAAGGAATAATATGAGTGTCATTTAACTAGGTTTTCTCAAAAGGGATTGTGATGTTACAAGCATTTCAGTAAATCAGATACCTGAAATGTGCCATGAACATTACTAAGCTTATTTAAAACCATTGAGCGCTTATGTCGCCATACTAGGGCAGACAATCAGAGAGAAGTACTTGGAGACCACAGCCATGTAGTTTGATTCATGGCTTGTGTTTGTTAGATATGTTACCGACTTCAAATTCCGGAAGATAACCATATACATGATACCTTTGGTTTTCAAGAAATATCTAATGTGAATAGACGAAACAAGATTCCAGCTGAGGAGCCACTAATCAGGCTTATATGCAAAGCAAGCCATAATTACTAAAATACCCTCAGAATGGTATGAGTGATTAATGAAAGATATCGTTCAGTATATTATAATACATGCGAACTTATCCTTGCAGAAAGACCTTATGATCATGATTTCAGCTATATGTTGAAACAGGGGTCGAAACTTGACTAGGATAACATCTAGTTGTAACTAGTGAGGAAGTAATGTTTAGAGTAAACACATAAACATCATAAAAGTTTAAGGTAACTCCTTTAGAGAGGATAGCGAGGATCATAAGTTATATTTCTGATATGAAACCGCACGAGAGGTGTGATCTCTTGATGGGAAAGACATTCTCGCACAGATGATGAGTTAATCTATCATTCACTTATGAGTTTAAGTGCTGATGAGAAGAAATGTGAATCATTGGCTATAAAGAATTGTTTTCACCAGGTGAGGAAATCTTCGAAAATGCTTTCTTGTGCCAAAGATCATAAAATTGACGTTTACGAGGGTGTTTGTGGTTTAGCCATGAAATATCGGAAGTAGAAACTTCTCAAACGAACTTAGTGAAATCTCTTGATTTCACAGCCCGCATTTATGCCACGGCCAACCCTAAAGAATAGTTGATGAGCGCAAGAGGTATGTTTTTGTTCTTGAATGAAAGATAAGAAGAAATGTGATCCAATCATAGTGTGGAGTAATACGAAATTTATATATATATATATATATATATATATATATATATATATATATATATATATATATATATATATATATAATAAGTCAAAGTAATTTTGAAAAAGTTTGAGACATTTTGATGTGACAATAATAATGAAACGAAGTTCTTAGTAAAACTGGAGTTCTGTGCAACGTGTACTATTTTAAGTAAAATAACTTTTGAATTCAAATGTAAAAGAATTGATTTGTAAAAGTGAAGGTATAATTTGATATGTACTAGTCAAAATAAGTAAGGGGAAATTTTATTTACTTTATTATATAAATATATACAATTTATAAAATTTACACAAATGGCAGTAAATAAACGTATTTTATAAAATTTCGAGAAGATCGCAGAGTAAAATAGTGTGTGTGAAATTTTGGTAAATAGAATTTTCATATTTCGGAGGTTACGAGTTGGAAAAAGATCGATGAAGATCGGGTGAAGGAATTTTGAAAATTTAGGGTTATTTTTAAGTAACAATGTTGCGAGGTAATAAAATCTATTGTATTTAAATACGGTTGTTGACTATTATTAGGGCATATGTTCTTGGAATTCAAAATGTTCATGTGTGAAGCTGTTGCTGACAAGTGAGATATGAATGGTAGAGTATGAGAACGTGAAGTTAATCTACTGTTGACTCTGAAATGTCAAGAGGTCAGACTAGTTATTGGAGTTGGAAGGCTGGGAGTAAGTGCCCTTATTATATACTCATGGATTGCTTGATTCCGTCATTCACAAAGATTTCATGATAACTTGAGCATGAATAATCCGATGTTCACATAGACACGTATGAAGACATGCTAATGCAGCGACTTTCGACTATGTGATGATCATTGAAAATCAATTTATCAAGTTCTCGCTAAATCTGTGATTATTGCCGGGATAGTATGAATTTCCCCAATGAGTAAGGGCGATGTAAGGACATGGTGTCACTTACCTATTGTTATATGATCCTTTAATGATACATCTAACATGCTTTTAACACCGAGGCAAAATCGTAAGATTTTCAGAAAAATGGTTAACGATTCAAAGGTTGCGACTTATTGTTTAGGTACAACAAATCATGCTATGTTTGACCATAAGTAACGTAGTGATAATCATATCAATGCTACCGGTGATCATATGGAGCGTGTGAGGGATCACGTACTTTTCAATATGGTGATGGAAATATATATGTATATATACGGCAGCCTTAACTGGCCCGGAGTATGATGGGGCTCTTTTAATTGCTATGGTATTTTTCTGATGTGATTAGGGTGAGTTTAGCTCAAACCACGACCAGTGAGAAAATGGAAAAGCTTCAGGTGGTGTATCTAACCCTAAATTTTGAATTGACAGTGATCAATTATTGTTTGGGTATGACATCAATACTCGCATGGTGCCAAGTAATGAATGAATGAGCGCGAAAAGTTTTCCTTGGCTATGGTAATCAAAAGATACTTATTGGAAGGTCTTGTTTCCTTCCTTCCAGCGAGGATATGATAGGGATTAAGCGTGATAATTAAGCGTCAAAGATAAAGAGATAGGTTGTTTAAGAAAGAAAGAATGTAAAGTTTTACAAACTTTATGGCATAGAAGAGATTGTTAATCTACTTAAGGGTATGAGATAGATAGTTTGTTTGAAACGAGCTCTTCATAGATCTACAAATCAGATGACGATTACCCTTCAAGTAATATCATTGAGATTTTTGAATGAATGGCTAAGAAATCTTTCTTTGATTCACTTTCTATTCCATATGTCATGATATTGGAATTTCTATATGAATTACTATTATATAATCACGTTGGCCAAGCGTCATTATATTTCACTAAGTCATACTTCCACTTCAATATCACCCCATAAGGTCAGAATATGTGATCAAACTTAGATGGTTGACGTTGGAATGTTGAGTCATGAGTGACAACCCTTTGTTTCACCAACCGAGATGGCCTTATAAAAGAACTCGCGTGAGTCAAAGAATACTTTGAATCATAATGGCGGAGTCAGATCATAAAGATATGTATGGATATGATAACAATTACATACTAACTGATCCTTCAGAGTCGGGATCAGGCAAGATGATAGGATTTTTGGCTTGACATCCTTAGGATAGGATACAGAATATCAGAATAGGTAAAAGCAGGAAGTTAGATGAAATGACAGTATAAAGATTAACTAAAAGCGCTTAAAACTAAGGCAAGAAAGGTTATAGTCCTAAAGATTGCTAAGGCACCCTAGCTAACACATAAGGCACACATAAAATGTAATCCTGGTTCTCTATAACAACCTGGCTCTGATACCAATCTGTCACACCCCCTAAATGGGACCGGGGGTCATATGTGAGTAACCAATATCATAACACAAGTGTAAAGCGAGAACGACTCTAAATGAGACATTTTAATTAAAAACCAATGTATTAAAGCAGCGGAATGTAATAAGTCATTACAAATGTAAATCCTTAAAAATGTAAATGTAATCTAAGTGTTTTAATGCAATAATATAAATGATAAAATGTGAACTCCAAAAGCAGCAAAGTCCAAATATCACACAATCTTTAGCAATCTTCACCTGAGATAAAATATGCTTAAAGTGTCAACCAAAAATGGTTGAGTGAACAACATAGGTTTATAATAGTTTTTAGACCACAAGATTTAGTTATAAAGTTTAATCAGTTCGTTATTAGTGCTGAGGTGTATGATATCGAGACTAAAAAAAGTTACCCTAGGACACATTGAACTGTCGGTGTCGTTTTAATCATTATTATGTAACCAAAGACCAACGGTCAAATGGTTAGAGATGTTGCTCTCAGTAGGCCTACTCACAATAACTAAGTTTGCGTTTATACGTAGAAATTAACGATATTATGGCAGGGATTTAGCATGAATCAAAGCATGTCATAGCACAGTTTAAACTAATCAAGATAAAGTTTTCGAGTACTTGTGTCTAAGCGTAAAACAGTTTGAAAACAAGCATGTGTCTCACCCCAAAAGTTCAAAACAAGTATATAAAGAAATTAAAAAGTGGGACTATGAAGTTCACCTTAGTAGCAAGTAAGTAATTCCACGCAAGTAGTATGAATGGAGTATGTAAACAGAGATCTCAACTTAGAGATATAACCTTTGATTAGTTAATGTCTAACAGACATAAAGTTAGTTTATTAATATAGCAAAGTATATTAACAGTGACGGTTTTCGAGAAAAATTCCTATTTCTCAAAAGTTTCTATTTTTGGAAACCTACTATTTATGGAAAGCTTCCACTTATAGTAAGCTCCTAGTTTAAGAAGTTCGGATTATAATTCTTAACAAAGAGGTTGTACAATCTCTCCCAAACTTCGTTATTATTATCTTATATATTATTATTAGTTATTACTATTTTATAAGTTATATTATATATTTTTATTACATATAATATGATTATTACTATAGGTACTTATTAAACACGTATTAATATTATTATTACCATTAACTTCTTATTATTATTATTATTATAACCTAAATATATAATAAGTCATATTATAAACTTAGTACATATTATATAATTTCGTATTATCAAATAATAATATATGTAAATTAATACTTAATTCACCATATGATATATTCATAATACTTATAACTTAATTTAGCATAGAAATCAGTAGGTTACTTACTAAAAATAAGTTTATAAATTTTTGTATTAATTTCATATTCTATATATGTATATTTCAGTTTATATTAAATCAAGTTAATTAAGTAATAAATACATATTCGACTTATATATATATAATTTTATATTTTTTATAAGTTCTATATACTGTAAATAAGTTGTAAAAATATAATTTCTAAAATTATATATATTATTATTTATTTTATATTTTCTTGTACTATATCTATTATAATCGGTATTAATTAAATAAAATAGATAAATACTTAATAAATAATTTTTAACAATTTTTCCAGTATCTATGTAACCTAATGATTATATAATAATTTTATAAAAATTAGTTTAATTAGTTTAGTATTTATTTTATATTTATTTTCTTATTTTCTCTCGATTTATATAAATACTTTACAAAAATCAATTATAATACTAAATATACTTATAAATATGATTTTATATTTTTTTCAAGTTTATTACATACTTATAAACTTAGGAAATTTTTTATAGTTATTATATTTACTCTTTTTCTATTTATTATGAATTTTTTATAATTTCCATTATTAGTACTTATTAAATTCATTTTTAATTATAAATAATATCCTAAACTTAATATAATAATTTTTATAAGTTATATTACTGTTATAAATACTTAATAAATTATTATTACAGATTAAATAAATTTATAACAATTAAAATCAAATAAATCATAAATACACTATAATTATTGGTACAAATATATGTTTTATAAAAAAACGAATTTCCAGATTTTATAAAATCATGAAATTCTAGATTTATGTTCATAATGGTTTTATAAACCTTCTGTAAAAATATCATAATTAATTTTGAAGTTTAAATATTTATTTTTATTTTTATTTTCCGATTAGCTACAAAATAAAGTTTTTATAAAAAAAACTGCTTTAACAGTTTTATAAAATCCCAAAAGTATTTTTATAAATTAGTTTGATATATGAAATTAATTCACAACCCAAAAGATATTTTGTAAAAACAAGTTTTCGATTTTTTTATTTTATAAACTTGTACCGATCGGTAAAAAAATATAAAATGAAACAAAAATAAAAAAAATAATCCATGTACCTTCTAGTTTTACGAATTGCTAGAGGAATTTACAGAGATATTTTTATGAAAATTTTCATGGGTTGAGTTTATATTTATAGGGAAAAATGTTACAATCCTAATCATAATACAATTACAATTAGTATTTTATCTTTTCCCCCCTTTTTAAAAAAATCGGCTGACCCTCTTTCATTATTATTATTTTTTTTATTTATATATATACTTATTATTATTATTTTTTGTTAACTAGTATTATTATTTTCATTTTAAACCTTTAACATTTTATTTATTTTTATTAGGTTCCACTTTGTTTATATATATATATATATATATATATATATATATATATATATATATATATATATATATATATATATATATATATATATATATATATATATATAGATACATACATACATACATACATATACATAATAGTTACTTTTATTTTAAATACATTTTATTTACTCGTTTATTTTTATATGTTGTCACAATTAATATTATTACATATAGTTTATATTATTAGGGTTTGGGTTTATAAGATTAGGGTTTTAATTAATATCTGAGGTTGTGGTTTTAGGTTATTAATTACAAGCATTAATTTACAGAGCATTTAATTACTCGGGCACTTATTATGTCTGAATAATAACCCTAATGATAATACACAGAATAAAACAATGAAAACCTAAGGGCAATTTAGTATATTCAGTATGGAAAAATGATGGTTGTTATAATCACTGCATCCGTACGGTTGCACATGCACCCGTACGGTTGCACCATGTACCCGTGCGGATGCAAGCTGCAACCGTACGGTTATGTTCATCTAGCAGCAGTAAAAATGACTGGTTTTCGAACCAAAATCACTCAATCTCGTTTCCAGACATGTTTTTGACCCAAAATCCACACATAACATGTTAGGAAAACATTTAGGGACTTAAACCCTCTAGTTTTAAGCATCAACAACATCAATCTGGCTAAATTTGACTCAAAATCCACTTTTGACAAAACCTAACTTAAAACCACACAAATCTAACAATTTTGGAACTAAAAATCACGAATTGTTACCTTGAATGATCACGAAAACAGTAACAACAAGCTTTATAGCCCAACTGTAATTCCAAAAACGAGATTAAGAAATTAGGGTTTCAAGTAGGAGAGAAAGTAGGTACGGAGTGTGTGTGGAATATTCTATAAAATGAGAGAAATGGCTGGTTCAAGGCTTATATATGTGGGTTAAATACAATACCCCATCACACACGGGTATTTATCAGTTATCTTAATAACTTTCGTACTTAATTTGACTGCCCTAACGGAGTCCAAATTAAATAAACGAACGTGTTCTGTGACCCTTGTCACAAACTGATCTTAACCAAATAATAAAATAACACTAAATATTTTATTAAAATAAAATCATAATTAACCACACAATTATGCCTAAGGGCAAAATAGTCATCTTACATCTAAACCCGATCTGAGTATGTTACAAGATGACATGCTTTGCCATAAACCAAACGAAAAGGAGTGGTCCTGATGGGGGTCTTGTAGGCGGTATGAAACGCCCACATTGCATCATCGAGTTTATTGGACCATTCCTTAAGATTTGAACCAACGGTCTTTTCAAGAGACAGGTTGGTGTTCTCAACTTGCCCACTAGTTTGCGGGTGGTAAGAGGTAGAAATTTTGTGGATCACTTCATATCGTTTCAAAACCTTTTCCATTTGCGTATTGCAAAAGTGGGTGCCCCTATCACTAATAAGGGCCTTCGGCGTACCAAAATAGGCAAAAAGCCCCATCAAGAACCTGATTACGACTCGTGCATCAATAGTAGGGAGAGGCTTTGCCTCCGCCCATTTAGACACATAATCGATTGCAACGAGTATGTAGAGATAGTTATGGGATTTAGGAAACGGGCCCATAAAATCATTGCCCCAAACGTCAAACACCTCGCATACTTGGATGCTTTGTTGAGGCATTTCGTCACATTTGGTGACTTTTCCGGCCCGTTGACAAGCATTACATGATTTACAAATGGCATGGGCATCCTTAAAAATACTAGGCCAATAAAAACCGGCCTCATACACCTTCTTCCCCGTTATTTGGGGAACAAAATGCCCACCCGTAGGGCCAAGATGGCACTTTGGCATTCCTCACCGGAAATGCACCTTCGGATAATTCCATCCGGACAACAACGAAAAAGATAAGGATCTTCTCAGAAATAGTGCTTAAGGTCACTGAAGAATTTCTTCCTCTTTTGATGTGACCACCCTTTCTCCAGGAATCTCCCAACAAGATAATTAGCAATGTCCACATACCATGGCTCGTCCACTTTGTCCACCTTCATGAGATACTCATCGGGAAAATCATTGTGAATACTCGACTCATGAAGGATTTCGAGATTCAGATTCTCGAGTCTAGACAAGTGGTCAGCCGCTATATATATATATATATATATATATATATATATATATATATATATATATATATATATATATATATATATATATATATATATATATATATATATATATATATATATATATATATATAAGCAAGATCTATCTAAGCAATCGAGGTTTGGCATCCGATTTCGAGAAAAGGTACTTTAAAGCAGAATGGTCCGTAAAAACAATAGTCTTTGAAAAAACTAAGTAGGACTGGAACTTATCGAATGAAAAGACCACCGCAAGGAGCTCGTTCTCAGTGGTAGTGTAATTCAACTGTGCTCCTTGCAAGGTCTTGCTTGCATAATAAATGGGTCGGAAATGTTTCTCGACCCTTTGGCCCAAAACAGCGCCAACAGCAAAATCGGATGCATCACACATTGTGACAACCCAAAAATTTCCGACCAAATTTAAACTTTAATCTTTATATATTCCCGACACGATAAGCAAAGTTTGTAAGTTGAATCTCAAGAATTTTAAACTATGTTCATGCATTCATTTAACCTCGACAAATTCCAACGATTCACGAACCATTAAATGAACGTATATAATTATGTATGTATATATTTTATAACTTGAAAACGTTAATAAATTATTAAACGTATAATACTTTACATGAACGTATTTGTTTCAAAATATATTAATCAATGGAATTAAAAGATAATATTAAATGATT
Organism: Rutidosis leptorrhynchoides; assembly: GCF_046630445.1. Lineage (NCBI taxonomy): Eukaryota > Viridiplantae > Streptophyta > Magnoliopsida > Asterales > Asteraceae > Rutidosis > Rutidosis leptorrhynchoides. The sequence goes on along the minus strand of NC_092334.1, from coordinate 175,130,128 downwards.
GATTTATCTGATACATTGTATGATCACGAGTCTATGTTGAGAGGTCCACTTTGATTTAGGAAACCTTTTCTTTTTAACGATATTTGGAATAATTGGTAAAGTGAATTACAAGTAAAAACAAAAGTGTCAATCAACAGGAACTAGACATGAGTTAGTGGAGATTCCTGTTTGATCTTCAATTTATGTTTTACAATATTTTCCTCGTGATCTCTATAAGATAACTATTTTAACTTTTTTATTGAAATATGGATAACTTAGAAATTAGATATCAGCGTTTCACTTTAAAATGAATTCATACGTTTAACTAACCTTTAAACCTTATCTTACGCTTCACCAACAAAATGTAATTTAAAAGCTTGAAACCTATTATGAATATATATGATTCTACTTTTCTAAAACGTTTTTTGATATAACGATTTCCATTATTTTAACCTTTAAACAAAATGATTCTTAAATATATTTAGTTTTGGAAAACAAAATTATCATATTTATTTGATTTAGTTTCAAACGTACAAAAAACGTTTTCAGTTTAAAAAGAACTTTATTATTAAACGTATATAACTTTTATAAATATCTAGAACCACTTTTGACAACTCATTACTTAACCAGTATGATAAAGATAACGATATTTATATTTTATTTTATTAAATATATATAACGATTTAAATTAATATTATATAGTTATACGCGTATTATACGTACATAGTTTTATATTTTTACTATACTTAAACTTTACCTTTACTTTATTTTTACTTTACTTTAACTTTAATAATTCTCTTTAATAATTCATACTTTAATAATTCACTTTAATAATTCATACTTTAATAATTCACTTTAATAATTCATACTTTAATAATTCACTTTAATAATTCATACTTTAATAATTCACTTTAATAATTCAAAAATCTATTATAAATAGAATTCAATAGGTTTTATTATTTCATAGAAACTTGAAAATATTTTTCTCTAAACTCTCTCAATCGATTTACATATATATATTTACTCCGTATTATTTCAAGATATTATTAGTATACATAAAATATTACAACGGAGTGCTGTCCGAGTGATTTCAAAATTGTTTTTCGAGCGGGATAGAGCTAAGGAAATTATGGGTTATAGCTATGGAGGTTATGGGGTATGGTTCGGGAGTATTGCTCGAGAGGTCAATTTAGTGTTTATCATCTCCGTTGCGTCTACGTACCTTTCCTACAATATTGAACCTCAATATTGATATGTGAGCACTCATAACTTAACTTTTATATATTATTAGTGTATCCCTGACTAGTGCTCGAGTATATAGGATTATGCATGCTTGTACTTTTGATATTGCCATTAGATAGGTTATGTTGAATCCTGAATTAGTTATATATGCGGTTGAGATAAGGTATAAGATATGCATGTCGTTGGAAAGCTAGCGAAAAATTAAGAACTTTTCATTTAGATATCGAATGGTTTCGATGAACAGATTTGGAGTTATAGTCAATTGAAATTTGGTATTATTATTAAAAATGATTATTATTATCGTCGTTATTATCGTCGTTCTAGTTTTATCTTATTGTTATTATTATTATTATCTTTATCAATAAAAGGAATTATCATTAAAAATTGTTATTTTTATTATTATTACTATCGTTATTATCATTAAAGTTATAATTAGTATTATTATTATTATCTAATTATTATTATTATTATTATTATTATTATTATTATTATTATTATTATTATTATCATTATTATTATTATTATTAATATATATATATCATTATTTAAAAGTGGTTATTGTTATAATTATTATTATTATATTATCATTAAAATAATTATTAGTATTATCGTTAATAATGTCATAGTAATTATCATTATTAGTATTATTGTAATTAAAACTAATATTAGTAACACCTAATTATTTTGATTACTATTATTATCATTATTATGAAAACGATATAAAAGACGATTAAAAACTATTAAACGAAACGATTAGAAAATAATGAGTATGAGTATCATGATGAAATTAAAATATTATAAGATATTGATTTAGATAAAATTATCGTTCTTATTATTTTTATCATTACTATTATTATTAAAAGTATCGTTGGTATTAAAACTATCATTTTAACAAAAATTATCATTTTAATAGAAATGTCATTGTTATTATAAAATAGCCTTATTATTATCATTTTAAATAGAATTATTATTTTAAAGATAATATTAAAAAAGTATCGTAAATATTAAAGTTATCATAATTAGAATTATCATTTTATCATAATGTCATTTTTAGTAATTATAAATATTGATATTTTTATTAATAGAATAATAATAATTATTATTACAAAATAATACGTAGTACAACTTTTACTTACTATTATCATTATCGATATTATTTTATCAAATAAATATGTAATACAAAGATGTTTTACTACGTGTAACATAATTACATTAATACTACCTATCATATTATTTTTATGATGTTAAATGAACTTTATAAATTTTATTACTTAAGATATATGAAAGCATATTTGTATATAAAGTTTTATTTATTAATAAATGAATTATATTATTTACTCTAATAAATCTTTTAAAAATACTTAAAGATATAAAATGACAATATTTAACCTATATAATAATCATGTATAAATTTTGGAAATCATTTTGAGTCAAATTGACTTTTGTTGACTTTTGCATATTAGTCTCGAGCATTAGGATTGTGGTACACTATGACTTGACCTAAATTGTTAGACAAATATTGACCAACACATAAATATATATAATTAATATAGGTTCATGAATTCGAGGCTAACCTTGCACTTGTTCAATGACGTTATATGTATTTTACTACGAAATACAATAGGTGAGTTTCATTTGCCTTTTTACCCTTTATATTTTTGGGCTGAGAATACATGCGCAATTTTTATAAATGTTTTACGAAATAGACACAAGTAATTGAAACTACATTATATGGGTGAATGATCGAAGCCGAATATGCCCCTTTTGCTTGGTAACCTAAGAATTAGTAAACCGATCTACTAATTGACGCGAATCCTAAAGAGAGATCTATTGGGCCTAACGAACCCTATCCAAAGTACCGGATGCTTTAGTACTTCGAATTCGTTTTTATCATGTCCGAAGGATTTCCCGGAATGATAGGGGATATTCTTATATGCATCTTGTTAATGTCGGTTACCAGGTGTTCACCATATGAATGATTTTTGTCTCTATGCATGGGACGTATATTTATGAGAACTGGAAATAAAATTCTTGTGGTCTATTAAAATGATGAAAATGAATTATTATGATAAACTAATGAACTCACCAACCTTTTGGTTGACACTTTAAAGCATGTTTATTCTCAGGTGTTAAAGAAATCTTCTGCTGTGCATTAGCTCATTTTAAGGATATTGCTTGGAGTCATTCATGGCATATTTCGAAGAACGTTGCATTCGAGTCATTGAGTTCATCAAAGATTATTATTAAGTCAATTTATAGTTGGATAATGGATATTATAAAATGGTATGCATGCCTGTCAATTTTCGATGTAAAGAAAGTTTGTCTTTTAAAAAAAAACAAATGCAATGTTTGTAAAATGTATCATATAGAGGTCAAATATCTCGCGATGTAATCAACTATTGTGAATCGTTTATAATGTATATGAACGGGTCCTTTTAGTTGGTATCAGAGCGGTGGTCTTAGCGAACCAGGTCTGCATTAGTGTGTCTAACTGATAGTCGTTTGGATGCATTAGTGAGTCTAGACTTCGATCGTGTCTGTATTGTTAAAAGTTTTGCTTATCATTTTTGTCAGAAATTGCCTGCTTATCATTCTTAATCTAGACACATCTTACTGCATTGATTGCGTGAATAGTGTATAGACAAAATTCATATCTTAGCGTATCTGCTAAATCATATCTTATCGTATCTGTTACTTTAGACTTTGCCTGATATATTCCATAAATTCCTCCATAATTTACGAAATCTTTTGCTCTACATATATAGATATTCTATGTAATTAGAATACCATCTGATAGCCGGAAGACCATTTCATATCGAAAAATCCTTTATCCAATCGTACGAAATGGAATTCGTCGTTAGTTCAAGTCACTTGGATTCCGAAATGGAATCTCACTCAAGCTCCGAAAGCAGTATGACCGGAATGGATCAACCAATCAGTCATCACCTATTCTGGATGAATTGGGGATGGGTTCGTAGCCTCATCAATCATTGGAGACAAGAAGAAGGTGATCCTTTCCATCCACCACATTGCCCTCTTGACGAAGAACCTGAAGCACTTACCGGCTAACCTGTCCGAAACACCATTTTCTCTCTCATTTCCAGAGTATCTCGTCACGATTATATACTATATCAAATTCTAGATTTTATTTATCCGCTCGTCCGAACCGACAATCACCCCGGTGTAATAGAAGAAGTTAACGAACTTCGCGCCCGGGTAGTGGCTTTGGAGAATATGGTACAAAGATTACAAACACCATCAGCAACATCAGCAGCATAACCAGTACCACCATCATCAACGCCAACAGTACCATTACCACCTCCAATGACAACCGCATCATAAACCTCAACTTTACAATCTGTCCCACGAGCATCAACGTCATACGCACCATAGATACCAAGGAGTACCAACAACAATAACTGACGAAGTATTAATTCATAACTTCATTGGAGAAACATTCCGCGGCGATTATGTAATCTCTAAAGTCTTAGAGATTATCTAATCTAGCCCTAACCATAAATCAGTTAAGCGAACCAAAATGATAGAAGGAAGAGTACAAACCCTGACAAAAATGGTGTGTGATTAACCAGCTAAACTTGTTTTACTAACAGCATCATCAGTACCGTCAGCGTCACCAGCATCGTCAGTATAGTCAGCATCAGAATCAACATCTATAACATCACAAACTCCGTCCATTCAAGAATCACTGTGGACATCATTACGAATCAATAACGCGTATATTGTATTAGCGAGTTATGAAGAATTAACTCATTCCCTCTGAAAAAATTATATGTATATTTTACATATATTTTTTTTTAAAAAAAAAATCTTTCCGTGCTAAGCTATTGTGTATGAATCTTAATTATTTGGTTAATTCATATTACAAATATGCAATAATGTACGTCTTTCGCCTGCAACTTAACCAGCGTTAACTACAATCTCTGTCTCAATTCAACAAATTCCAATTCATAATAAATCAAGCATATATTTGATTTTACACTTTCATCATCGATGTACCCGAAACTTTTTAGATAACATCATTCGTACTTTGCGAAGTTCACAAGAATTTAACGAAAACCAACATCACGCCTCAACAAATAACGAAGTATTGATTCATAATTTCAATATTATTGAAGAAATACTTATGTAATCTCTAAAGCCTTCAAGGGATTATTCAATTCTAGTTCCAACCGTAAATCAAATGAGTTTAATTTAGTATTAACTCATTAAAATCTATGTTACATCTGAGGAGAATATATACATATATATTTTCATAAAGACTGTAATAAAATTCTTATGTACAAAATATTAATTGTGAAATTTTTTTTAACGGATAGGTAATACCCGAGATATATATATATATATATATATATATATATATATATATATATATATATATATATATATATATATATATATATATTCATAATTAATATGTTATATTCTTCGAATCAGATTAAGCAAATTATCAACTATACTTCCTACTTTCACAATAATATACATTCCTTCATAGAAATCAAAACAACCATACTCATTCAAACCCAATTACATATTTTGATTTTGAAACCTTAGAATTCAATTCGAGATATAACCGGTACCATCACTTTTTGATTCCTACATCTTTCGAAGCTATACTTTGACTTCAAAACTATGTTAAAACATCAAATGTATATTAACTATTACAATCTGTGTTCAAACCCTTCGAAAATTTCTGAAGACACTTCAATTAATGAGCAATTGAGATGATGATCTAACCACATATTACCCACAGTTATGTACTTAAAAAGCTCTCGAAACCAACGTCATAATTCAACACATATCTGTGTCAGATCCTTTGACATTTATTAGCAAAAATAACTTTGCAATTCCTTTTTCAAAGTAGAAAATTCTATCACAGCTCCAGCTAGACAACTTCGATTTTTCATTCGGAGTAGCCTTATCATAATCTTGATAAATATGTTGCCCTTTCGCCATTGTTACCGGGGAACCTTTCATATCTCACCACATTAGCTGTAAACTTATCAGCAACCGTAATGATCTGAGATTTTCCAAAAAATCATTATATTTATCAGAACCCCATCATTTACTCATTCGGATCTTGTAACGAGAATTGCCATATGAATCATCGGTAATTAACGATTAGTATTTTGAAATCTCGCAACATGTCAATGCCAACAGTTATATGTGTATATATAACGTCTATCTCCTGGACTTACATACTTGAATGTGAAGTTTCTGAAAAACACCCTAAACTGCAGAATAGTTCTCGAAATTGTTGATGAAGCAGCAAAAACTATAAAACAACCTTAACAGTAAAAAGTTTGATAATAAAGAGTAGTGTGTTGGCAGAACTCAGAAAAAGAAAAGAGTTGGAACTGGAAAACGGATTGAGCAAAGCATGAAGGAGGCTGTGGACAAATCATAAAGGCTAAACCGGCCTTCAAAGGATCCAAATGATTCAGTATCTGCTGAAGTCATTATCGAATACCTTGCTCCTGACTCTAAACCCTTGCGGACAATATTCTTCATCATCCTCTGATATTAGAAATCCTAAGATCTCATCATATTTTCATTATAAATATCCTCCATATTTCTGAAGATATTTTCTTAATTTTTCTTATTTGAAATCATTTACCTCTTCGCGCTATCTGTATTACATCATAAAAGAAACTATTTTAGTTTCTAAATTCTGAAACATTCAAGTTTAAAATAGGAATATTTTGAAGTAGTGTTGGGAACTGAAGCATGAATTAGTATAATATAATGACACTTGATCAACGTGATTATATTACAGTAAGTCATGCTGAGTTTCTAAACGGAACGTGATGATTCACAGATCATAACATCATCATGTACCATGTTATACGACTCTTGTATTCTATTTAACCTCTATAATATCAAGAAAATATTTCTTGATGATTCGGCCTTTTCCAAGGTATTCTGGTAATTTGACAAGTCAAGATCGTGCCATCACAATTTCCTTCCTAGAACATTAACAATGTTCATTCCGAAATTCATATCTGTGAATTCTGGACCATTACAAGCGGTGCTTAATCGCAAGAAGAAGAAACGAAAGGACAAAACTCCGAAATAGAAATTGGGGTATAAATTGCAGCAAATAAAAGAGAGCATTAACTGTGAATGACAATGATTATAGAAGACAGAAGCAGAGACTTTGAAATATAAGGGAAGATATAAAGCCTAACGACAAACCAGAAATTATAAACCATATATATCGATGCATATAGCAATATAAAGACACGGGAGAACTAGAAACACTATAAACCCAAGAGTATAGTAGAAGTAAATAGATTCTTTCGGCGGTAGATGAAAAAGAATAATGGCCGATATGAAAGTTAGAAGTATATCAAGAATCAGAACTGGATGGAGCATATTGATGAATACTTTAAAATATGAGTTGAGGGGGAAAGAATAGAAGGTGATGAAACATGACTAGGAACTTAGAAATCAACAGATTTAACTCACACAATGACGGAATAAGTGAATCAAACCCTCTAGTGAATAGGTTAAGCTTTTTTGGATTAATTTAATCAAACCACAACTAAATCAAGTGTGATTAGATCAACACCTAGAGCTATTATTCACCACCTGGGTGATTTGGACTGAGAGAGTATCGGAGGAGCTCACCAGATCTGAGTGTGTGTAACAAATAAGAGGCTTAACCTAAAATGAAGAACATAAGACTTTATATACCCCTGCTGTTGACTCACCCGTACGATTCATCCATCACACGTATGAGTTGGCTTCATCAGTCGTACGGGTGATCACTCACTCGTGTTTTCTCATTTAGGTTGTAATTGTGACTTAGCTCAGCATCAACCGTGCGTATGAGCCTGTCAGCCATACTAGTGAGGCTTCACTCGTACGTCTGACTAAGTCTAACACAGTCAAACATCCAAATCTCGTTCTTGCAGTTACTGTAACCACATATAAACACAGATAGGATAATAACGAGCAATCATGGTGGCCTGTAAACTGTTGTACCTGCAATGGACGTGGGTAGATGTCTAGGTACTTGCATAAAATGCATCAACAGAAGGTGTGAGTTGTAAGGAAACGAAGGAGGTGAATTTATAAGAAAATCTCCGACGGAACAATTAAAATGGACGATCGCATTTAAAGCGGATCCTAATTCCCTTGGTTACCGGAGAATCAAATCTTATTACGAAGATTTTCTTCAAATCCCTTGAAATCTGGAAATCAATTCTATCTACGTCAAAAGATATGACGAATCTATACCTACTCATTTCACTCTTTTGGTGATAACTTCACTCGTACTCTTCACAAAATCAAATGGTTTTATCCATATTACTCAATGATGATAAAACCCTAATCTTCAGCTTATATGCGTCATGAAAACACACTTAATGTCAGCCATGACCATCCCAATCAAATTTCGGGACGAAATTTCTTTAACGGGTAGGTACTGTGACAACCCGAAAATTTCCGACCAAATTTAAACTTTAATCTTTATATATTCCCGACACGATATCAAAGTTTGTAAGTTGAATCTCAAGAATTTTAATCTATGTTCATGCATTCATTTAACCTCGACCAAATTCCAACGATTCACGAACCATTAAATGAACGTATATAATTATGTATGTATATATTTTATAACTTGAAAACTTTAATAAATTATTAAACGTATAATACTTTACATGAACGTATTTGTTTCAAAATATATTTATCAACGGAATTAAAAGATAATATTAAATGATTGATTTATCTGATACATTATATGATCACGAGTCTCTGTTGAGAGGTCCACTTTGATTTAGGAAACCTTTTCTTTTTAACGATATTTGGAATAATTGGTAAAGTGAATTACAAGTAAAAACAAAAGTGTCAACCAACAGGAACTAGACATGAGTTAGTGGAGATTCCTGTTTGATCTTCAATTTATGTTTTACAATATTTTCCTCGTGATCTCTATAAGATAACTATTTTAACTTTTGTATTGAAATATGGATAACTTAGAAATTAGATATCAACGTTTCACTTTAAAATGAATTCATACGTTTAACTAACCTTTAAACCTTATCTTACGCTTCACCAACAAATTGTAATTTAAAAGCTTGAAACCTATTATGAATATATATGATTCTACTTTTCTAAAGCGTTTTATGATATAACGATTTCCATTATTTTAACCTTTAAACAAAATGATTCTTAAATATATTTAGTTTTGGAAAACAAAATTATCATATTTATTTGATTTAGTTTCAAACGTACAAAAAACGTTTTCAGTTTAAAAAGAACTTTATTATTAAACGTATATAACCTTTATAAATATCTAGAACCACTTTTGACAACTCATTACTTAACCAGTATGATAAAAATAACGATATTTATATTTTATTTTATTAAATATATATAACGATTTAAATTAATATTATATATTTATACGCGTATTATACGTACATAGTTTTATATTTTTACTATACTTAAACTTTACCTTTACTTTATTTTAACTTTACTTTAACTTTAATAATTCACTTTAATAATTCATACTTTAATAATTCACTTTAATAATTCATACTTTAATAATTCACTTTAATAATTCATACTTTAATAATTCACTTTAATAATTCAAAAATCAATTATAAATAGAATTCAATAGGTTTCATTATTTCATAGAAAATTGAAAATATTTTTCTCTAAACTCTCTCAATCGATATACATATATATATTTACTCCGTATTATTTCAAGATATTATTAGTATACATAAAATATTACAACGGAGTGCTGTCCGAGTGATTTCAAAATTGTTTTTAGAGCGGGATAGAGCTAAGGAAATTATAGGTTATAGCTATGGAGGTTATGGGTATGGTTCAGGAGTATTGCTCGAGAGGTCAATTTAGTGTTTATCATCTCCGTTGCGTCTACGTACCTTTCCTACAATATTGAACCTCAATATTGATATGTGAGCACTCATAACTTAACTTTTATATATTATTAGTGTATCCCTGACTAGTGCTCGAGTATATAGGATTATGCATGCTTGTACTTTTGATATTGCCATTAGATAGGTTATGTTGAATCCTGAATTAGTTATATATGCGGTTGAGATAAGGTATAAGATATGCATGTCGTTGGAAAGCTAGCGAAAAATTAAGAACTTTTCATTTAGATATCGAATGATTTCGATGAACAGATTTGGAGTTATAGTCAATTGAAATTTGGTATTATTATTAAAAATGATTATTATTATCATCGTTATTATCATCGTTCTAGTTTTATCTTATTGTTATTATTATTATTATCTTTATCAATAAAAGGAATTATCATTAAAAATTGTTATTTTTATTATTATTACTATCGTTATTATCGTTAAAGTTATAATTAGTATTATTATTATTATCTAATTATTATTATTATTATTATTATTATTATTATCATTATTATTATTATTATTATTTATATATATATCATTATTTAAAAGTGGTTATTGTTATAATTATTATTATTATATTATCATTAAAATAATTATTAGTATTATCGTTAATAATGTCATTGTAATTATCATTATTAGTATTATTGTAATTAAAACTAATATTAGTAACACCTAATTATTTTGATTACTATTATTATCATTATTATGAAAACGATATAAAATACGATTAAAAACTATTAAACGAAACGATTAGGAAATAATGAGTATGAGTATCATGATGAAATTAAAATATTATAAGATATTGATTTAGATAAAATTATCGTTCTTATTATTTTTATCATTACTATTATTATTAAAAGTATCGTTGGTATTAAAACTATCATTTTAACAAAAATTATCATTTTAATAGAAATGTCATTGTTATTATAAAATAGCCTTATTATTATCATTTTAAATAGAATTATTATTTTAAAGATAATATTAAAAAAGTATCGTAAATATTAAAGTTATCATAATTAGAATTATCATTTTATCATAATGTCATTTTTAGTAATTATAAATATTGATATTTTTATTAATAGAATAATAATTATTATTATTACAAAATAATACCACTTTTACTTACTATTATCATTATCGATATTATTTTATCAAATAAATATGTAATACAAAGATGTTTTACTACGTGTAACATAATTACATTAATACTACCTATCATATTATTTTTATGATGTTAAATGAACTTTATAAATTTTATTACTTAAGATATATGAAAACATATTTTTATATAAAGTTTTATTTATTAATAAATGAATTATATTATTTACTCTAATAAATCTTTTAAAAATACTTAAAAATATAAAATGACAATATTTAAACTATATAATAATCATGTATAAATTATGGAAATCATTTTGAGTCAAATTGACTTTTGTTGACTTTTGCATATTAGTCTCAAGCATTAGGATTGTGGTACACTATGACTTGACCTAAATTGTTAGACAAATATTGACCAACACATAAATATATATAATTAATATAGGTTGTGAATTCGAGGCCAACCTTGCACTTGTTCAATGACGTTATATGTATTTTTACTATGAAATATAATAGGTGAGTTTCATTTGCCTTTTTACCCTTTATATTTTTGGGCTGAGAATACATGCGCAATTTTTATAAATGTTTTACGAAATAGACACAAGTAATTGAAACTACATTATATGGGTGAATGATCGAATCCGAATATGCCCCTTTTGTTTGGTAACCTAAGAATTAGTAAACCGATCTACTAATTGACTCGAATCCTAAAGAGAGATCTATTAGGCCTAACGAACCCCATCCAAAGTACCGGATGCTTTAGTACTTCGAATTCGTTTTTATCATGTCCGAAGGATTTCCCGGAATGATAGGGGATATTCTTATATGCATCTTATTAATGTCGGTTACCAGGTGTTCACCATATGAATGATTTTTGTCTCTATGCATGGGACGTATATTTATGAGAACTGGAAATGAAATTCTTGTGTTCTATTAAAATGATGAAAATGAATGATTATGATAAACTAATGAACTCACCAACCTTTTGGTTGACACTTTAAAGCATGCTTATTCTCAGGTGTTAAAGAAATCTTCCGCTGTGCATTAGCTCATTTTAAGGATATTGCTTGGAGTCATTCATGGCATATTTCGAAGAACGTTGAATTCGAGTCATTGAGTTCATCAAAGATTATTATTAAGTCAATTTATAGTTGGATAATGGATATTATGAAATGGTATGCATGCCTGTCAATTTTCGATGTAAAGAAAGTTTGTCTTTTAAACAAAAAAACGAATGCAATGTTTGTAAAATGTATCATATAGAGGTCAAATACCTCGCGATGTAATCAACTATTGTGAATCGTTTATAATGTATATGAACGGGTCCTTTCACACATAAGCTCGAACGGAAGAGACCAATTCGGAGCAATTATGATAGGCGCATTGATGAGTTTCTCCTTAAGAAGTTTGAATGCCTTTTGGCACTCTTCGGAGAAGTCCCAAGGTGTGTCCTTTTCGAGGAGTTTGTTCATTGGGTTAGCGATTTTCAAAAAATCCTTAATGAATCGCTGGTAAAAACCTGCGTGCCCGAGAAAACTCCGAACACCCTTGACATCGGTAGGAGGTGGAAGGTTTTTAATAATAGTTACCTTCACGGGATCCACCTCAATACCATTCTTAGAGATCTTGTGCCCGAGGACTATGCCCTCTTGTACCATGAAATGGCACTTTTTCCAGTTGAGCACAAGATTAGATTTTTCACACCATACCAACATCCTTTCTAAATTAAGAAGGCATGAATCAAAAGTGTCACCGAAGACTGAAAAGTCATCCATGAACACCTCCATGCAATCTTCTATCCTATCATGGAATATTGCCATCATGCACCTTTGAAAAGTGGTCGGAGCGTTACAAAGGCCAAAGGGCATGCGACGATAAGAGAACATGCCATACGGGCACGTAAAGGTGGTTTTCTCTTGGTCTGCGGGTGAGATAGGAATTTGAAAATAGCCCGAAAAACCATCAAGAAAATAGTAAAAGTTGTTTCCCACTAACCTCTCTAGCATTCGGTAGTCAATACAAACACGCCACCCTGTGACAGTCCGAGTGGAAATTAGCTCATTTTTATCATTGGTTGGTGGTAACAGTCATACCACCTTTCTTAGGTACGTAGTGTACCGGGATTATCCACGAACTATCAGAAATCGGGTAAATAAGACATGCATCAAGAAGCTTAATTATCTCTTTCTTCACGACATCCTGTATGTGAGGGTTCAACGTCCTTTGGCGCTGCACCACATGTTTGGAGTTATCCTCCATTAGGATTTTGTGGGTGCAGTAGGAGGGATTAATACCTTTGATATCGTGAATCTTCCACGCAATGGCCTGTTTATGGGCCTTAAGCATGGTTACAAGCTCAGATTTCTGACCTGTAGTAAGAGAAGAAGAAATAATTACCGAAAGCTTAGATTCCTCCTGCAAATAAGCGTATTCCAGATGGTCTAGAAGCGGCTTCAATTCTAACTCTGGAGGTTCTTCAATCGAAGACTTGCTCCAGTAATCAACATCACGATCGAGTTCTTTGAACTCTTCCTCAGTCGGCTCATAGCCGTATTTCATCAAGGCGGTCAAAATATCCACCTCTTCAACCTGCAACTCCTCATCAATTTCAACCAAAGAACATTCTCTTGAGCCCTGTAACTCTGGAAATTCCTGCAAAAACTCAGACTGGACATCAACAGTGTTATGAAAATAACATGTATCATCGGTATATGCAGAGTATTTTAAAGCATAGTCGATTGAGAATGCTCCACTCAAATCATCTATCCTAAGGGTCGGTTGTTGGCCATAAACATCGATGATACATCTAGCAGTATTCAAAATGGCCAACCCAAAATAAGTGGAATCCTTTCATCCACTTTCATATCCAGCACCACAAAATCGACCAGAAATGGGAGCGGTGGTTGATACTCTTTGACTACCGGTTTAGCAGCAACAATCTCCGATACGTTTATAACCTTCTCAATCACCTGTTCCGACTCCTTTTCCCCCTCCGGTTCACTAACAATCACCGGCTCACTCTCTTTTACTAACGAAACCTGCAAATCATACTCATCGAGATTTTTCAGTGGATCATACGCTAAACCACTACGGGTGGTGATAGCATTAACATGCCCATTCTTTGGGTTAGTATCCGTGTTACACGGTAACTCCCCCGGTTTCCTCTCATTTCTCTGATTAGCAATCTGACCAATCTGTTTCTCTAAATTCTGAAAAACGGCTTGTTGATTTCGAAACAATTGATCATTCTTCTCATTTGTTTGAGTAATAGTAGTAATGAGCTGAGTTTGAGACACCATAAGTTTCACCAACATACTTTCTAGATTAGACTTCTTTTCCTAAACTTGGGACTTTTGGAAATACCCCAGAGCTTGTTGTTGGAAACCCCCACTAGAACCCGGTTGAAACCTCGAACCCAGATTTCCTTGAGGATTATAAGGATTATTGAAATTTCTGTTGAACTGAGCTCTTCCGTGAAACTGATTGTTGTTCTGTTGACTAATAAAAGCAATCACTTCTTTCTGATTCATAATCAAACCCGCATCACAATCCTTAGCCAAATTAAGCCCACCATAAAATTCACACCCGACCTTCATACCATGAATGTCCTTATCCAGCTTCTCTAAGTGTCTCCCAAACTTATCCAATTTTGCATTAATCGAACCAAAATCATCGTAAGCACCGACGCTTATGACTGAAGAAGAAGAACGACCTAAATTATTATACGCATGCCACTCATGAGAATATTCATCTTGCTTTTCAATAATCTCGTAAGCCTCCTGTTCGATTTTGTTTATGAGACTACCTCCTGCTGCTTGATCAATAGTGACATGAGTACTGATGGTACACCCCTTATAAAAATTTTATACCTTGGAAAAGGTATCTAACCCGTGTTGAGGACAAGATCACAACAAATGGCTAAAGCGATTCCAAGCATCCTAACGAGTCTCGTTAGGCTTTTGAAGAAACTGAGAAATCTCTTGTTGAAGTCGAGTAGCTTTGGATGCAGGAAAGTACTTGCTCAAGAATTTTTCCACCAAAGTGTTCCAAACTTCAATTGTACCCTCAGGTAGACTGTCCAACCAAACTCTAGCTTCCCCCTTGAGTGACCATGGGAAAAGCTTCAAATAGATAACGTGATCACAGACATTACTGAACTTGAACAACCCACAGATTTGCAAAAAAATACGAAGATGCTCGTTAACATCCTCTTGTGGTTCCCCTCCAAACTGACATTTTGACCCAATCAAACTGATAATGGGGCCTTTGATCTCAAAATCATGTGTGAATTCCGGAGCTCTGATAGTGTTACCCTGGCCAACTCGGGAGGCCTTTCCGCCATACTCTGACCTTGTTGTACCATTTGGCGAACTACTGGAACCTCAGGTATAACTGGAAGCTCATGTACAACTCGAATATTAAGTACCACTGGTGGTGGAGGAACAACTGGTGATTCCTGAGTTTCAAACACAACCGAATCTGTAAAATTGTCCAAATTAATCACAGGGTTGCTAGTTGATGGTACAACGAGAATATTTGTTTCTGAATCCAGCATGTCGGACTCGGCTGACTCGTCTCTATTACGACTCCAAAATACTATTTCTGGTTCCGGATAAGGCAAATATAACTCTGCATTTAACGAACGAGTATCTGGCATAAACTACCTGTAAACTGCAAAATCACAACTAACAAACTGACTAAACGCACCGATTCAATTGCAAATAAACTAAGAATAAAAATAAACTAGCAAACTAAGACTCACCTAAGACCTATTAGATAACAATCTTAATTTTTGACACAACTGTCCCCGGCAGCGGCGTCGAAAACTTGATGTGTAAAATCACATCTATAATTTATAATGGGAAATACCAGTTCAAAGATTAATACACACTAATGGGCAGTGTACCCGATCGTGCAATAGTATATAAGTTGGTAAATCCAAGATCGTTCCAAGGACAGTTTACGCGCGAGAATTAAAATTGTAACTACTGAAAATAAACTAGGTTAATTCTAAGAAAATAGAAAGTATGAAATAGTTTGGTTTTGTGGCTATTTAACGATTAGCCGAATCAAGAGTAGATCAAAAGTAAAACAATATTTTTGGTTTTTAATTTTATGAAGACAGTAAAGCAATTAAGATAGTGTTGATATCAAATGGAATGGAACGTCTAGATCTTTTACCCTCGGTAATGGATGTTTTTATATTTTAGCCCGATGAATAACTCAATTGCATGCAAATTACTCAATCGACCCAACCAAGAGTTCTCTTTAGCAAGTAGTCTAACTCAAATTACTAGATGTAGGGTTGCCTAGTGTAACGACCCTGGAATTTTCCAACATTTATTTATTAATAATTATTATTATTAATACGTGTGATTAAACGAATGTATGTTATTACATTTACATGTTGCCTTGATTGCCTGTACTTGACTTTTAAGTGCCCGAAACGTCTTTGTGACACCCGGAACTTTCACGAATAATATTTTTAGATATTATTTACATTCATGATTAAATTTATTAATCATTTTAATTAACTAAGGCTATTAGTTAGTTACTTGGGCTTTAATTGGTTTAACTTGTGATTTATTTGAACTTGGGCTTTGTTAGTGTAATGGACTCATGTTATTGGACTTCCAAGCCCACCCTACATTATTAATGGACCCTTTAGCCCACTCTTTCACTTGTAAGTATCAACTAGTTCATGAACTAGTTAGTTAAAGGAGACTTGGAATCTAGTTGCACACCTTCCCCATGCATGCACCCTTAATATCCAACTTTTGTCATCTTTACATTCTAGTAACCAACAAACAAACTCCTCCCCCCCAAAATACTGCAGCAAAATCGTGGCCTAGAGGGGCACCAAAGGAGTTCAAATCTTTTTTTTTACATTACTTGTTTACTTGCATTACTCTTCTCATTTCAAACACACACATACTTCTCATTTTCTCTCAACCATTTTCTCTCTTTTCTCTCTTTCTTGTAAGTATTTTGAACATCTTTTTCTCTTCTTCTTTTCTTCTTAAAACCTTATACATACATGCAAATCATCATCATCATTTGTTGTTCTTTGTTGTTAATGTTACTTGTCTTGTTAATTGTTGTTATTTACTTACATGTTTCAAGAATCTAACTTTCTAGTTTGATTCATCTTTTATCTTGTTTTAACAAGAACAATCAAGAACTAAACTCTCTAGTTTAGATTCTACATATAATGTTTCAAAGATTATAAAGTTCTTGTTGTTGAAATCATACTTGTAAATCATGGAAGTAAACTTAAAGTTTACTTTACTTAAAGATCAACTTTGATTGAATCTTTAAAGTATGAGCAACCCTTGAACTAATTACTTGTTTAATTAACTTGTTTCTTTATTTTATACACTTTAATTTCATGTAGTTAGTTTATATGGTCAAGTACTACAAGTTAGTCTTGATCTCATATCTCTTGAACAAATTAAGTTAACTTTGAAAGTTCAAGAAAACACAAACAAGTTTTCTTTAAATGTAACTTTGGATCTAGACTTTTGAGTCTTGGATCTTCAAGATCGAACTAGGAACTATGTTCTACTACTTACGATCTTGATTAGTTAGTTTACTTTCAAGTTTGTAACTTGTTATTAGCTTTAAAGTCCATGTATGTGTTAGATCTAAGACTTTGATGCAACTTTGGTTCATCAAACTTCATACAACTCTTAAGTGAGTTGTGCTTCATGTCTTAGACTTGCACATGGGTTATGATGGTCAAGACTTGGTTAAGATGATGTAGATACATCAATGAGTTGTACACTTGAAGCTATATGCATCAAGGATGAGAGCCATGATGAACATCAAGCACCAAGACCACCGGAACCCTTTTAAACTCACTGTTCTGTCCAAAACCTACTGACCTGATGCTTCTGGAACAGACCAGTAGACCTGGGCTGTTCTAACCTTGATTTTTAGATAGAAATTTTCGAGTAGATAACTTTTCATATAGGACTCGTCTTAATCCGAGTTACGGTTTAGGATTTATGGCCCTCTGATCGTTACTATGTCCTTTAACGTTGTGCAGAAATTTCTGACCTACTCGCACTTAGACCTTCGCCACGGTCAAACCAAGACGAGTTTGCTTCTGTAAATTTTACCACACTTAAGGGACTCATAGATGGAGCCATGGCCATTGGTCTCACCTTAATTCAGTAAGGGTAGAGGCCGTGGTGACTGACTGAAGTCAGACTTTGTTTTAAACTACTTTCATAAACGAAACCTACCTTACGCCTTTTGTTTAATGATGAATGATGATGACCCTTAAGACCATAAATACATACTTTTAAACCTATTAAGATGATTTACTGACTTAGTACTATTTGACTTAGGTTGAGGACTTTCGGACCGTTTACTTGCACACCTTTACCGGACCGACTTTACGACTACATTATCATTGTGAGTTATAGCATTCCCTTTTTACTTTAACTTATTTTGGGAACTGAGAATACATGCGGATTTTATGTTTTACATACTAGGCACGAGTACTTAAACTTATATATGTGTGGGTTATACAACGGCATAAACATTCCCTTTAGCTCGGTAACGTTTAATCATTGGTTTTTGAACCATGAACGCGAATCTTAGATATGGATCCATAGGGTTTGACATCCCCACTCGGGCTAGTCGCGCTAGCAGTCAACAAGTGTTTAATACTTCGTAAACATACACACTCGCCAAGTGTACTTTCAGGGGGTATTTTAAACGTTAAGTTAGTTACCAAGTGCCCACGGTTAACATATACTTTATCATACTGTTTTGAAACGCTCTTTGTAGCACTGAAATCTCGTGGCCTACCTTACATACTGTTATACTTAAACTATAGCTCACCAACCGTTGTGTTGACGTTTTTAAGCATGTATTTCTCAGGTGCTTGAGGTTGCTTCCGCTGTGTACTAGTCGTGCTGTAGAACCCGCTGCTTAGAGTTGTCCACGCATGAACTACTTTACTTTGCATTCAAACATTCATACTTTTGTACTATGACTTGTAACGACCATTGTGGTCACGTACACTTATTATTTGCTTCTACTTAGTGAAGCATGCTTTTGAAATGTAAAACATTTTATGTCGGTTATGACATCAGCTTTTGATCATGAATGCAACTTCTTTAATTACAGCATATAGTACTTAACCTTGTAATGATCCTGTCGTTGATGATTCGTACACGATGGTTTTGTACGGGGCATCACATTTGGTATCAGAGCATTGGTTGTAGGGAATTAGGTTGCATTAGTGAGTCTAAGACCGACCCGAGTAGGATTCACTAATAGGACTAATCTACAACTTGCTAGTTTACTTGCTTCCGCTGAACTTACTGCATGCTGCTGCTTACTGTTACTGCTATATGCCGTATGCTACTACATGATTTCACTACTGCATGCTATTACTTGCTTTCGATTGCATGCTAGTTTCGTACGATTACTGATATTGCCATGCTACTTATTGTTATACATGATTTAAACTGTTGGCCTATTATTTGCTTGCTTTATGACATACTGACATGGAAAATTTATTTTTCCTTGTTCAGATGTCGGATGTTCCACCTGCTGGCATTTCGGGCAGTACAGACTCAGACCCCGTCGCCCTACCTACTGCTACACCTGCTGCTGCTACTGCCAATACACCGGCCCCGACACCCACTAGTGATCCCGGCGCTTCTACTTCCGGAGCTGGTACTAGTGCACCTGCCCCAGTGTCTGCTCCCGGACCCCCGAGGTCACAGCCCCGCATTGGTGGTATTGAGATCCCCGCGGAGTTCGGGGAAGGGCCGTTTCATAACCACATGCGCACGCCTTGCCGACGCACTCCCGACAGACGTTTAGTTGTGATTCCTCCAGGCAGACACAGACAGATGTTGGCCGCCTTCGGACGCTTCGGATTACCAGCTCAGCCACCAGTGTCACCACCACACGATTCGGATGACTCATCATCCACCGATTCTTCATCATCAGACGACTCCAGCGATGATGAGGATCCTGCTGATAGACCTATTCAGGCACCCTCCACCCCGCCGAAGAAGCGGTACCGTTCCGACGGCACCGTCATTCCAGGGGTGAATGGAGGTCGTGCTTTTACTGACGCTTTTGGCCATCGTCGTAGGGTTACTGCTCGTAAACGAGTTGTGCCATACCCTGCCGACCCACAGATACGTAAGGTTCCCCGTTACGTATTGACTATTCCTGGAACCGTACCACCTAGATTTAGATACGGACCACTTACATCTAGGGACGTACCGTCTACATCCGGAGCCGGACCATCTACATCAGCACCACCGGCACCACCCGCACCACCCACCCCACCTGCACCGCCTGCCCCACCAGCTCCCTCTAACGAGGAACTAATGAGGGAGGTTGAGACTCTCCGAGCTCGAGTCACTGAGCTCGAGGAGCAGTTGGCTCGAGGAGCAGTTCACCCGCCTTCACCGTAGGACTTTGTATTTAGATTTCATGATGTAATCTAGATATAGTTTCATGTATTTCATATGTATTGTACGAACTTATTCAGATGTATGAAACTTATTATTATTAATGAATGGAACTTTGCATTATTTAATTCTTGCACGATATTCTATTTACATTGTTGTACGATGATTCTGTGGTATTGGTACCTAGATGCATTATTTAATAACATGTGATGTTTTGATTCCATGTTGGTCACTATATACTGTATTACTACTACTTGCATGCTGGATTTTGACTTGGGTCAAAATTTTTGTTTAGAATACCATGGCTAACGGAAGAACCACACCTACCGCCGCCCAGATTGAGGACATGATCAGCGAACGGGTCACTGCAGCCCTAGCAGAAAGAAATCTCCAAGCTCCACCGCCACCACCACCAGTTATCCCACCCGTTTGAAATGGGTGTACATACAAGGAATTCCAGAGCTGCAAACCGCATAACTTCAGCGGCACCGAGGGACCAGTTGGTCTCACCAGATGGTTCGAGAAACTTGAATCAGTATTCCGAGTTAGCAACTGTTCGGAGGATAATAAGACCAAGTTTGCATCTTGCACGCTATCTGACGGCGCGCTAACGTGGTGGAACACGTTAGCTCAAGCGAAAGGTATCGATGAGACGTATGCTACGCCCTGGGAGGAATTCAAGGCGGCTATGATTGATGAGTATTGTCCGAGAACCGAAATTCAGAAGATGGAAATTGAATTCATGCAGTTGAAGGCCGTAGGGAACGATCTTAACAGTTACAATCGTAGGTTTTTGGAGTTAGCACTGATGTGTCCGACCATGGTCACCCCCGAATTCAAGCGCATGGAGAAATACTTCTCGGGACTCCCTAAGTCCATCAAAGGAAATGTTACCTCATCCAAACCACTGAATGTTCCCGAAGCAATGCGCATGGCACATACTCTCCTGAATCAAATCATCCTTGACGAGCCGGAGAAGGCTAAGTTTGAAGCCGGTAGTAGTGAAAAGAGGAAATGGGACAACAACCATAACAACCACAACAACCACAACAACAACAATAACAGGGGTAGAAACTATGATCAAAACCCGGCGAAGCGACATGAGGGGTTCAGGCAAAACAACAACAATCCCAACCCCAACAACAACAACTCCAACCCGAACTACAAAGGCACGCTACCACAATGCAAGAGGTGCTACAAGCACCACACCGGGTATTGTAATGCTGTTTGTGAGAAGTGCAAGAAGAGCGGGCACATTGGTAGAGACTGCAAGACTACCACGATGACAGGGAGGCCGAACACCAACGGGCCGAAAAAGTGTTACGAATGCGGGCAGACGGGCCATTTCAGAAACGAGTGCCCGAACAAACGAAAGGATGGCAGACCACCGCGTGCTAGAGCTTTTAATGTTAATGCAAGGGATGCACGCGATAACCCCGACTTGGTGACAGGTATATTCACAATCAACAATCTTTTAGCTTCTGTCTTGTTTGATACTGGTGCGGATAGAAGTTATGTATGTAGACATTTTTGCGATAAGATTAATTGGTCATTAGTCCCGTTAAAAGAAAGTATGCTTGTCGAGGTCGCCAATGGAAAACTTGAAAAGGTTGACCATATTAGTCGTGGAGCTATTATCAACATAGCTGGTGCAGATTTCGAAATTGATTTGATACCTATCAAACTGGGAAGTTTTGAGGTGATCGTCGGTATGGATTGGTTGAGCAAGATAAAGGCCGACGTTATTTGTGGAGATAAAGCACTTCGCATACCACAAGGAGATGGCGAACCACTGGTTATCTATGGAGAGAGATGTACCTCGAAGTTGAACCTCATTAGTTGCGTGAAAGCGCAAAAGATTATGAAGAAGGGACGCTTTGCTGTCCTAGCACATGTGAAAGCGGTAGAAACTGAGGTGAAGAGCGTGAACGACGTTCGAATTGTGAACGAATTTTCCGATGTCTTCCTAGAGGAATTGCCTGGATTACCACCGCCGAGAGCCGTAGAATTTCAGATTGATTTAGTGCCAGGAGCTACACCTGTAGCTCGCGCACCTTATAGACTCGCACCTTCCGAGATGCAAGAATTACAGAGTCAACTACAAGAGCTGTTAGATCGAGGGTTTATCCAACCAAGTTTCTCGCCTTGGGGCGCACCTGTTCTATTTGTGAAGAAGAAGGATGGATCCTTTCGTATGTGTATCGACTACCGTGAGCTCAACAAATTGACAATCAAGAATCGGTATCCTCTTCCGCGAATTGATGATCTTTTTGATCAACTACAAGGATCGAGCGTTTATTCAAAGATCGATTTGCGATCCGGCTATCACCAGTTGAGGGTGAAGGAAAGTGACGTGATGAAGACTGCATTCAGAACCCGTTATGGTCATTATGAGTTCCTCGTGATGCCATTCGGTTTGACAAATGCACCTGCCGTGTTCATGGACCTCATGAATCGTGTCTGCAAGCCTTACTTGGACAAGCTTGTTATCGTCTTCATAGATGATATCCTCATCTACTCTAAGAGCGAAGAAGAACATGAGCAACACCTCCGATTAGTGCTTGAACTCTTAAGACAAGAGCAACTTTACGCCAAATTCTCCAAGTGTGAATTTTGGTTGAAGGAAGTACAATTTTCGGGTCATGTGGTAAGCGACCAGGGTATCAAAGTTGATCCCGCCAAGATTGAAGCCATCAGCAAGTGGGAGACCCCCACTACTCCGACGCATATTCGCCAATTCCTAGGTCTCGCCGGTTACTATCGAAGATTCATCGAAGGATTTTCTCTGATTGCGCGTCCTTTGACCGAGCTGACTCACAAGGGCAAGAAGTTCATTTGGGAACCCGCACATGAATCAGCATTCCAAACTTTGAAGAAGAAGTTAACCACCGCACCTATCCTATCACTTCCTGAAGGCAGTGACGACTTTGTTGTTTATTGTGATGCATCGAAGAGTGGTTTTGGTTGTGTACTGATGCAACGATCAAAGGTTATTGCCTATGCCTCCCGCCAATTGAAGATTCACGAGCGGAACTACACTACGCATGATCTTGAACTTGGAGCCGTTGTCTTTGCGCTCAAATTATGGAGACATTATTTGTATGGAACGAAGAGCACTATTTTCACCGATCACAAGAGCCTCCAGCACATCTTTGATCAGAAGCAACTGAATATGAGACAGCGTCGATGGATCGAGACGCTCAACGACTACGATTGTGAACTCCGTTATCACCCTGGCAAGGCCAATGTTGTAGCTGACGCTTTAAGCCGAAAGGAGAGGACGGCACCTCTTCGTGTTAGGGCTCTGAACATCACCATTCATTCGAACCTCAATAACCAGATCAGAGTAGCCCAAGTTGAGGCTCTCAAGGAGGAGAATATACCTCATGAACATTTGAACATACATGTCTCTCGATTCGAGGTTAGGGAGTCTGGACTCCGATGTTATGCCGGAAGAATTTGGGTACCTTATTATGGAGATCTACGAAACCTGATACTTGATGAAGCACAAAAATCGAGATATTCAATTCACCCCGGTGCGGGCAAGATGTACCACGACCTTAAAGAACAGTATTGGTGGCCGAATCTTAAGAAGGACGTTGCGACTTATGTTGGTAAGTGTTTGACTTGCTCAAAGGTTAAAACCGAGCATCAGAGACCTTCTGGGTTACTTCAATAGCCGGAAATCCCACAATGGAAGTGGGAAAGGATCACAATGGATTTCATTACTAAGCTGCCGAAGACGGTGGGCGGATACGATACTATTTGGGTTATTGTAGACTGCCTTACCAAATCTGCACACTTCCTGGCGATGAAGGAAACGGATACAATGGAGAGACTTGCTCAATTATACATTAAGGAGGTTGTATCACGACACGGTGTACCTTTATCGATCATCTCCGATCGCGATCCCCGTTTTGCCTCTAGATTTTGGCGTTCTTTGCAAGAAGCCATGGGAACTCGTCTCGACATGAGTACTGCTTATCATCCTCAGACTGATGGGCAAAGTGAGCGAACGATTCAGACCTTGGAGGACATGCTGCGTGCATGTGTCATTGATTTTGGAAAGGCCTGGGAAAGGCATTTGCCACTCGCCGAATTCTCGTACAACAACAGTTATCACTCTAGCATTAATGTTGCACCTTTTGAAGCATTGTATGGCCGCAAGTGCCGATCTCCTATTTGTTGGGCCGAAGTAGGCGAAAAGCAAATCACCGGACCCGAGGTAGTCTACGAAACGATGGAGAAGATTGCTAAGATTCAAGCTAGACATAAGACTGCCCGTGACCGCCAAAAGAGTTATGCCGATCTTAAACGTAAGGACTTTGAATTTAATGTTGGTGATCGTGTAATGTTGAAGGTTGCACCTTGGAAAGGTGTGATCCATTTTGGAAAACGTGGAAAGTTGAACCCACGATACATTGGTCCTTTTGAGATCTTGGAACGTGTTGGACCCGTTGCTTACCGATTAGATCTACCAGCACAATTGAGCTCAGTTCATCCTACCTTCCATGTATCGAACTTGAAGAAGTGTCTTGCTACACCTGAACTTATCATACCACTTGAGGAACTTACGATTGACGACAAACTCCACTTTGTGGAGGAACCAGTTGAGATTATGGATCGTGAGATCAAAACTTTGAAACGCAACAAGATTCCGATTGTACGAGTATGATGGAATGCCAAACGAGGACCTGAGTTTACTTGGGAACGAGAGGATCAAATGATGCGAAAGTATCCTCACCTTTTCCCGACTCCTCCATCTACCTCAGCTTAAATTTCGGGACGAAATTTTCTTTAACAGGTGGGTAATGTAACGACCCTGGAATTTTCCAACATTTATTTATTAATAATTATTATTATTAATACGTGTGATTAAATGAATGTATGTTATTACATTTACATGTTGCCTTGATTGCCTGTACTTGACTTTTAAGTGCCCGAAACGTCTTTGTGACACCCGGAACTTTCACGAATAATATTTTTAGATATTATTTACATTCATGATTAAATTTATTAATCATTTTAATTAACTAAGGCTATTAGTTAGTTACTTGGGCTTTAATTGGTTTAACTTGTGATTTATTTGAACTTGGATTTTGTTAGTGTAATGGACTCATGTTATTGGACTTCCAAGCCCACCCTACATTATTAATGGACCCTTTAGCCCACTCTTTCACTTGTAAGTATCAACTAGTTCATGAACTAGTTAGTTAAAGGAGACTTGGAATCTAGTTGCACACCTTCTCCATGCATACACCCTTAATATCCAACTTTTGTCATCTTTACATTCTAGTAACCAACAAACAAACTCCTCCCCCCCAAAATACTGCAGCAAAATCGTGGCCTAGAGGGGCACCAAAGGAGTTCAAATCTTTTTTTTTTACATTACTTGTTTACTTGCATTACTCTTCTCATTTCAAACACACACATACTTCTCATTTTCTCTCAACCATTTTCTCTCTTTTCTCTCTTTCTTGTAAGTATTTTGAACATCTTTTTCTCTTCTTCTTTTCTTCTTAAAACCTTATACATACATGCAAATCATCATCATCATTTGTTGTTCTTTGTTGTTAATGTTACTTGTCTTGTTAATTGTTGTTATTTACTTACATGTTTCAAGAATCTAACTTTCTAGTTTGATTCATCTTTTATCTTGTTTTAACAAGAACAATCAAGAACTAAACTCTCTAGTTTAGGTTCTACATATAATGTTTCAAAGATTATAAAGTTCTTGTTGTTGAAATCATACTTGTAAGTCATGGAAGTAAACTTAAAGTTTACTTTACTTAAAGATCAACTTTGGTTGAATCTTTAAAGTATGAGCAACCCTTGAACTAATTACTTGTTTAATTAACTTGTTTCTTTATTTTATACACTTTAATTTCATGTAGTTAGTTTATATGGTCAAGTACTACAAGTTAGTCTTGATCTCATATCTCTTGAACAAATTAAGTTAACTTTGAAAGTTCAAGAACACACAAACAAGTTTTCTTTAAATGTAACTTTGGATCTAGACTTTTGAGTCTTGGATCTTCAAGATCGAACTAGGAACTATGTTCTACTACTTACGATCTTGATTAGTTAGTTTACTTTCAAGTTTGTAACTTGTTATTAGCTTTAAAGTCCATGTATGTGTTAGATCTAAGACTTTGATGCAACTTTGGTTCATCAAACTTCATACAACTCTTAAGTGAGTTGTGCTTCATGTCTTAGACTTGCACATGGGTTATGATGGTCAAGACTTGGTTAAGATGATGTAGATACATAAATGAGTTGTACACTTGAAGCTATATGCATCAAGGATGAGAGCCATGATGAACATCAAGCACCAAGACCACCGGAACCCTTTTAAACTCACTGTTCTGTCCAAAACCTACTGACCTGATGCTTCTGGAACAGACCAGTAGACTTGGGCTGTTCTAACCTTGATTTTTAGATAGAAATTTTCGAGTAGATAACTTTTCATATAGGACTCGTCTTAATCCGAGTTACGGTTTAGGATTTATGGCCCTCCGATCGTTACTATGTCCTTTAACGTTGTGCAGAAATTTCTGACCTACTCGCACTTAGACCGTCGCCAAGGTCAAACCAAGAAGAGTTTGCTTCTGTAAATTTTACCACACTTAAGGGACTCATAGACGGAGCCATGGCCACTGGTCTCACCTTAATTCAGTAAGGGTAGAGGCCGTGGTGACTGACTGAAATCAGACTTTTTTTTAAACTACTTTCATAAACGAAACCTACCTTACGCCTTTTGTTTAATGATGAATGATGATGACCCTTAAGACCTTAAATACATACTTTTAAACCTATTAAGACGATTTACTGACTTAGTACTATTTGACTTAGGTTGAGGACTTTCGGACCGTTTACTTGCACACCTTTACCGGACCGACTTTACGACTACATTATCATTGTGAGTTATAGCATTCCCTTTTTACTTTAACTTATTTTGGGAACTGAGAATACATGCGGATTTTATGTTTTACATACTAGGCACGAGTACTTAAACTTATATATGTGTGGGTTATACAACGGCATAAACATTCCCTTTAGCTCGGTAACGTTTAATCATTGGTTTTTGAACCATGAACGAGAATCTTAGATATGGATCCATAGGGTTTGACATCCCCACTCGGGCTAGTCGCGCTAGCAGTCAACGAGTGTTTAATACTTCGTAAACATACGCACTCGCCAAGTGTACTTTTAGGGGGTATTTTAAACATTAAGTTAGTTACCAAGTGTCCACGGTTAACATATACTTTATCATACTGTTTTGAAACGCTCTTTGTAGCACTGAAATCTCGTGGCCTACCTTACATACTGTTATACTTAAACTATAGCTCACCAACCGTTGTGTTGACGTTTTTAAGCATGTATTTCTCAGGTGCTTGAGGTTGCTTCCGCTGTGTACTAGTCGTGCTGTAGAACCCGCTGCTTAGAGTTTCCCACGCATGAACTACTTTACTTTGCATTCAAACATTCGTACTTTTGTACTATGACTTGTAACGACCATTGTGGTCACGTACACTTATTATTTGCTTCTACTTAGTGAAGCATGCTTTTGAAATGTAAAACATTTGATGTCAGTTATGACATCAGCTTTTGATCATGAATGCAACTTCTTTAATTACAGCATATAGTACTTAACCTTGTAATGATCCTGTCGTTGATGATTCGTACACGATGATTTTGTACGGGGAATCACACCTAGTACCTAAGACCTTTTCGTTTGTGACCAATTAATTAACTAGATCAAAGATTTGAATAACAATTGTCTTTGCGTTCGCTCTACACAATTCACCCCTATGATGTCTATCCGTTTGAATTCAATTTATCACCTTGGTCCAGTCAGCAAACAATCAATTAAGACAAATCGATTGTAAATCAATATACTAAATTGACAAGAGTTCTCTTTATCAAACAAATATACTGATCAATTAAAATCATCAAGTTAAACAAACATAAGAATCGATCTTTTATTCAAACTATTGAAATAAACATGCATGAGTTCATAAATCATAAATCATAACATCCAAACCTCGGTTATTAATCTATACAAGCATTAAAAACTTAGCCAACATCATGGCTAAACACAAAATCATAAATAAACAATTAGGAGAATTGATTGTGTTGACAAAGAAATAAACCTAATGAAAATAGCGACCTTGAATGATGAACGAATCGATACGCGTTTCCGAAATGATTGGACCGTTTGAATGATGTTGGGATTCCCCAAAAATCACCTAAAATTGCCCAAAAGCTGCTGCAAAAACGTCCAGGAAAAAGTGTTCTAAAGTTAGGGTTATAATTCCCTATTTATACCCCAAATTTTTCCACCAGAATCGACCCATGTCGCGGGCCCTCAGCCACGCCACGGCTTAACATGCTCTCAGACTCTAACTTTAACTTAATCGGTCAACCTTGCTTTTCCCTTTTAACCCCCGCCGAGAGCTCCGTAGCCGCATCGCGGCTCAATGCACCAAAATAATCCCAGTTTAATAAAACCCTCGACATAGCTTCTCAGTTATACGTAGCTCCGCGGGCTATTTAGCCGCACCGCGGATCATGTCTTTTGTTGTCTCCTTTTGTAGAACTTAGGAAAACTCGCCCGAAATCAACTCCAAACATAATATTAAGGTAACGATGATAGGATAGTATAAAATGTACCTCATAATGCTCAAAAATTCGAACCAATGACCTTCTCGACTCTCAAAACCGAAATCTATCAAAATATCTCATAAAATAGCTCCAATTCATATCCAATGGACCAATATGCGACTGATATTGCGCGAGTAAACATGTGCAAATTAAGCAATATCATTCCACGAGGCTAACCTCATGGCTTTGATTTTTTGTTTGGAGTATCGTCGTCTTGACTTGTTGTTTGAAGTATCGATTATATGGTATTAATAGTTGATAAACCCAGGGCCCTATGCGGCTCATTCGAATCACAGAATTAGCATTGGCTGATGGATGTCCTTTAATCTTGTTTTGTTATGTAATCTTACTGCACCAGCTTTTGTATATACACATATATTTTAGATATCATGACTATTTTCTTTGTGCCCAGTCTCGTTCGACCATTTTCAATGGTAAAGTATGATAACGTTGACATGTGTCAGTGAGTGTATTTTTTGAGCTGCTGACTGTGAGGTGGAAAATGTCACCTTTGACATTCCTAGTGGGGAAATATCAAAAAGAGCTCACTAGTTTTGTGTTTATATAATTATTTTAGACTAAAATTAAATAAGTAAATAAAAATACAATTAAAACAAAATATTATTTAATTAATAATACTAAATTTAAATTCATAAAAATAAAAATAACTATAAAAAAAATTAGATTCATCCTAGAACTCATAAAATTAAAATAACAATAAATTAAAAAACAACCAAAATTAGTTTGCAACTTTTATCACTAATTTTCATCTCAGATCGTATCGTCAGTCACCCATCTCTCACTCACGTAAGGAAAACCCTGTTCATGAGCATCATCACCATCATCACCAACAAAAGCACTATCATCAATAAATTTAGTATACAACTTAATAGTTCTAGACTGTATCATAGATCGCCCTACCAGAGCATACAAATCTTCGTTATTCATAAAGAAGATGTTTGTGCGCGAAAGGTACTTATCTCTAAGAAACGAAAACAAATTCGATATCTCAAGTTGTTGCACATCAATATTGAACGATATTTTGTAGCTGCCGGAATAATACTACAACTCGTCATCAAATTGAGCTCTATATTATGCTTCAACTAGAATAAATAACGGATTCATAGTGAAAGGAGTATTCAGAAGTTGTAGGATACGTGAATGTGATTTGATGATAAATGAAATGGAGTGTTGAGAAGTTGTAGAATATGTGAATATATATATATATATATATATATATATATATATATATATATATATATATATATATATATATATATATATATATATATATATATATATATATATATATATATATATAGGGGCAAGATCAATGGGGAAGTAACCAATCGGGGGGAAGTGGGGGGAAGCAAAATTTTTTATTTTTTTCATTTTTTTTGGAATTTGTTTTCAGTCATCAAGATCACACGAAAATATGAATATTTAGAAAAGACACTTCGTGATGAATGTTATTATTTAAGCGGGAAAACGATCGACAAAAATAACATTCAAGATAATATTGGTTGTGAAGAATGTTAACGTTTTTTCATGTTTTGTGAAGCAAAATTTAGCCCGATTTAGAGTTTAGAGTTTAGGGTTTAGGGTTTAGGGTTTAGGGTTTACGGTTTAGAGGTTGGTGTTTTGGGTTTAGTCCCTAAACCCAAAACCCCAAACCCTAAACCCTAAATCCTAAACTCTAAACCGTTCGTGTTAAAAACTCAATCTAAATCCTAAATCTAAACCCTAAATCTAAGCCCTAAACCCTAAATTTCTAAAACATAATATCTAAACCCTATAAACCCTAATATCTAAACCCTAATAGCTAAACCCTAATATCTAAAACCTCAACATACGCTCGAAAAACATGATAATTGTTATATATTACTTCTTCGATCGTTTTCCCGCCAAAATAAAAATATTTATCACAAAGTGTCTTTATTAAATGTTCATATTTTCATCCAATCTATAATGTTCGTGAACAAAGTTTTAAAAAACGAAAAAAAAAAAGTTTTTGTTTCCCCCCGCTTCCCCCCGATTGTTTACTTTCCCATTGATCCTACCACTATATATATATATATATATATATATATATATATATATATATATATATATATATATATATATATATATATATATATATATATATATATATATATATATATATATATATATATATATATATATATATATATATATATATAATCCCTCCAAGATGGATACATTGATGTAAAAATTATATTCATGCATCCCTTTTAACATATATGTGTGTGCATCTCTAATTTTGTTGAATAAGTGTATCCATCAGTATACAAAATGCATCTCTAATTTTGTTGAATAGATGTATCCATCAGATATACAAATAGAGAAGGCTTCTTTGATGTATATTATCAATTAAAATTAATAGATTGACCATCAAAATCACTTTGTACTACTTCTGATCAAACTATTATGATAAATCAAGATACGTGTGTGAAATAGGATACCCGTAGCCAGTGTTGTAAAAGACGGCCGAAACGGACGCCGCAACGGACGCCGCAACGGATTTGCATTAGTATCATTGCAACGGGCCTTGAAACGGCAAAAAAGACGGTCAACGCTTAAAAAACGGTCAACAACGCTAAAAACGGAAAAAAAACGGTCAAAGACGGAAAAAAAGGAAAAAAACGGTCAAAGACGGAAAAAACGGTCAACTGTATATTTATATATATAAAAATATATATATATTTATATATATTTATATATAAGTCAACGTTAGTCAACATCCGTTTCGACCCCGTTTCGACCCCGTTTTTTTCGTTGCGACATTTTGAGGTCGCTAACGTTTCGGCCCCGTCTCACGTCTTTTTCAACCTTGCCCGTAGCCCTTACAACTTCATGCATCCGTTTTTAAATTATAAAATATAGAAGCAACATGATTAAATTAATCGATGCATCCATACAATAAACTCAATTAATTAATTGATGTTATTCTAGTTAATTTTGCATCCAAAATTTGGAAGTGTAATTTCATTTTGCTATGTTGAAATTTTGCATCCAAAATTTGGAAGTGTAATTTCATTTTGCTATGTTAATCCCAAATGTAATTATATTTATATATACTGTGTATAAAACAATTTGAAGAAAAAAACATAGAAACATTAATTTTTGTATGAAAATGATAAAGTTGATGATTTTAAGCCTAACAAATAGGATTGTAGAATTACTTATGTACCCCATCTATATATATATATATATATATATATATATATATATATATATATATATATATATATATATATATA